>NW_003852565.1:2126154-2156215 GCF_000181295.1 Otolemur garnettii
TGTCCCAGCTGTTTGGTTACAGCAGTCTGCATGGGCTCAGTGGTACCGTGTCCCAGCTGTTTGGTTACAGCAGTCTGCATGGGCTTAGACAGGCCATGTCCATGTTCGACTAGTAAATTTAAGTGTCTGCGTTGAACATGGTGGGCAAGACTTTTTCCTTTCCCCTGGGTAAATACCCAGGAGTGTATTGGTGCATCATAAGGAGGTGCTCACTTAACTTTCTCTGAAATAACCCCATGTTTTCCACAGTGGCAATACCATTTTAAATTCTCATTAGCAGAGGGTGTTTCAGGAGCCTTGTCCCAGGAAATACTGGGGAATAGCAGGCCTTTTTAATGTTAATCGTTACAATGGATGTGCCACTGTGACAAGTGATGTCAGCTTCTGTTCGTGTGATCATTTGGGCATGGTCTTTTCTGATAACTAAAATTACCATATGTTTGCCCATTATCTTGGGAATTGTTCGTTTTCTTATTGTTGATTTTTCAGATTTTCTTACATATTTGGATGTAAGTTTTTTATTAGAAATATACTTTACAAATACTTTCTCACCATCTATCTTTTCATCCTATTAATAGTGTAACTATCTTTCAAAACACAAAAGTTTTTTATTGTGTTGAAGTCTGATTTGCTGTGTTTTTTTTTGTTTTGTTTTGTTTTATGCAGATTGTGCTTGTAGTATGGAATCACAGGTATCTTTGCCTAACTTGTAGAAGGCAGGTCATCCCCCGTGTAGAAGTTTATAGTGGCATGTTTTACACTGACGCCCATGATTCTTTTCAATTTTTGTACAGTGGAGATGGCACTGGTTGATTTTTTTGCCTGTGACTATTTTTGTCTATGGATTTAGATGTCAGTTATAGCACTATTTATTGAAAAGTTTGTTCTCCACTGAACTACCTTTCTCAAAATCAGTTCACATATGTTTGGCTCTACTTCTGGACGAGACTATTTTGTTCTCCTTTCATTGATTTGCCTGTCTGTATTCATGCCAACACCACACTATCACAATTACTGTAGCTTTAAAATAGCTCTCAAAAAAAAGTAATGTTCGTCATCAGGCTTTGTGCTTTTTTAAAAATTGTTTTGGCAATTCTAGGTTCTTTGCCTTTCATCGTGAATTTTAGAATACATTTGTCAATTCCTACAAAAAAAGTTCTGTTGAGATTTAGATCCAAATTGTTTTGAATATATGGGTCACCTTGGGGAGAATCGGTGAGTTAGCAATATTAATTTCCTAACCCATGAACATGGCATATCTGTATGTCCAGGTCTTAAAATTTCTTTCAGGTATTTGCTGATTTCCATTGTATAGGTTTTTTGTATCTGCTGTTGTATTCATCTCTATCTCCTGTTTTTGTAGGCTATAATATATGGAAGATTTTCAGTAGTCATTTTAAGTTGTTTATTGCTAGGATATAGAAATAAAGTTGGTTTTTGCATATTGATCTTGTATCCTGTAATCTTACTAAATTTATTTAGCTTTCGTAGATCCCATTGAGGAAGGAGAAATAAATCTCATACTTCTTAATGATCCTGAAAAGCCCAGGCAGCTGCAGAAGAACTCCTCCTCTAAAGATAAGAACAACATTAAACTGAGCTGAAGTAACCTTGAAAAGCAAAAGCAAAAAACCCCCCAAGATTCTGTGACTAATAACAATACCCTGGTCTCTAACATCTGTAAACGTAACTATGTAGCTGATATTGAACCAAAGGGGGAAAAAGCTATAAAAGAGTTTGGAAAAATCTTTTCCCAGAACTCAGCATTTCACACCTTGGGGCACCTGACTTCTCCCTGGTAATTAGAGGTTCCTTCCTCTCTGTTGTTGGTGTAAGTGTCTGTCTGTTTTAACGCACCGTTTTCCTGTAACGGGATTGGATTTTCTGATCATTTGTTGCTAGTATATAAAAATAAAATTTGTTTTTGTGCATCTGCGATCTTTTAAAACTTATTAGTTCTAGTAGCTTTTCTGTAGCTCTCACTGGGTTTTCATACCACTGTGAATAAAGACAGCGTTACCTCATCATCTCTGATCTGGATGCCTTATGACGCCGGCTGGAAACTCTGGATCAAGGTCCCGGACAGTCCCCATGTCTTCTGATTTTAGAAGAAGAGAAGTCTTTCCACCACTCATTCTGTCTGTAGGAATGTTTTCGTAGATGGTTTTGTCAAGTTGAGAAAGTTCTCTTCAATTCCGTGCTTGATGACTTTTATAAATAAAGGAATAGGTGTTAAATTGTCCATTTTTTCCTTTTCCTCTGTTGCGATAATTCTACGGGGTTTTTTTTTTGTTGTTAATATGTTGAATTATATTGACTCATTAAAAAAAAAAAAGTTGTACTTACCTTTAATTGCTGGAATAAAGCTTAACTTGATCAAGATCTATTACCCTTTTTTTATGTTGCTAGGTTTGATTTGCCAGAATTTTGTGAAAAAAATTCGCATGAATATTCATGAGGGAGAATGAACCATAGCTTTCTTTTCTTGAGATTTATTTGAAATTTGGATATCATGGTAATTTTGATGGCAGAATAAACTGGTATGTGTTCCCTACTTGTATTATGGAATAGTTTGCCCAGAATTGACATTAATTTTTCCTTTTGTGCTTGGCAGAATTTAGCCTTGAACTCATCTCCGTGGATTTTAGGTATTTAACTAAAATTATATTTCTTTAACTGGTATAAGGTTATTTGTGTTACCTGTTGTTTCTTGAATTAGCTTCAGCTGATGGCCTTTGAAGACTCCGATTCCCACATGTCACTTGTTGACCGTATCAGCATTAAGTTGTTCAGGACGTTTCCCTGGTTTTCTTTATATGCTGAAATGATGTCCGCTCTTTCATGCCCAATGTTGGTAATTTTTGTTTTCTCTATTTTTTATTCTTGCAAGTCTGGTAAAAGTTTATTGATTTTTTTTTTCTTAACAACCAGTTTGTCATTTTATAGATTTTTCTAGATTGTTTTTGTTTTTGGGTCTTTATCATCATCCTCCGCTAACTTTGGGTTTAAGTTTATGTCCTTTGTCCCGTTCTATAAAGGGAAACCTGAGGACGGTGATCTGAAGACCTCTTGTCTGAAAAGCGAGGTTCTGTAGTGGTACATTTCTCAAGTCCTTCCCTGGTGTAGGTTTCCATTTCCGTTCAGTTGGAAGCGCTCAGTGTGCTGTTTTATTTTGAGTTCTTTCTATTATTACGTCTTCACATACACTGATCTTTTCTCCTGCACTGTCTAGTCTATTGCTGTTCCCAGGATGCTTTTTTCATCTCTGATATCGTCGTTTTCATTTTTGGAAGTTCAATCTTGGTCTTTTGTTTTTTTTATATCATGTCTAATTAACTTTCTGAGTAGCTAAAAAATGGTTCTGTAACTTTTTAAATGTCCTTGACTGCTAGTCCTAACACTTTTTACAAGCTTGGGTCTGTTCCATGTTTATTCACTGATACAATTCTCCTTATAGGTTGGTAATCTCTGTTTAGATGCCAGACACTGCAGATTTTAACTTACTGCATTTTGGGTATTCTTGTCCTCCTGTAACTAGCCTTGCACTTTGTTCTGGGACATAGTTAAGTGAGCTGGGAACAGGCTTATCCTTTGG
The DNA here is from genome assembly GCF_000181295.1 of Otolemur garnettii. Taxonomy (NCBI): domain Eukaryota; kingdom Metazoa; phylum Chordata; class Mammalia; order Primates; family Galagidae; genus Otolemur; species Otolemur garnettii. The sequence goes on from NW_003852565.1 coordinate 2,129,750, forward strand.
GGTCTTGCTAATACTGGGTAGGCAGGATGAGAGCATTGCTGCCTAGGTTTAATCATTCCTGTACCGAGACCGAACGTTTCCACCCCTGTCTGATGCCCTGGCCATGCTCACTGCTGCCAGCCCTAAAAGTTTCTTTTAAAACTCTGACAAATATTCCCCTGGTATTTGTATTCCTGTTTGTTAACTGACTTTATGTCAGCTCTTATTTCTTTTGCTGTTTTAGTGCATTATGTTAATGCAAACTCAAAACTCATTGCATGTATGAAGAATGGCATTCCTCTCCTTCCTTAGCTTCAGCACAATTCCACCGATTTAATCTACACTTACTTGACAATTATGTCGCTATTATAGAGGCTCTGCCTCGCTCTCTCAGAGATGAATGTTATGTTTTTACCATTGTTGTGGTTGTTGGATCAGATTTACTGTCTTGGCTTCCTTTTCTGCAGTCTTCAAAACTAACGTTTCAACAGATGAAGTTTCTGACAGCTGAGGACAGAGAGAATAAACATAGATCTGTTGACACCAGCTGGGTGGGAGCCTGGATGGGGGGTCCTCAGGGAAAGGCAGTAATGAGCTTGAAAGAGGGAGGATTAGCCGGTAATATCGCCGTGTTCTTGGGGATTGGAAAAATGAATCCACGGACCACAGATCAGTGGTAAGACAGAATTTATTCACAAAGAATGCAAAACCCACAGAAACTAAAGCTCCTGGCAGAGAGAACCCAGGTGGGGAACAAGCTCCCTTGCTCCCTCTTCCAAGTCTGTCTCGGGCTCTCTGCTCAGGGGTATATATACTAGCAGGCGGTTGTTTTGCCGGAACTCAAAGTTTAATTTTAGGGTGTAGGTCTTCTAAAGTTACAGCCTGGCATTTAGCAGCAGGGGGCTGGAACTTTCAGCCTTGGAAACTCACATGAAATTGACCAGCCCTAGAAAAGGTGGGGTTTCCCTTTCCTGCTGTGGAAGGAGACACCAAGGCCTGGGTGTCCCCTTTCCTCCCCGCAGTTGTCCAGCTCCTCCAGCTACTGGAGCCTCCTAGGCCCCCCTGCCTACCCTCCTCTGCCGGCTGCTGCGGCACCAACACCTCCGGGGCAGAGGCTGTGTGGGCTGCGGGTCGACCTGTCCAGTGTCATTATTAGACCCTCTCCCAACATTCCCCTCCCCTCTCTTCTTTCTAGTTCACTCCTTTCTTGGATGTGTTTATTTTTTTAAACCACTTTTTTTTAAATTTTTCTCTTTTCTGTTTTTATTCCTCTAGACATGTTGAGCTTTTCCTCCCCCTTTTCCTGTTGTGGGATGTGTTGTCACCAGGCTCTTTGAATTCAGAGAGCAGTACCCTGTAGGCCTGTAACAATGGTGAGTCCCTGATTGTCTGATCTTAGCCAGAAGCCCGAGAAGCGATTCACACAGTGATCAATGAATTCTAATACGTTCCACTTTGGAATTCACAGCCAATTCACAAAAGAAATGGAGGAATATGTAATAAAGAACACATACATCTTTTAGCAAGAAATAAGCTGAACTGTTGCCCAACTCTAACCTCATGAGGTCTGTGGGTAATACTTCTGCATTCTCTCCCTCTTTCTGGGCCCAGAGGCAAACAGGCTAATGGCATCAGTCACGTCAATCCATCTGTCCCCTTTGCCTCCTGGGGTACAATCAGTTGACATTTCCTTGGCAGGCAGGAAGGCTAACCTGGCAGCTCCCTTGGCATCTGTTTTCTCTGCAGATTGCACGGGGGCTGTTTTGTCTTTTGTGCTGGATTCATGGATGAGCTGGGGCTCCTTTATCAACTTGCAGGTGATGAGGGAGGTGGGGCAAATGGAAATGCCAGATGATTTCTAGATCTGTAATTCAATGGAAAAGTAAAAGCAATTGGTGGTGCCTATTTTGATAAGGGCCCTGAGCCACACCAGGAAAAAGAGTGAATCTGGAGGGAGCAAATGTGAGCAGAGCCACTGTTACATGGTCCTCGAAAAGCTTATGTTTAAGATTATTTCCTTTGAGGTGTGGGGTTTGTAGCATTTACCAGGTGAGTGCCTTAAAAAATGTTTGCCCTGGGGTGTGAGTCTCTTTTCCCAACCCGAGGGAACATACTGGGCTTTTTGCAGACCCTCTCTGAAGCCCGGCTGGGGGGAGGAATGGAGCCTCCAACAAGGAAAGCGGGTATGGGTTGGCCTGTGCCCCCTCTGTGCTGTGTTACCTGAGGCCCTGTGACCCTGCAGGATTTGAGAAGTACTCAGAAGAATGTGCTAGGCTAGAGAGAGGAAGAAGGAGTCCTCTTAGCAGGGGACAGAGGCTTACCCTTGGGGGTCAGGGGCTGACAAATTAATTGGTCTCTGAACAGATCGTGCTGTATAAACTTTGCTTCTTTCCAAAATGTGCATTGTCAAGCAGAAATCCAGTAGTGTTGCTTTTGTTTTTATTGTATAAAAGCATGTGTAAGTAATGTTTGTTTCCAAGGGCATCAAATCACTATTTGAGCAGGATAATTATTTTTTCAGGAACATTTTCCTCTAACTGTATGCTTAAAAATAATTGAAGTTTTAGAATTATACTTTTTATGTATTCTGCACTCTAAAGAATGAGACTGGGCGCGGTGGCCTGTAATCCCAGCACTTTGGGAGGCCCAGACATGTGGATTGCCTGAGTTCATGAGTTCGAGACCAGCCTGAGCCAGAGTAAGACCCCCGTCTCTAAAAATAGCTCAGCCTTGTGGCAGGTACCTGTAGTCCCAGCTACTTGAGAGACTGAAGCAAGAGGATCTCTTGAGTTCAAGAATTTGAGGTTGCTGTGAGCTGTGATCCCACAGCACTCTATCAAGGGTAACAAAGTAAGACTCTGTCTCAAAAAAAAGAATCTCTGGGCATCTGAAAACTGTGAGGCCTCCAGTGGGTGGATTAACAATGTGTGTTGGTTTCACAGAAATTTGTTTTCAGTAGATGTTTTCTTGTATCATCTCTCTCTCTCTCTTTTTTAATCCTTAGAATTTGATTCCATTGCTCATGCTGATATTCCCTCAAAATCATTGCAAGTTGACCAGTTTCTGGGGTGCACTTTCCTGGTGTCAGAGCGGGCACAGCACAGGCACTCAAGTATGTGCCTTTCTGGGGAGCATTTTGAGATGTTCAGTCTCCCACCTGCAGTAGGGTTCAGGCCCTCTCAATCACACTGTGAGCTCCCCAAGACCCCACCCCCTCAGGGCTCAGCCCAATCAGGCTGACTGCACAGGGCAACCCGTCTATGGGTTAACAGGGAGCTGAGATAGGATTGTGTGGGGCCCTGTGTGGATTCAGGCAGGGTCTCTGCAGGGTCTGGTGAGATTGTGCACTGATTTGCTGCACATCCATCCTGACTGCATACACGGTGTGGTTCCCCTTGGATGAGGTGCACCTTTGGGACATAAGATTAATTCTGTACCTTTCGAGCTCCACCCCATTGGGCAAACGTAATAATTACTTAATAATGGCCATAGTACCTACTTCAAAGGAGTATGTGAGGTTTAGATGGGGAAATGTGCACAAAATGCTCAATAGAATGTCTAGTATACAGGAAGCTGGAAAAACAGGAGGCTACTATTAAAATAAAAAAATAAACGGAAGTATGACATGAATGAACCCACAGTAGAGTGTGAAGGAGCATGGACTTTAGCAAGTGTCTCTGCCCCTCGGGAGGAGGTGCAGGAGGGAGAGAGGACGGAGGACGTCCAGGAGAGACCCCTGACGGTCTGGGAGGGAAAGATCCCTCCCATGGGGTGGAATTTCCACCTCCGGGAGAAATAATTTAAACTCCGAGACACTGTTGGTTTTTGTTTTGTTTTGCATTTCCTCCTGTAGAATTTACTCACCAGCTTCTTTCTTAGACTGTGGAAGGAAAGACTTTTGGGAGTTTCAAAAGCACCGAGAAAAGGCAAATTGTGTTTTCATGCCTGAAGATCTTCTCTTTGGATTTACAGTGTCGGTATCAAGAAAAAGTATCTGTGATCTCTTCAGGTCCAGGATCCAAGAGGAGCATCCAGAAAGATGGATTTACTTTCTCTGTCTCTAAGACGTTATCACCACCAAACCCACGGTTGTTATTACTACTCTCAGCAGTTATCTGTTAGGTCAATTAAGAATAAGAAAAGCAAATGGCTTTATTTTACCATCACTTGTCTTTTCTCTAATACTCTCTCTTTCTTTAGGTAACCCTGAGCCCTCCTTCTATAATCATTCTATTCTCATTAAACAAAATAACATTTCAACATTTCTCACAAAGCAGGGCTGCTGGCAGCAAATTCCTTAGTTTCTGTTTTGCTTGAGAAAGTCTGATTCTCCTTTGCTGGACAGTTCGGTGGCTGAGGAATTCTAGATTAGTGGTTTTGTTCTTTGGTAAAAAATGTTTCATTCTTGTTCTCAGGGTTTTTAAAGAGAAGTCTGACATAATTGTTATCCTGTTCCTCTATGGTTAAAGTGTTTTCCTGACTTCTTCCAAGATCTAATTTTGGGCTTCGGTTTTCTGCAGTTTGAAGTATACTTTGGGGGAGTTTCTAGCTATTTATTCTGTTTAGCTTCCTGTGTTGAGCTTCCTGTGTCTAGCATAGTGTCTGTGGTTGATTTCTGAAAAATTCTCACCCATTGTTACTTTCATCTTTCTGTTCTCTTCCCTCCCCTCCCTTCCCCTTCCTTCCCTCCACCGTCCCCTCCTATTCCTCCTTCCCTCCCCCCCCCTTTGTTTACGGAGTCTCATTATGTCATCCTTGGTAGAGTGCCATGGCATCATAGCTCACGGCAACCTCAAGCACATGGGCTAAAGAGATTCTCTTGCCTCAGCCTCCCAAGTAGCTGGGACTACAGATGCCCGCCACAATGCCCAATTGGTGCTGAGCCTATTTTCAGTATTTCTTATTAAGTTCCTATCTTTATTCCTCTGGCCTTAACATTATGGATATTTGATGCTTTTAATAATTATCCTACATTCTTGGGTTTTCTATTCTGTTTCTTTTCTCTCTTTACTTTTCAGTTTGAGAAGTCTGTATAGACATATTTCACAGCTCACTCATTCTTTCCTTAACTATGTCTGGTCTCCTGATGGGCCCATCAAAGGCATTCTTCATTCCTGTTGCAGTTTTTTCTTTTGGTTTCTAGCATTTTTTTTCTTTTTTTTCAATTTCAGGTTAATATGAGGGTACACATGGGTTATACTGGGTTTTTTTAGCATTTTGTTTGGATCCTTATTTAAAGTTTTTATCTCTCTGCTTATATTAACCATCTGTTCATGCATGTTATTCTCTTTTTTTTCTAGTAAAACCCTTGGCACATTAATTTATTAATTAAAATATCTTATTTTAAATTTCTTGTCTGATAATTATAAAATCTCTGTTGTCTGAATCTTGCTCTGTTGCCAGTTCCATCTCTGAGACTGCTTTGTACCCTTTAGCAGGTCTTGTAACTTTTTTTTTCGTAGGCTGGACATGATATGCTTGGTAAAAGGAAGTACATTAGATCAGCCTTTAGTGGGAGGTTTTGTGACTAGGAGTTTGATGTGTTGCTCTCCCCTGTGGCTAGAGACTTTAGAGGGCTGCTATTTCAGAGTTCTTGTTTCTCCTCTTGTCTTTGGGTTTCCCTAGCTACTCCTTCTGAAATAGAATCTGAGCCTTTCAGTTCTTTTAGTTTCAATATTCCATTAGCGTACAAGCACCCTGTTGTGGTCTTGGTAAGGTGTCAGGGAGGAGAAGTGCTCTATACGTTTATGATCAGGTCTGAGGTCTTAGTGAACCTGTGCCCCTGGCCATGACCTTCACAGGTGTTTCTCAGATGTTTTTCTCCTCCTTTAGGGAGGCAGGAAGGCCAGAGCACTCTAGAATTAGATATTTCCCTTCCTCTATATAGGTTAGGCTCTGGGAAAATAGTTGTCCTTGAGGACTGGCCTTTGTTTAGAGGAAGTGAACGCTCGGGATGAATTTCAAGATGTTTTCTTTTCTGCTCCTATTTAGAGGCATAGGGGGATTTTTCTGTAGTCTTTATGCTGAGAACCCATGACCCTATTGGTAGTTAAAATCTGTGGGCTCCCCTGAGACTGGCCCATAAGAGTTTTTAACTCCCAAGGTTGGCCATGCTCACTTTCTAGCAATTCATCAATACCTTTTCTGTCTTCCCAACAGTTGCTAGCAAAGTGACAAGTTTCTGCTAGTAATGAGCTGGGCTCCTCTGTATTCATCTACTTCTCTCTCTGGTTTTCAGAACACTTATTTGTCCTGTGGCCTCTGTTTCTAAATAAATGTAATGAGAGCTTTTGGTTTTGTTTGTCTAGTTTTTTTCTTGTGAGAACAGAAGTGAAGATTTTCCAGTTCTTTACATACATGCTGGAGTGGGAAGCAGAAATCCCTGCAGGTTTTAAAATCTCTCTCTTTTTAAAAATTTCAGGCTAATGTGAGGTACAAACAACCAAGTCACAATATTTGAATTAATCAGGTAGAGTCCCACTTGTAGTTATGACCTTCACCCAAAAGGTGTGCCATAAACCCCTACATTGTGCACATTAAGTGGGAGCACCCCAGATCCCCTCCCTTCTCCCCCTCCTTCATTTCCCGTCCCCCCCCCACCGACTTGAATTGAAATAAGTTTTTCTCCTGTGTGGGCATGAATTAGCTCATCTACTGCCTTCATATTAGAATGAGTACTTTGGATTCTTGCTTCTTCATTCTTGTGATACTTTACTAAGAAGAATATGTTCCACCTCCATGCAGGCTAATACAAAAGAGGTAAAATCTCTGTCTGTTAGTGGCTGAATAATGTATTCCATGGCATATATATACCACAGCTTGTTAATCCAGTCCCAGGGGTTGGTGGGCATTTAGGCTGTTTCCATATTTTGGCTATTGTAAATTGAGCTGTGATAAACAATCCAGTGCAAAGGTCTTTATGATAAAATGATTTTTTTTCCTTCTGGGTAGATGCCTAGTAATGGGATTGTAGAATCAAATCCTCTGAGGATTCTCCATACTTCCTTCTAAAAAGATTGATTAGTTTGCAGTCCCACCAGCACTGTAAGTGTTCCCTTCTCTCAATGTCCACGCCCGCATATGCAACTTTGAGACTGTGATGTGGGCCATTCTCATTGGGGTTAGGTGGTATTTCAGGATGATTTTGATTTGCATTTCTCTGGTGATTAGGAATGATGAGCGTTTTTTCATATGTTTATTAGCCATTTGTCTGTCTTCCTCAGAGAAGGTTTTGTTCATGTCTTTTGCCCAGGCATAAGAAGTGTAGCTCTTATGTGGCAGGAATACTGCACAAAACCTCCCTAGCACCATCTCATAAGAGAAATTCACTTCTGGTTCCTTTCTTGTCCTTCCCCTTCCTATTATAGTGTTCTGGGAATGTGGGCTGGCTTGGGACTCTGCTATTAATCTTCTGAATGAATTCAAGCACCCCAGCAATCTCTCTGTGCTTTGGATGTTTCTGCCTATGAAAATAATTACTGATGTTTGTGTTTTTCACCTGGTTGCTGTGAGAGTGGAATCAAACCATGTTCAGTGCTCTTTAAGATGGAAAAGGACTTCCCTGTGGCTATGGATTTCCCTATAGCTGTGGATTTCTCTGTGGCCATGAGTTTTCTCTGTGGCAATGGATTTCCCTGTGGCTGTGGATTTGCCCACAGCCATGGATTTCTCTGTGGCCATAGCTTTCCCTGTGGCTGGATTTTTCTCCATAGCTATGGATTTCCCTATGGCTGTGGATTTTTATGAAGCTCTCCTTTATATTTCTACAAAACCTTTAGGTAAAAGTATTTGGTGAAGCAACAATTCTATCCCTCTAAGACTGGAGTCAACTGAGAAGAACAAATATTTGACTCAAATATTCTAGGCCCTCGAAATCCTCAAAGTGGGTTTCTCTGTGGCTGTGGTTTTCCCTGTGGCCATGGATTTCCCTGTGGCCGTGGATTTCTCTGTGCTGATTTATTTTTGTCAGCTGGAGCTGTGACATTAGCTCCTCAACGTTTGACAGGCAAGCAAAGCCTTCCTCTGATGCCCTGGTCTTCTTCAACTCTTTGTTTTTGCATAAATTCCGACCCAGTCCCTTGTATGTGGCCTACAGTTCTTCTTAAAGTTAGGATTTAAATGCTCTGCTCTATAGGCAAAAATTTTTGCTAATAAGAAAAGATGCGAGCTTTACTCAAAATTGGAAATGTTAGAAATAGGTTAAGTAAAATGAGATCTCTTATTCTGATTGTGCATGGTTATGATTCCCAAAGCACTTTGGTTTATGTGAATTTATTTACATTGTATCATTATCAAAGTGGTATAAATAGTATGGAAAAGATCTTCACAGTTTTTATCCTCTGCCTTCATTGAAAAAGCTATTGGCATTATCACAGGAAGATCAGGGTGTAAGGTAAATGTGCACATATGTTTATTAACTAGCTGCAGACAACAACCCAGCTGTGTACAAGCAGAGCATAAGCCTTTAACTGCTTCGAGGGCCTCCAAGCTAGAGTCAAATACTTGTTCTCCTCAGTTGACTTCAGTCTTAGAGAGATAGAATTGTTTCACCAAATACTTCTACCTAAAGATTTTGCAGAAATATAAAGGAGAGCTTTGTGAAATGCAGGCATGGGTACTGTTGTCATCTAAAAAGGGTCTTGCTGCCAGGAAAGAAAAGTAACTTAGCTGCTGTTATCTTGCATTTGGTCTCTCATTTCCATCTGACGTCAGATTGTGTTTTAGTTAGTTACTCTGTCACTTAGACTACCACAAACCAGGAAAGGGATGGTCTCTGAGAGGAAGCTCTCTGTGACATCAGTGCATATTTGTGGCAAAGTGGCACTCATGTGTCTTGAAGACAGGCCACGCTGAGTTGACCAGTGTGGGAGCTATTCCAGCAGAGGTGAGAGGTAGAAATAGAATGTTATTTTGGGTCATTTCTCAGTGCCATTTTAAAAATAATTATATTGTCTTAAATTCAGTTTACTGTAGATGATTTACACCAGACTACTGAGAAGAATCAGTAAGTGCTAATCGTAGCCACTTAAACCAACACGTGACCGTTGTTGTAAGGTCCCAGTGAGCAGGTTTGTTATAATGGGAGTACAATACATTTTTTATTACAGATGGTAAAACTGGAAGATAATTTCAGGTTCCACATACCCTCACTAGTGGATTGTGAGGTGCATGTAAGGAATGGGGGTTGTGGGGTAGATTATTGGGTCATTGGCAAGGCCTCTGTTTATTTGTTTCTTTTCTCAACTTGGTGAGAATTTTGAAGTGACCTATTGGGACCTGATATCAGTAGGTAGGAAATTAATTAAGTACAGGAGAAGAACCCCAAGGGAAGAGCAAATAAACAGCCTCAGTCCTTGTCATTCCTTTTTTATGAGATCAGGTCCTTCAGCAACTATGGATTCTTTCTTCATCCCCTCCCCTGGACAACCTGCTTGCAAATTCCCTCAGCCATGATCATTGACCTCTGATCTGTCCTCTCCTCTCTGAGGCCACTGGCCCAGCTGAGACAGCTGCCTGGAAACAGAGTGGATCACGTGAATGGCAGTGGTATTTGGTGGGACCACAGGCTTCTGGAGGTGGCTCTCTGGAGACTCAGCCCTGAGAAGCTCCTGAAACCTTTCTGCCTTCTTTGGTTCTTGTTTCTTTCTTCTGTCTCCCCTCTTTGCCTCTTTGGTGTGCTCTTTCCTTCCATTTTAGGGCATTTATTTTTTATCTCTATTTCAGATTAATATGAAACTACAAATAATTAGTTACAATGTTTGCATTTGTCAGGTAAAGTCCCTGTTTTAGTTGTGCCCCTCACCCAGGAGGAGTGTCATGTACCCTAACATTGTGGCCGTTAGGTGGGAGCTCACCCATCCCCCTCCTGCTTCCTCCTCCCCACTCCCTCACTCCCCGACCCCCCACCTTGAATTGACTTGAGTTTTTCTCTTATGTGGATATGAATTAGATCATCTACTAGCTTCATGTTAGTATTGAGTACATTGGATTCTTGCTTCTCCATTCTTGTGATACTTTACTAAGAAGAGTGTTTCAACTCTGCTCAGGTTAATATAAAAGATGTGAAGACTCCATCGTTTTTATGGCTGAATCATACTCCGTGGTATACATATACCACAGCTTGTTAATCCATTTATGGGTTAGTGAGCATTTAAGTTGCTTACCTATCTTGGTGATTGTAAATTGAGCTGCAGTTAACAATCCAGTACAAATGTCCTTATGATAGAATGATTTTTTTTTCTTCTCAGTGTTAGGCCTAGTGGGCCAAGGCTAAGATAGAAAGGTGTCAGGCCTAGGCTATAATGGCAAATGTCTGGACTGTAGACTTTCAAAAAAAAATGAAATAAGTCTAATTCACTCCCAAGATAAACGGGAAAGTACTAATTTCTTGCTTCTAGTTCACTCCAAGTTTCTTGCTTGGCTAACTACCTGGAAAACAGACTGGGAGATACCAACTGTTCCTGGACTGACTTTTAAATAATACCAAGTGGGGAAAGTCCTGAAACTAAGATGTATGGAGGGAAAATATTGAAACAAAGATGTATGACACATGACTAACCAACCGCAAAATTCTGCTTCTGTACACTGCTTGCTTGCTATCCTACCTGGATGCACCTGGACAGCCTATGTGCCAACCAGAATGCAGACCAAGCCTTAAAAACACTACCCCTTAAGCACTCGGGGCTGCTCTCAAAAACCCCGTGTTGGGACACTGAGGCAGTTGCTGTCTGGCTCTTCAATAAAAGGACTCCTCTTTAAATTTAACTTGTTTGGCAGTGTGGTCTTTGTGGAACTCCTGGGCATAACATGAGTAGATGCTTAGTAATGGGATTGCAGGATCAAATAGAAGTTCTTTGAGGATTCTCCATACTTCCTTCCAAAGAGGCTGTTAATAGTTTTCAGTCCCACCAACAGTGTACACATTAGGACATTTATAACTAAATTGTCAGTGCTCCACATTGCTGTAAGACTTGTATACAGAACAACAGAGAAGACAGCAAAAAACAAGTGGATGTGAGAGGCATACAGGGACGTGTGGAGCAGATGAGCAGAGACAGAGCAGGAAGCACAAGGCTGCCATCTCAGCTTCTCAGCACCTACTGAAGAGGGGTCTGCTGTCTGTTCTGTACTAAAAACGTCCCAAAGAAAGTGGAAGTGGGGGGGGAAAGGAGAGGACACAGAGTGGGGATGGCAAGGTCCTCTGAGAGGAGGAGGATGAGGAGAGAGGAGACGGGGCTGAGCCGTGCTGGGTGTGAAGGAGGGCGAGTCTTGAGAACAAACACATTTGGTCATAACTCCTGCCTTACAAATGAAGTGTTCAAGCACCTGATGAGGCAGATTTGGCTCAGTTCCTCACAACAGAGATCAGAATTCTCATTGCCTTTATCTGTCCCCTTGCTTGTTTCCTGAGAACGTCTGCCACCTGGTCCACATTTGGTCCCAGCGTTCATGCTGACACCAGCATGGCAGGGCTGAAGGGTGATGAGACTTGGCTTGGGACTCAACCTTGCTGGTGCATAAGGAACCATTTTTCTCTTACTTGCTTAGAATAAAACTGTTAGTTTCTCCTCTCGTTTACTTGTCCCCAATTCTTTGTACTGGCTTAGTGTACTGTCTCCTTTTCTAGACTGGTACAAGTTAGAGCTGTGTCTGGGGGTGTGTGGCTGGTCTTCTATGGCAGGTGTGTTTCAGAGCTGCTGGATTGCGTTCAGTTGTGTGGCGAGGCCAGGCTGAGTGAGCGTTCAGTTTGCACCCTTCCTGTGGCTGTGAACAAAAGCATCTGGAGCATCACAGCAAGCCTGTGACAATGGTCACAGGAGGCTAGATGGGGACACCATCCCAAGCTGGGTACTGGGAGACCTCACTTCTGACACCAGCCATCCTGAGTCAGTGCCAACAGTGACAACCCCCTGAACTCGTTCTGAGAGTGGCCTTGGGATTCCACTACCCCATCCACATTCTTCAGGAATGTTGTGAGAACAAATATGAGTTAAAAATCTCTGTGGACTCTTTAAAAGAAAGACGATTCTACAAGGGTGATCCTGTGTTAGCACTCACATGAGAAGTGGGGCTTTAATAAAGCTGGTGAGAAGCAGGACGCTGGTGTGTGACCACAGCCTTGTGCTTCGTAAGTCTTGTCAGCAGTGGAGGCAGGTCCTGAGGTCTGGTCGAGCAGCTAGACAGCCTAAGCTATTCATGTAAACCTTTTTAGGATTTTTAAAATATTAAAATCTGTAGCCAACCATCTATGGCTAGTTTTACTTAGCAGAATTTCTCAGCTACTCCTCCAAAGGGCCTACTATGATTCCTGCCTCCCAGAAGGAATTCAACTAACGTGGGTTACTACAACCTTTAACCCTAGGGTTAAAATCTGACTTGGAGTAGGCATTAACGGGAGATGGGCCACTGAAACCCCATCAGTGGCGTTGTGGCACACCTTGCGGCGCTCACAACTTATTAATTCCTTTGGCACATCTTAGAAGAGTCTTCTACACCTGTGATTTCCTCATGGTCCTTCCTCGAAGAAACACAAGAGGGAAACAGTCCACAATAAAACAAGTGTTGGTGTAAAGTCGCACAAGCTCAGTCCAGGGAAAGGAAAGCCTTGAGGAGCTAGATCAGCCTCTGTCAGGTGAGCTCCCATGAAGGGCCAGGCTGACTGGTGCACAGAGCTGGTGTGGAGAGGGCACCTCTGGGCACCTGGCGCCCGTGACTGGCCTTCATTCTCTCTGTCCAGTTGACAGCGTGGCTGATTTCCCAGTCACTGTTTGTCTTGGGGCCAGCCTGGCAGTCTGCCTGATAACAAGGACTTGTGGGGAGGAAAACGTTTGCCATCGCCTCTGAACTATGCTACGCTTGTTTTTAGTTTATGATTATCAATGACTAATTCTGAGCTTCCCCTCACATTACCAGTCTTGTGGCCATTATGTAATAGAGCAGAAATTCATTTTCAGTTTGAGTTTCTTTTCTTTGTTGGCTGAAGATGATATGTAATAAAGTCAGAGTGTCTTCTCCAGGAATGGATCATCCATTAGACACAAAAAGAATGTTTTCCAAAGATGGAATTGCTGTTAAGGTTCAGTATTTTGTAACCTACTGAAAATTAAAATAATATGTGCTTTTTCCAGATAACTATTTGGTTTGAAGCAAGGCTTCTTTTTAAATACACCTCCTCTAATGATGTGAAAGGAACATTCATTTCAAAAGTGTTTATTAAAATTCTCAGCAAGCAGGTGTAACGAAACAGGCCGAGACAGGCTGCAGGCCGCAGAGCAGCTCTGCGTGAGGAAGGAAGACCTGCCTTCTTTTCATCCTTCAGGCAGGCTTTTATCAATTAAATGAAGAACAAAAGACTTGAGTGTGACGGTTGTAAATATTTTATTGTTCAACATTTTGAAAAGCACTTGAAGGATGGAAAAAAAAAACGAAGAAGAAGGAGGAACAGAGAGAAGAGAAAAAGGACAGACGATGAAGACATGTCAGGTTCGCTGAGCCGGGCGTTGCACTCCGGCTTTCCTGTTACCTTTTCTCTCCTTCTGTAACCAGAGGGTTGCTGCTATGAACAGTTATTTGTATGCCTGGTTTAATAAAGCACTTTGAAATTCTAAAATCTTCAGCAGATTCTGAATCTCACATGCCCATGTATAATCTTGGTCTTCCAAAAAATGGCATCGATAAATTTCATGGGAAATAAACTTCGAAGTAAATTCTTAAGCTTAGTCTGGAAGAGACTGCTAGACAAGGATGTGTGCCGTCTAGACCTGTCTGAGTGCAGAGGGATGAAGGAGGAAGATGTGGGTCTGGGCCAGGCCCAGGACATCTGCAGAGATTCCTCTCAGCATGCCCAGCCCCAGCCTAGCGAGGGGAATGCCCTCAAGGCCGAGCGCACCTCAAGGTCCCACCACATCTTACATGGGGCTGTGTGGTACCCAAGAGCTGTTGATAGCTGTGTGGTCATTGAATTTTGCCTCTTCTACTGAGGTGGCTGCTTCCACCTTAGCACTTTCCCAGATGTAGCTGTGATCTAAAAAAGAGCTTCCATTTAGTGAAGAGGTGTAATGCTGCAGGCGAGCTTTTATTAAACCTGTTCTTTCCAGGTCAGGAGTGGTGGCTCACACCTGTAATCCTAGCACTCTGGAAGACCAAGGCAGGTAGATCACTTGAGCTCAGGAGTTCAAGACCAGCCTGAGCAAGAGCAAGGCCATGTCTCACCTAAACAATAGAAAAACTAGCTGGGCATTGTGTTGGGCACCTGTAGTCCCAGCTACTCAGGAGAATGAGGCAGGAGGATCTCTTGAGCCCAAGAGTTCAAGGTTGCTGTGAGCTATGATGCCACAGCACTCTACCCAGGGTGACAGAGTAAGACTCTGCCTCAAAAAACAAACAAAAATCAAAAACCTATTCTTTCCAAAGCAGTCTTGGCGTGAATTGATGTATAGTGACTCATTGGTGGTGTCCTGGGTGAGTGTGCCCTGTCTCCTTAGTATAAAGGTGCTAGTTAGCACACTGACCGTGCTGTTCCAGCACTTTCCCTGGTCATCTAAGGCAACACCACTGACGTGTTCTCTTAGCTTTGTGAAGATCCTTTGACCCAGGGTATAATTTCATGAGTTACTTATGTATCATCAAATTAGTTGTTAAAGTTACAACAAAGTATGACCCTCTGGATGTTTTGAACTTGTCAATGCTGTTACGGCTCCTGAGGGAAGTCGTGTTGGAAGGATTTCATGCTCTTGTATTTACCAATATCAACACTTCTGCTGTGGGAACTAAAATATCCTCACCAACAGCAAAGAGCTGAAAACGTCCCTGGAAACCCTAATGATGTATCATCCTCCTCACCTGTTGTTTAAGATGTATTTTTATATCCTGTTTTCTTTTTTTTTCTCCAAATGGTTGAAGATGTTTCTTTTCTGTGTCATTTTTATTTTAGGAACGTAAGAACCACCTTACTTCTGAGATTGTGGTGGAGCTAGTCCAGTATCCCGGGCATCAGCAGTGCATGTATGGCTCTGCCATAGTGGTGATGCTGACCTGTCAGTGGTCTGCTCCTGCTGTCCCTAGAGCCCTGTAATCACTTATATTGGGCAAGCTTTTTCATAAGAGTATAGAAACTATTCTGGAAAGTAATTATTTCTTTCATCCTGGACTACCTTTTGAGATCATCTCTGTCACCTAATACTGCCTGTTATGTTTTTTCTAAATTATATATGCATATATTTATTTTTTGGAGATAGAGTCTCACTCTGTTGCCCCAGGCTAGAATGTCCTGGTGTCATAGCTCACAGCAACCTCAAACTCCTATGGTCAAGTGATCGTCCTGCCTCAGCCTCCCTCCAGGTGCCCACCACAATGCCTGGCTAATTTTTCTATTTTTTAGTAGAGATGAGGTCTTGCTCTTGCTCAGGCAGGTCTCCAACTCTTGAGCTCAGGTGATCCACCCCCCTCAGCCTCCCAGAGTGCTGAGATTATAGGTGCATGAGCCACCATGCCTGGCCAAATTATATCTTTTTAATATGTAAGTGGGGTAACACATGGTCAAATATTTTCAAAAATATATAAAACGAATCTGGATTCACCCTAAGGGAAATTGTTCTGCTGTGAACTTGGGTCATTTCTCTCCCTCTTCCACTGTTCTGCTCATTAGCCGTGAGTGCATTTGTCCCCTCATCACAACTCTGTCCCTGCCTGGAAGGATTAGGTAGCCTGTGTCCTGTTGCCTGAACTCTGGTATTAATTGTCTACGTTTGGCTCCCCTGTAAGTAGACCCGGAAATGACAATCTGAGAGAAAGTGGCTGTATTTGGGGAGGCTCTTGATTGCTGGCAGGGAAGCTGGGCAGTGCTGCAGATGGGAGAGGCAGGCAAACAGGCCTGGTTATTAATCCATTTACCACCGAGCATGACTGGTGAGGGGTCAAAGACTTAAAAGATTATTCCAGAATGTGAAAGGAAAGGAAATGGAGTCTGGGGTTCTATGTGGGCAACGTTGGCCTTTATACCACTGGGGTGGGGTGAGCTGAGCTTGAGAAGGAAGTCAGCAGGTGGGTTAAGGTGGATGGGGATTTAAAGGGTCGGAAGGGGGGCACATTCCCTCTTTCCTAGGTGGGATATTCTGTTTGGGCAGGTCAATTCTATTTGGGTGGGTCCCTCCTCTATTTGGGTGGGTCCCTCCCCTTGACTTTATCAATTGGTGCTTAATTCTATGAGAAACTGGGTTGAGGCGTAAAGGCCATGTCTCAGCAGCACCCCACTTGGGGGGGGAGGACCACCTGCAGGGCACCTCATGGGGAGCAGAGGGGGACGACCTGCAGGGGCACCTGGGGGAGGGGGAGCAGAGGGGGAGTGACCTGCAGGGGCACCTGGGGAGGGGGAGCAGAGGGGGAGTGACCTGCAGGGGCACCTGGGGGGGGGAGCTGAGGGAGAGTGACCTGCAGGGGCACCTGGTGGGGAGCAGAGGGGGACGACCTGCAGGGGCACCTCGCTGGGCTGTGCTCCCCTTCATTGCACTTCACTGAGACTCCAGTTTTTACAAATTGAAGGTTGTGGTGACTCGTCTTGAGCAAGTTTGTTGGTGCTGTTTTTCTAATAGCCTGTGCTTACTTTATGACTGTGTCATGTTTTGGTAATTCTCTCCCTATTTCACAGTTTTACATCATTGTTTCATCTGTTAGGGTGATCTGTCATCACAGACCTTCAAAGTCATTATTAGAGTAGTTTGGGGCTCCATGAACTGCATGCGTATAAGGCAGTGAACTTAACCTGTAAAGGCTCTGTGTGTTCTCACTGCTCTGCCAACCCACCATTCCCCCATAGGCCTCGTATTCCCTGAGACTCACAGTATTGAAATTAGGCCAATTAACAGCCCTACAGTGACCTTTAACTATTCAAGGGAAATGAAGAGTCACACGTCTTTGACTTTAAGTAGAAAGCTAGAAATGAGATTGAAAGCCAGACTTCTAGCACTAAACAGTTAGCCAAGTTGTGAACGCAGAGGAAAGCAAAGTGCTACTGCAGTGAACACCTCAGTGGGAGCAGAGGGGGACGAAAGAAAGACAGCCTTGCTGCTGATACAGAGAAGGTTTGAGTGGTCTGGATAGAGGATCAAACCCACCAAGGATTCCTAATAAGCAAAGCCAAACCTAGAGCAAGACCCTAATTCTCCTCACTTCTCTGAAGGCTGAGAGAGGTGAGCAAGCTCTAGAAGAAAGGTCTGAAGCTAGCAGAGGTTGGCCCATGAGGTTTAAGGAAAGAAGCCGTCTCTATAACATAGAAGTACAGGGTGAGGCTGGGCAGCCAGCATTTGGGAAGGATTGCTTGAGGTCAGGAATTCAGACCTCCCCTGGGCAGTGTAGCAAGGCCTGGTCTTTACTCTCTCCCTCCCCCAAAGTTAGCGGGACATGGTGGTGGGCACCTGCAGTCCCAGCTTCTTAGGAGGCTGACATGGGAGGATCCCTTGGGCCCAGGAGTTCTGAAACAGCACGTGTTGATGTTGAGAAGCTACAGCAAGTTATTCAGAAGATACAGCTAAGATCATCGGTGAAGGTGGCTGCCCCAAACAACAGATATTTCAGTGTAGACAAAAGAGTCTTCTGTTGGACAAAGACACCATCTAGGATTTTTGTAGCCAAAGAGGAGAAATCAATGCTTTGTTTCAAAGCTTCAAAGAATAGGCTGAGTCTCTTGTTAGGGCCTGACCTATCTGGTGAAGCCAGTGCTCATATATCATTCCAAAAATCCTAGGGTCCTTAAGGAATTACGTTAAATCTGCACTACCTGTGCTCTATAAATGAAACAAACATCTCTTGTAGAATGGTGTACTGAAAATTTTCATACCATTGTTGAAACCCACTACTCATAAAAAGTAATTATTCCTTTCAAAATATTTCTGCTCACTGGTCACCCAAGAGCTCCCATGGGGAGGTACAAGGAGATCAATGCTGTTTTTTCATGCCTGCTAACACAGCATCCATTCGGCAGCCCACAGATCAAGTAGTAATTGTGACTTTCAAATCTTGTTATTGAAGAAATTTTTGTAGGGTTATAGCTGCCATAAACAATGATTCCTGTGGATGTGCAAAGCAAACTGTGAACCTTCTGGAAGGGAGTCACCATTCAAGATGCCATTAAGAGCATTTGTGATTCATGGCAGGAAGTCAAAATATCAACAGTACCTACTAAGCTCATAATTTAGTAGCATAAGAGACCAATGTGAAGAAGTTGATTGCGTTCCTCATGTTTAACTTTGAGGAGTTGAAGAATAGTAAGAAAACTAGAGTTAGAAGTGGAGCGTGAAAATGTGACTGAATTGCTACACTCTCACGGTGAAACTTGAACACATAAGGAGTTGTTTCATATGGGTGAGCAAAGAGAGTGGTTTCTTGAGATGGAGTCTACTCCTGGTGAAGGTGCTGTGAACACTGTTGAAATGACAATACAAGATTGAGAATACTACCTAAACTTGATTAAGAAATGGGCAGAGTTTGAGAGGACCAGCTCCAATTTCAAAAGAAGTTCTACTGTGGACAAAATGCTGTCAAACAGCCTCACATGCTACAGAAAATCTTGTATGAAAAGAAGAGTCAGTTGATGCAGCAAACTGTATTGTTTGCTTATTTTAGGAAAGTACCACAGCTATTTTAACCTTTCAGGAACCACCGCTGTCAGGGCCCAGGACTGGCCAGGTCTTGGGCCCAGCTTAGGTAGGTTCTGGATGCGGACCACTCAGCTACCTTGCTCAGGAACAGTTTCTCGTAGGTGCTTGAGGGCTAGCTACTTTAGCTGGCGAGAGAGAGACAGAGTATCTTAGAGAGAGTAAAAGTCTTCTTAGAACAGATAGCTCTTAGTCTTTAGCAGAGCTTGGTAATCTTCAGCAGAGATGCCGTCTGGCGTTCTGCAGGCAGGAGAGGAGACAATTAGAGTAAGTGGATCCGTGATAGAATGCACATGCCTCTTGACTGCCTTCTCCTCCAGCCTAATATAAGGCTGAGCTCGTGCTTCTCAACACCACAGGTGTAGAGAACGCCAAGTCACCAATGCTCTCATCTCGTGAGCTCACTCATGCTTGTTAGAACTAAATCTCTCTCCATGCCCTTTTCACCAAGGTGTTCCATTACAGGTATTTCCTATAACTCTCACTCCTCCTAGCCATAGGCTATACGGGCTGGTACACACCACTCCCATTGATCAGCAGCCATAAACATTGAGGACAGACCCTCCACCAGCAGAAAGATTAGGTCTTGCTGAAGGCTCAGATGATAGTTTGAGTTTTTTTCAGTAATAATGTATTTTTTAATTGAGGCATGGTTTTTTTTTTTTTGGCATATTGCTATTGTGCGCTTCATAGACAACTTTTATTTGCACTGGGATACCAAAAAGTTTGTGTGACTTGGTTTCTTATGACTTGGTTTCTGAATGTTATTGCAGTAGTCTGGAACTGAACCTGGAATATCTTTGAGGCATGGCCATATACGAGTGAGGTATTGCCAGGCTGGCTAGGGTAGTCTGTTACAAGGAAGACATGCATGGTTATGTGGAAGATACTCTGAATGTAAAGGGTCTGGCACATGGCAAAGTGCTCAATATCTGCTAACTGTTACGATTGTTCACTTTGAATTTGTAGCTGTTTATAAGAGCCGTGCGTATCTATTAAATGCCAATGTAGGCTAACACTCTGTTGGATCCTAGGATTACCCAAATAATTAACTATACCTACTAAACTTATAACTGAATGAGGCAACAAGCCTGATAAAAGATTAATGTGAAAAAAATGAAATAAAAAATTTTAAAAAATAAAGTGATTTTGCCCAATAGATTAAAATAAGGGAGGAGATTAGTGTGGTGACAGCTAGGAGAATAGAAGCATGACATTCTAAGTAAGAAGTGAAATCCTCCTTAAGACCTGGGGTACAGAAGAGGGGCATTCATGGCTTCCTGGGGAAAACCAACCACTGATGCTGGCAGGGCTGGGGAAGGTCATCTTGTGCAGAGAACACAGTACAACAAATATGGAAATGTGGCAAAGATGTCATGTTAAAAGCCAACAAAGCTTTTTGTCATAGTTGGAGCAGTGAATTTGCAAAACCAAAGAAAAGAGTTAGCTTCAAGGGTGTGTGACCCTGCAATTCCCCACAGTACTGTTTGGAAGAACTCCACTCTTAATACTCTGCTCTCACCATCTTAAAATTCTCAATTTTTGAACAAGAGACCTTTTATTTTAATTTTCACTGGGCTTTGAGAGTTGTGGGCCCAGATCTGTAGAACATTAACTTTGGCATAGGTTATAAACCCAGCTGTGGTAGTTAATTTTATGTGTCAACTTGATTGGGTCATTGGGTGCCCAGATAGTTGGTGAGACGTTATTCTGAATGTGTCTGTGAAGGTGTTTTTGAATGAGATTAACATTTGAATAGGTAGGCTGAGTCAAGCAGACTGGCCATACTCTGTGGGTTGCTCCCAACTGATCACCTTAAGGCCTGAGTAGAAGAAAAAGTGTGTGTGAGAAGGAACTGCTTCTGCCTGCTTAAGCTGGGACGCTGGTCTTTTCCTGTCTTGGGACTCGAACTGAAACATTGGCTCTACTTGAGTCTTAAGCCAAATGTCTTTTGGACTAGAACTTGGGCCATTGGCTCTCCTGTTTCCTAGACTTTGAACTCAGCCTAGAATTATACCACTTATTTTCCTAGGTTGCCAACTGCATGCAAATCTTTGGATTTTTCAGTCTCCAGAATCACGTGGGCCAACTTCTTATTACATGTGTATCCCCATTTCTGTTGGTTTTGTTTTTTTGGAGAACCACCACATGAGTTGATAGTTTTCTGTAGGAAATATGGTACCATTTAAGGATTTTTTTGTATAAAAAAGGGACATGTACCCTAGATAAAAATGCAACAGGAGGGTGCACATATTATCTGTCAGTGCCAGTTCCCATCCTGATGGGTGATCAAGCCTTATGTACATGCACGTTTCTGACTTAAGGAAACATTAGAGCAGTGATTTTCAACCATTGTGCCGTCAGAGGACTTTAGGTGTGCCACAAAGATTTTTAAAGATTATTAATTAAATCATTTTCAAAAGAAAGTTTGAAGCACAGTAAGTATATTCTTTTTTTTAATCTCTTTTTAAAATCAACATAATTTAAGTGTGCTAGGAAGTTTAACTCTAGGTTTAAGTTGTGCTATATGATTAAAAAAAGGGGGAGATAAAGAAACATTGCATGAGATTTTCATGAGGCATTTTGAGAGTATTCCTCACTTCTTTTCCTGGATGGAAAAATGAGAGCTTGAAGCCATTCATTTGCTAAATAAGTATACTTCCCTAAACATGCATTTCCTGGAAAAGATCTACTGTGTCTTTTTCCTGCCTCTCCCTCTCCAGGTTCTTACTCTGATCAGGTGTTTTTACTCTGGTTCTTACTCTGATCAGGTGATTTAGTTCCCACAATAACTCAGTGGCATCTGAAGCCTGGGAGATGGATCTGTGCCCTCCTTTTTAGGTCAGTTATGAAAATGTCAAAACAATCTCCACAGCTCCCTTGAGAGTTCTTCCATTGACAGGTCTCTATCCAGAGACATGCAGCATTAAATTAATAATCTATATTGGTTCCCCCCTGTCTTTGGGCTCCAGGAGATAGGAGTAGCAGAATGCCTGCTCATGGAGATTAGGTCTGCTTAGGTCATCTCTCCTACAGCAATCACTTCTGCATTTAAAGGTCAGTGGAAAGGTGTCAGTCTCATTCATCAACAGTTCAAAGCGTTTACCATATATCAGAAGCTGGGCTGGGGCTGCTGAAAATGAGCCATTTATCACCCGGAGTTGTAGTGACATAAGGAGCTCTGAAACTCCAGGTAGGAACCTAGTTTTGAATTAAACTGCCTCAGATATCTAGAGCAAGTTATAGCCCACACATGCGGTAGGTGTTTTTATTATTTGCTGCTACAGAGAGCATATCAGTGTAAGAGTGCTTCTATCAACAGAAAAGAAGCCGAACTCTGTAAAGTAATTTAAAGAGTTTTATTCTGAGCTGGATGTGTGTGACCATGGCCTGGAGAGCCATGCCCTAGATGTCTTGAGCAAATGCTCCTGCCACGGTTGGGTTAAAGTTTGGTTTTATACATTTCAGGGAGACAGGAATTCTATGTAAAATCATAAATCACTATGTGGAAAGCATGTATTAGTTTGGACCCAAAAGGCAAGACATTTTGAAGCAAGGGCTTACAGATTATAAGTGGATTCAGAGAATCTTTGATTTGTGATTGGTTATGGAAGCAAGGGCTTACAGATTATAGGTGGATTCAGAGAGTCTTTGATTTGTGATTGGTTAGAGAAATGAAGCTCTGTCTAAAGGCTTGCAATGTTTAAAGTTAAGATAAGGAAGTCTGTTAATCAGAGAGACAAGCCACTGGACATTTACTGAAACTCATGATCCATTTAGTAAACTGATGGCCTGCAGTTGTGGTTTAATCTTTGTCTTACATGGCCTTAGGCCTGTTAATGATTTAGTATCTTACTGTTAGAAAGAATCACTCTAAAAGAGACAGGGCATAACCAGATTACATCTGACTTTCCTTTTCCTCATGGCTGGCAACTCAGTTTCAGGGCATTTCTTGGGTCCCCTTGGCCAAGGAGGGTGAGGAAAGTCCATTCACTCGGCTGGAGGGCACAAGATTTCATTTTAATTCACAAAGCCACATGCCGCAGACATGTTGTGTTTGTAGCCAGCAGACTTGTTGACCTGCGTGGGTTTTTGAGCAGCTGCCACCCTGCTGGCCTGAAATGCCTGTTTGGAAGCAGAGACCAGGGCCAGGTACTGGAGCCTTTTCTGAGTTTGTCTCTTAAACCCAGTGAACCTGCTGCCTGTTACTCTCTGGTGACTGACCATCATCTGGGCCACAGCAGTGTGAGCCCTTGGATCACAGGGCTGCAGACTAGTGGGCAATGTCCCAGCTCCCAGAGGGTCCTACAGAGGCTGAATGGTGTGTCTGTAGGGTGGTGCCATGAGTGCAGAGAGGATAGGAAGGCGTCTTTTCAGAGCTTCTGTCCTCCCACCTCATTGTCTAACAATACGAGGCTCCAGGCATCAGGGATATAAGCGCTGAGTTGGTACACGCCTGCCGTTATGTCACATGCATTGAGGTCCCAGAGATGTGGCCTGTCCACGTCACCTTGTTAGTTATTGGCAAAGCCAGGACTCAAAACTACCTCCTTGCAGTATCAGGCTCCTGCCAGCTGAAGCCTGAGTTTTCTATGAGGCTGAGTTTATACTCCTTCATTTCGGTGGGAGTTGGGGGCCTCTGGGGAGGTCTCAGCATCTGTGGAGCCTGTATGCTCATATTTCATTTTGTTCCACGGTGAGAGGAATGCTTTCTGCTTATGGAAACCCACCTGGGCTTTGCTCTTTAGAATAACAATGACCATTGTGCTTTGAGAGCAAAGTGGGAGGAAGATACTGAAACACCCAGGATTTTATACCAACTTTATGGAGGACGCTGTGATGTGAAGGTGAAAGCAGGCCTCCCCATGCTCCCAGTGCATCATCACCGCCCTCACAATAAGTAGGAAAATACCAGAAACTGACAATCGGATATTAGCACAAACCTGCGGGTAGAATATCTGCAGTGAAGACTTAGTAAGCTTTCTCAGGAAAATGCAAGGGCTGGGGAAGTGTTCAGAGGAGAAACAGAAACAAGTTCACAAGTAATTCTGAGGTTGTTTCTCTCGATGTCGTGATCCTTTTATATAAAAAATTCTTTTCCGTCACTAGAGATATATTTCCAAGTGTCAAGGCCTGGGAATGTCTGATGCTAATTAGAACCAACATAAACGTATGGTTTCTGTTTTGCACTGTGGAAAATTGCACAAATCCTGACTCTGAAGAACAGGAAGGAGGACAGGATGGAGTCATCTGTGCTGTGTCAGAGTTGGGGCAAAGGATGATGTCCCGACTTCACCGACACATGGGGAGCTGGGGACAACGTGAAGGGGAATTCCATTCATGGTCAGATGGAGCAACTTGGATCTAAAACTAGGCCCACATTTCCCACACTGGGAGGCGACATGTCAGTCTGGACATTATCTGTGTTCCTAATATTCTGATTTTGAGGGGAAATAATATGTGTTTAGAAGTTTACATCAATTTTTCTCCCTGAAGAAGGAAATGGAGAGGAAAAATAGCATTGCTTCACCTTAGTTCATTTTGAATCTATGTTCTGAACTAAAAGAGCAATGAATGTAGGGTGATTTTATCCAGTAAGGCTAATTTTAGAAATGCTGATGGCTGGTTTGTCAATTTGTTTTACATTTCATCCAAAAGGTTTAAGGTGGCTTAGGAAAATAAATAACGAGCAATAAGATTTTTAAAAGGAAGAGATTTGAAATCAGGCCTAAAGGAAAACAGGATAAGCAAAGTCATATGAAGCCATGAGGAAGGTTAATCTTAAAAAAATAAAGCATGCTTTAGCTGGACGCAATGGCTCATGCCTGTAATCCTAGCACTTTGGGAGGCCAAGATGGGAGGATTGCTTGGGAGGCCAGGAGTTGGAGACCAGCCTGGGCAAAATAGTAAGGTTCTGTCTCCACCAAAAATAGAAAAATTAGTGTGTAGTTCCAGCTGCTCATTGATCTGAGGCAGGATGATCACTTGAGCCCAGGAGCTGGAGGAGGCTGCAGTGAGCTATTTTGATGCCACTACACTCTAATCTGACAGAACAAGACCCTGTCTCTTTAAAAGACAAAAGAGGCAGCCAGGGGCCCTGGCTCACTCCTATAATTCCGGAAGTCTGAGAGGCTGAGATGGGTGGATCACTTGAGCTCAGGAGTTCAAGACCAGCCTGAGCAAGAACAAGTAGTTGTTGGCTGATGTGGCAGGCGCCTGTAGTCCCAGCTACTCCGAAGGCTGAGGCAAGACGATCTCTTGAACCCAAGAGTTTGAGGTTGCTGTGAGCTATGACACCACAGCACTCTACCCAGGGTGACAAAGTGAGACTTTGTCTCAACAACAACAAAAAAAAAAAAAAAAGAGAGAGAGAGAGAGAAAGAAAGAAAGCAAGAGGGGTACTAATGGCTACTAGAGGAAGGATACAAGTTTGACTGCAGCTTTTTTTTTTTTTTTTTTTTCTAGCAGAGAGCACAGAAAAGGAGACAGGGAAGTTATTCAGTAAGAACGTGGTGTTTCTGGATCTGGTCTGGGGAAGGCCCATCCGTGGGGCTCATGTAATTGTGGAAGGTGGCACTTCTGAAATCTGCAGGACAGGCTGGCCGGTGGGTGCCCAGAGGAAAGCTGATGCTGCAGCTCTAGCAGTCTAAGGCATCTTCCTCGTGGGGAAGCCTCAGTTCTTTCTCTTAAGGCCTTCAACTGGTTGGCTGAGACTCACCCACATTATGGCATGTAATCTGTTTTACTGCTAATCCTATCTATCTATCTATCTTTTTTTTTTTGAGACAGAGTCTCACTGTGTCACCCTCAGTAGAGTACTGTGGCGTCACAGCTCACAGCAGCGTTGGGCTTAAGCGATTCTCTTGCCTTAGCCTCCTGAATAGCTGGGACTACAAGCACCTGCCACAACACCTGACTATTTTTTTGTTGTAGTTGTCGTTTTGCAGGCCTGGGCCAGGTTTGAATCTGCCAGTCTGTGTATGCGGCCAGCACCCTAACTACTGAGATATGGGTGCTTTGTCTAAATATAATCTTTGTAGCAAAATCTGGGCACCATATCTTACTTGAGTTGATACATAAAATTAATAATCGCACCATGTTATGAAGATAATGGAGGGAAGAGGCTAAGAAACTTCATGTGTGGAGTAAACTTGGCTGGCCTCAGAGAGAGCTGATTTCCTCTTTGAAGGGTGTCTCAGGGTTAGGGCTGAGCAAGGAGCCAGATTTGTGCCTTGGGCACCACAGTGAGAAACCGGGCCAGTGGGTACTGGCTGCAGGTCTCAGTCTGACAGAGGGAAGAGGAGCTTCCCTGCTTGCTGAGACAAACTGATTTCCCTATCTCTGTGAGCTTTCTAGAAGTAGTGCGATCGGCCCTGGGCTTTTGTGGAGGGAACCATGTCTGGCTCTGGGTGGGCCTAGGTCCAGTCTCATCTTAGAGAATACAGTCAAGCCTCTGTGAATTGACCACTGAGAGGCTGTGACAAACTGGTCAGCTGAAGGTGGTCTACAGAAGGTTGACCATCACATTAAGTACATTGGGACATGTCCAGTCTATGAAAATTAGGTCAACTTGAGGTGGTCAGTGTAGGGAGCTGGTCAGTATGGGGAGGTGGTCAATGTGGGGAGGGGGGTCCGTATAGGTAGCTGGTCAGTGTATGGAGGGGGTCAGTATGGGGAGGTGGTCAGTGAGGGGAGGGGGTCAGTGTGGGGAGGTGGTGAGTGTGGGGAGGGGGTCAGTGTGGGGAGGGGGGGTCAGTGGGGGGGGGGGTCAGGGGGGGAGGTAGTCAGTGTAGGGATGTGGTCAGCAGTGTGGGGAGGTGGTGAGTGTGGGAGGTGG
>NW_003852565.1:2156410-2167906 GCF_000181295.1 Otolemur garnettii
GGTCAGTGAGTGGAGGTGGTTGGTGTGGGGAAGAAGTCAGTAGTGGGAGGTGGTCAGTTAAGGAGGTTCTACTGTATTTAACTTATGTCTTATAATCATCAAAAATTTGATTATGCCTATCCCAAACAGACTTGGGTAAGTGTGCCACAAAGCAAACACGATAAATAGGTCAAACTGGAATTTGAAGGCAGGAGGTGGGGTGATATGGAAACAGAGACTGCATTGTGACCTGAGCGTGTGGCAGGCAGCACCACAGACAACGGCCTGGCCACAGCAGGGCAAAAAGCTAGCGGGGATGTGAGAGTTCTCAGGTGCAGGTGACTGCGATTCTCAGTTTTATTCTGAAAGTCCCGGGAGGTATTTCAGAAGTGCTGATGTCAGCCACTGCTCACCCTAATGAGGCCAGAAAGGCAGCACCTGTGGCTCAAGGAGTGGGCCCCGGCCCCATATAACAGAGGTGGTGGGTTCAAACCTGGCCCTGGCCAAAAATTGCAAAAAAAAGGAAGATGTTAGTGGGCAGTGCAGTTCCATCCATTGATGGATGGTGGGATGGTGGGCAGGAATGTTCCTCTGGAAAAAGTCTGTGTGGTTTTATTTTTGTTATTTAAAACAGGACTGATAAGCTATACCCCATGTCCCACAAGGCACCAGTGAAGTGTTTTTCTCACCAGCCATGGGGGCAGGAATGGAGGCTGGCGGTCTTCATGCTGACCCTGAGGCCCTCAGGCTGCCTGGGAGGCCCTGCCCCCGGGAGCTGCAGGAGGCATTCGGCCTTGCAGGGGAGGCTCACCTCACTCCCCGTGGCAACTTGTGCTAACATGTCATGGGTTTCTACATCAGGAAAATCCTACAAACCAGGCTCTTCTGGCTCCTGAAAGGAGCCTGGCCTCACTGAGATGTGGTTACATCTGGGACAGAGGAGCACCACCCCTGACTGCCCTGTCCTTCCAGCAGCCAGGGCTGTGGGCAAGCAGCAGTCCCATCCAGAGGGTGCACCCTGGCTGTCCATAACCTGCGTTTGTGGGCAGGTGGAAGGCTGTGGCCACCTCAGTGGGGTCACCCATAGTTCTTTCAGACTGCCTCTCTCTCTGTCACTCTTTTCCTCTGTCCTTTGTCCCCCCGTTACTCTCTCTCCCTCTCTCTCTTCAGTAACCCCCCAAATCCACTTCCTGTCACTGTGGCTTTCTCTCTATATGGAGAAACTTCTGTAACTTGATCACCCAGGGGACCAAACTGGTCAATGTATGGAGGTGGTCAGCAGAGGAACCAGACTTACTGTACTGATATGTGCATGTGGGGGCATGTGTGGCCAGTGAAAATTAGGTCAACTTTAGGAGGTGGTCAGTGTAGAGAGCTGGTCAATGTAGGGCATGGTCAGTGGAGGGTGTGGTCAGTATAGGGAGGTGGTCAGTGTAAGGGGTGGTCAGTGTAGGGAGGTGGTCAGTGTAAGGGGTGGTCAGTGTAGGGAGGTGGTCAGTGTAGGGACATGGTCAGTGTGGGGATTTGATCAGTATAGGGAGGTGGTCAGTGTAGGGGGTGGTCAGTGAAGGGAGCTGGTCTGTGTGGGGATGTGGTCAGTGTGGGGATGTGGTCAGTGTAGGGGGTGGTCAGTGTGGGGATGTGGTCAGTGTAGGGGGTGGTCAGTGTGGGGATGTGGTCAGTGTAGGGGGTGGTCAGTGTGGGGGTGGTCAGCTATTGTAGAGGTTCTACTGTA
Organism: Otolemur garnettii; assembly: GCF_000181295.1. NCBI lineage: Eukaryota > Metazoa > Chordata > Mammalia > Primates > Galagidae > Otolemur > Otolemur garnettii. The sequence continues at coordinate 2,158,125 of NW_003852565.1, forward strand.
TCTCTCCTCTCTTTCTCTCTTTGCACCTCTCCCTCTCTCTCCATCTTTCCCTCTCTCTCTTCCCCTCTGGCCTCCTCTTGCTTCACTCTCACACACTACGGTTCTGAGAAGCAGGAAGGACACAGGGCCTGGGAGGACGTTGCCAAGATCTCCCTTACTCTCTGCAGCCAGGTGCAGTGTCACACAGTGCTCACCTAGCACAGGGAAACACTCCCAGGAGCCTTAAATAAGAAGTCTTCAGCAGAGGAAGCAGAGTCCACGTGGCCGGCTTACTGTCTCCCTGGAGTCAGCCTTCCCAGCTGGCAAGTCATGACAAAGGCCTTGCTTTGGTGGTGGAGATAGAAACCAGAGGATGGGGAGGGTCTTGTGAAAATGTCCCAGAGGAGTGTGAGGGCAGCCCTGGTGTGACCCCACTCTCCCATTCATTTTGGCTTCTCCTTTTGTTGGTGCTACATCTCTTTGGGTTGTGTGTGTTACTAGCAAGAATCAGATTGCTGAGATGCAAGTCGTGGAAGCAGCCCAAGTGCCCATCAACCCATGAATGAGTTAACAAACTGTGGTATATGTACACCATGGAATACTATGCAGTCATAAAAAAGACTGGAGACATCACATCTTTTATGTTTACCTGGATGGAGCTGGACTATATTCTTTTTAGTAAAGTATCTCAAGAATGGAGGAAAAAATATCCAATGTACTAAATCACCTACACATTCATATAAATGGTAAAACACAGCTGTAACCCAGAATGAAGCAGGGAAGAGGAGAGAAGGAGGGGAAGAGGGAGGGTTTTTGGTGGGACCTCACCTAATGTGAACAATACAATGGTACATTTGAAGACTATTAAGAGTAGAGTATAGAGGGAGGGTGATTGTGGGACCACGCCTATGGTCCATCTTACAAGGGTACATGTGAATCTTTTTAAATGTAGGATATAAATGTCTGAACACAGTAACTAAGAAAATGCCATGAAGGCTGTGTTAACCAGTTTGATGAAAATATTTTAAATTGTATATGAAACCAGCACACTGTACCCCATGATTGCATTAATGTACATAGCTATGATTTAATAAAAAAAAAGAGTAGAGTATAAATGTTTTACCACAATAAGTAAGTGAGGTGATAGTATGTTAATCAGTTTCATGTAAGCATTCCACGTGGTATATCAAATCAGCACAGTGTACCCCATAAATGCATTAATGTACACAGTTATGATTTAATAAAGAAAAAAAAGCTGAGATGCCCACGCTGCCCATTTTTGCCTACAGCTACTCCCTGTCGGTGCTTAATTGGAAGGTAAGTTCTTGCCCTGTCCTGTTACAAATGGTCATTCAGACTGGTGGGTACTTTTTTAGATAACTTAGTCACTCTTCCTTCCATGTGCTGATATCAGGGTGAAATTGGAGGACAGTTTTTATTTTTCTGATTTACAAATTCTTATGGGAACTTCACCATACCCATTAAATACAGACTAAAAAGGAACCTGAACTATTAATTATTTAAGTAGTTTCATAAGTCAACTTCAAAGTAAATAAGCAAGAATTTAGAGCAGAGATAGTTAAAAAATAAAACGCTCTGTTTTAATATACTGTTGCAATTTTGGTTCACTTTACTGTTAATTTTACTGTAATTTGTTTACAGTAATTTGTTTACTTTACTGTTTACTTTACTGTAATTTGTCTTTTCCTTGGAATATGGAAGGAAAACTGTTCCCCTTTTCTTCCTTCTAGAAATTTGATGGGCTTACTGACTTCAAGTTTGAGCCCTAGAATTAAATACGTACGTGGCATTTCCAGGGACCCACAGAAGAGGCAGAGCCGGTGGTTTCCTGTTTTCTCTCTCCCACAAACTGGCTGGCTTTTAAGAAAGGTTCTGATAAACTCAGTCTCCAACATACCAGTGAAAGAGAAAACTTAAAAAGTTATGAATGGTGAACTTTTTTTTGTGATGGAGTCTCACTCTGTCACCCTGGGTAGAGTGCTATGATGTCACAGCTCACAGCAACCTCAAAACCCTCCTGCCTCGGCCTCCCTGAATGTCTGGGACTATAGGCACCTGCCCCAGTGCCTGGCTAATTTTTCTATTTTTAGCAGAGATGGGACCTCACTCTTGCTTAGGCTGGGCTGGAACTCGCGACCTCAAGCAATCCTCCTGCCTGTCTCCCAGAGTGCTGGGATTACAGGTGTGAGCCACCACCCCGGCCAACTGTAAACAAATGAACAATGTTGGTGTTATCTGTTCTGTAGATATTTGCATTTCAGTAGTCCATGTTGGAAGTAAAGTAAGGGATTGTGTTCTAATTGGGCAACTGGGGCATCTTTCGGCTAACAAAGAGTGTCTTGGGGGACAGAGAAGCTTTTCTATCCTGAAATTGGAGCCTTTTCCCCTTTTGCCTTTTGAACAAAAGGACTTAATTTTTGGATGTTTCAGGGGAACCCCCTCCCCTCAAAAGTGAAAGTAATATCAAAGACAAAGAGGCAAGTGGAAGGCACGTGGGAGATAGCTAATCGATGTGCTGTCTCGCCCGGCTGCTCCAGTTAGGGCAGAGTCCGTCCCAGCTCAGGGCCGAGGCCTGTGACACCCTGTGTGCTCCGGGGGACAAGCCTGGAATTAATGGGCAGAAGCTGATGGTCTAGTTGCTGTCATTTTCCTAGAACGTTTCTTTAACCAGAGTCATTACATACATTACAAAAATTCATTTAGAAAAATGTTTAAGTAAAATATTGGGTACCATGTGGCAATCTTAATCATTTATTTTATATTGAAGTTGTTATTTGATTACTGCTGGTCATCCTCAGGTCTCTTAGCGGGAAAGGAAAGTGTGATGTAAGTGATGGTCCAGGAAGTCCCCGGGTTCTGAATGGGATGTGTTCTGCATGTTTGCGTTGGGTTGGATTTGTACCTGAGTTGGGGCAGTAACAGGTATATTTACCTAATACCCAGGCAGGCCTCCGGTCTAAGGGCGAGTTACTGGATATTTATAAGCTGGGGAATGCCTAGATTCACAAGACTGATTTATTTGAAGCCTATTGGAGATGACTAAGGTGGGGAATTAAGGAGTATGTGCCCAAGAAATTGAAACCTACCATAGCAGGATGGATGAGGTCCCCAAGTTGTAAGCTTTTTATCCTTGTTTTAGTAGCTTGAGCTTACTTAGGTTTTGGTAAGAGCTTTAGCACTCACAGAGGCAGGGCAGGCACACGAGCCTGGTGCTCTGAGGCCCTGTGGTCTGACCAGATGGTGGTTTTAGCCCCTCTGTTCTGTTTGGTGGCTGGCAGGGTCACCTCTGTGAGTTCTAAGCAGGAAACCCGTCCACCCAAGTCAGTCCACCCTCATCTCATCAGACAGACAGACAGATGGTGGCCAGGAACCACAGCCTTCCTCCACCATGGGTTTGCCAGGACCAGAGTCAGGAATGGAAAGAGCACGGTCAAACTGTGGGCACTGTTAGAAACTCAGTTTGTGTGAGCCAGTCAAGTTGCAGTCACGAGGAGAAAGCAGGATCTGAGACCGAATGAGGAGCCCCAAGAGGGCCGAGCAGAGCTGGGGTCTGAGGGTACGTCCTATGGGGTGGGGTTAATCGGTCAGCAGAGGTGGGGTCCGGGCGCGTCCCATGGAGTGGGGTTAATCGGTCAGCAGAGGTGGGGTCCGAGGGCGTGTCCTATGGGGTGGGGTTAATCAGTCAGCAGAGGTGGGGTCCGAGGGTGTGTCCTGTGGGGTGGGGTTAATTGGTCAGCAGAGGTGGGGTCCGAGGGTGCGTCCTATGGGGTGGTTAATTGATCAGCACTTTTCTTGCAGAGACTGTCGTGCTATGTGAGGTCTGAAGACAGACTCTGGAACTCTTGTCTTAACAGGCCGTTACTTTGGGCATCGATGTTCATCTCTGTGTTATTCAGTTTTAGCAAGAGCACCACTGAGTCAGTGCAGCCAGACCCCAGACCCCAGACCCACTTACCACCACGTGCGCGCACACACGCGCGCACACACACACACACACGCGCGCGCACACACACACATGCGCACACACACACGCGCGCGCGCACACACACACATGCGCGCACACACACGCCGGAGATCTGACTGCCCTCCACTTCTGGCCGGGTCCTTCATCCTCCACCATCCCCCCAGGTGGTGTCTGCTCAGCCTGGTCTGTCTTCAGTGAGAATCCTGTTAGGCCAGTTTAGTCTGAAGCCGCCTCACCCTGATGTTAGCCCTTAGAATTTTCCTCCTCCTGACCCCTCTCCCCCCACGCGCTGCCCTTTGCTGTAAGTCCTTGTCATGTTGGGAGATGAGCCCTTTCTGTCCTCCTGTATCAGCCATTGCAGTGGTCCCTGTTGCTGTCTCCCTGGTCCTGAATAAAGTCTGCCTTGCTGGTGTTTAGTTTAACTAGTCTTATGAAAAATTTTTCTTTTTTTTTTTAGAGACAGAGTCTTACTCTGTCACCCAGGCTTACTGTCATTATAGCTCACAGCAACCTCCAACTCCTCAGCTCAAACAATCCTTCTGCCTCAGTCCCCCGAGTAGGTGGGACTACAGGTGCCCACCACAGCACCAGGTTAGATTTTCAATTTTTAATAGAGACAGGGTTTCACTCTTGCTAAGGCTGGTCTTGAACTCCTGAACTCAAGCAATCCACCTGCCTCAGCCTCCCAGAGTGCTGGGATTATAGGAGTGAGCCACTGTGCCTACCCATGAATAAATGTTAACACTCTTCCTCTTAACACACATGCATGTGCACACACACACTCGCTCATGATGAGGTGGGTGTGTGTGTTCAGAGACTTCAGATCCTCATGGGAGGACCCCAGCATGGCCGTGACACCCTGCTGGGGTCCCTTCTTTGCCCCAGTACTCCAGTCTTGAGCAGAATAGAGCACCAAAGCTTTGGCTTTATGAGCTGTAAAAGATCTCTAATATTTTTGTTGTTGTTCAGAAAATTGGGAAAAGCCATGGTTGTACGTGAGAAGTGAGTTCCACGATCATAACTGGACCCCGGGCTCTGGAGCGTATTTTAATATTTGGTGCCTCATTAAGAGACCCTGGGGGACTCCTGAGACTTCTGAAGCCACACGTGATTATTTCACAGGAAGGCCCGCTAGCTTGATCAGTCTGAGCCTGCTTTCTCAGTGAGAAGCAAGGCAGACACTTGATTCCACAGGTTAACTCTTCATGACAATTGGGTTTCATATGATACGTTATTCCCTTGCCTTCAGGGAGAAAGCGTTGCATCTGAAGTGGAGAAATCCTTTCCGTTTCGGCAGGAGTGTAATACTGGTCCTGTGAGCCTTGGTCTTCTCAACGCTGGCGATCTTCTGTTGAAATCCTCATCCAGAATTTTGCAGCAGTTTCTGTTCTAATTTCCCTACTTCAGGCTTGCACTTGGGCACACGCCCTCAGTTCTCTCCTCACACTCGTTCCCCAGAGAGGTACCTGTCAGGCTCACCCTTACGTTACATGCTTAGTTATTTATTTGTTTCTTATCTTTTCGTTGAATCTCAGAGCAGAGTCTTAAATCCTCTTCTCTATGGCCTGCAGATGGGGTCTCCGGAAACACCAGCAGAGAGAGAATGAACAATAGTGAGTTAATGAACTGTCGTGTCGGTTCCTGGAACTCGATCTGGCTTTTGCTGCCAGATAACACATTTGATAGATCAGATATATATGTCTTTAATAAGAGAGGGCTTACGTAAAAATACTGTTCAGGTGAGAGAGAAGAAATCTGCTTTCATGTGAGTTTTCCCTGTAATGGGTCATTAGTTTACCTGTCACATTCTATTTCTATTTCATCTCAAGAATAAAAGCTTTGGGCAGAGATTTTAACACTACAGTGTATTTCTAGATTTATTCCTATGTGCTGGGCATCTGCTGTGAGAAGGGCCCTCCGTCCTCCCTGGGACTTGTGTGAGGCTGCTCCTGGGGGCTCTCAGGGTCACTGCTGGCATGGGCCCTGCAGAGTAATCACTTCTTCAGGGGGGCTGTGTGGCCAGGCGTTTGAGAATACTGTTACATCTCACTACTCCATGTGTCTTCTGAGAGGAAGCAGAATTTTAGGTGAGCAGGTGCAGCGCTGACACTGTCCCGTGAGTGACAGAGATAGTGGAGAAGCCACCAGAACTCACCTCCCTGAGAGAGGATATGAGGGAATAAGTAGGCTGGAGTCTGAACCCAGCTACTAAGGCCCCTGTGGTTTAAAATGATGTATTCAAATAAACCCGCAACTGTTCTCTAAGAAAGAAGGACAGCAGGAAGAAGTGAGATGCGGTTTGAACTTTTTTTCCTAGCAGTATTAATGAGTGTTGCCTTTCAGGAATTACATGAGTGTTAAGAAATGCCTAGCTGTGCCAAGCTTGTTTTTTTCAAAATGAGTTGGAATTTAATCTCGGCATCTTGGCCCCAGGAAAACAGCGTGGGAGGTCAATTTGTAGCTTCAAGGAGGACATGCCCTGATTTTTGCTTAAAATGAAGATTCTTCCATTTTGAGTGGAAGAACATTCCACTCAAAACAGGAGAACATTCACCTGTTACAAACTCTTATGATTTCCTTATGGACTGGAGTTTAACACAGCATAACCCTAAGAGGAGCAACTTTTTCTTCCCCTCTCTCTCTTCCCTGGGTGTTTTTCTCTCTTCTTTAGTCCATTTTCATCCTTCTTCCCGCTCACGTATTTTTCACCTATCTTCCTAAACAACATGTCTCATTCTAGTCACACGGTTTGAAGCCCAGGGATTTTTCCCATTGTGAAGACTTTACTTGGTGTGTGTAAATGGAAAGTTATGGTCAGAAAGAGCTAAATGGAGGGCTGTGAATTCAAGTGGCAGACAACAGGCAGGCAGACAGAAGAACAGGCATTTACAGGGGAGTCACAGAAAGACAGGTGAGATTTGGGTGCTTATTCTCAGGTTAATGGGGGAAGAGAGAGGGGACAGGGCCACTTATGGGGGTGAAGTGAAATGGCAAATGCGAGAGAGAGATGGGCCCTACTTCAGGTCTAATTAAGCAATATAAATTTATTAATAATTTGGTATGTCTGCAGACGGGCTGAGACACCAAGATGGCGTGCAGCAGCCCTGAGTGGCAGGTGAAGGGCTCTTTTATACCATGTGCAGCAAGCCAGCGCAATATAGAAGCCAATCACAGTGGTTAAAGCAGGGGGTTGCTAAGTGGGGGTACACGTTGGTTCATAATCACAAGATATATCATGAGTACATTACTTCGTGGTCATAAGATGGGGCAGGTCATAGGGGTTTACACAATTCAGGGTGGAAGTACATGGTAACGCAGACATTAACTCATAGTTCAGGGGTACAAACTGGGTAACACCGGGGCTTAATTTGGAATCCTGGCCCTCCCTTCCTTCCTTTCATTCCCTTAAGCTTCTTCCCAGAACTCAACTTCCCCTCCCTTGTGGGAGGCTGAAGCTAAAAGCAGTTCTTTTTATAAGTACAAGAAGCTTGTTGCCTTTCTTACTACTCCTGGGGGTTTGGGGCTGGGAGCTCGGTCATTACAGGGGAAGCACGTGACTTTTATGGACGATAAAAGGGCCTGAGGAGAACAGATGGGCTGGTTTGTGAGGATGGGCATGTGCCTGGGCACCGCCTCTCCTCTCCTGGGTAGGACTCAGTCTTCCCTGTTTGGTGAAATCCTGAAGACGGGATTTATGACAGGGTGACAGTTGAGCTCTTTTTTGCAGGGAGGAGGAAGATCTGTTTTTAGGTAAAAACAAGAATATAGAGGAAGCCTCTTCCTGCATTTATTTATTGATTCTCAAATGCCTTCAGCTCAAAGATACCCTTATGTCATTGTACCACATTCTGGAACCTTCCGGCAGTCTATGAAATTTTAAGCACCTCCCAAAAAGGTAGTGGGGATGGGAGAGGGAAAGGGGAAAGGAAAAACATAGCAAAGGAAAAGAAAACCACACACTCGTTAAGAAAATGAGCAGGACCTAAGGTGATTATTCCAGATTTCTCTTGGTAATGATTTCCTGCTCCTGCAATAAACCATTTGTTGCTATGAATCAAAGTGAGTTAGTGAATTTATAGATGTGAAAATAAAAAATTTTTTTTTTCCCTTGGATGAATAAGATCAAACTTTTCTAGACAGTGGTGTGGAGAGAGAAAACGGAGTTTCTGGCGTGTGCTCTGCAGAGCGTGTTCAGAGGCCCCCCTCCCTGTCCCTGTGGCTCTGGGGGTGGGAGAGAAGGGAAGGGCGTGAGCACCCACTTGCAAAAACTCATTTCAGTTTTTTAATAGTTAAAAGCAAATCGAAAGCATGTCAACCATAAAATTGATGAAGCACAATAAAAATCATTTTGAGATTCTAGCAGTAAAGCCTCCCCAAATTAATCAGATAAATGTATAATTCTTTAATACGACTCATCTGTAAAGCACTCCAGCATTTACGAAGTGTACAACTCTATTTCAAATCCTCTTGGTCTCTCCGTGAATGTGTAAAGCACTTTCAGAGCAGCCAAGCAGGGGTGCAGCCCTCACTGAGAGATGCTTTCTTGGCAGGGAACTTGGAGGAGGAATTTGACCGGGGTCCGGCCTTACTTGGTCTTCCTCCTCTCCCAGTACACCCAAGGTCATCACCAAGGTCATCGACACCACTTTTTCTTAGACATATTTGAAAAATGAATTTCCATCCTTCTATGAATTTGCGAAATATTTTAACAGCATAATGAATTTTGTTTATTTCAAACCACTTAGTGATGGAAGTTTCTTCTGATTTATTTTATTATGGAAAAAAAAATGTGAAGACATCAAGAGCCCGAAAGGAGAATTATCACTTATTTTGATTCTGTTTTCAGCACATTTTTGGAAGTAAAGGCCCAATTTCTCCTCTTCTCTTCTTGAGTGGCATAATGTTGGGGAAGTTTTATTGTCTGTTCTTCCTACATCACAATATCTTATACTTCAGTTTATGACCTTGGTTTTGACGCTCTGCAGCACGCGTATCTCAGAGTAACTGACCAATGAGGACCTTTCATTGGGAAAGGTCTTTGGAAGAAAAGATGAGGGCTTACAAGTCAGAAAGGATGGTGGCACATTTTAAAGTTAAGGCTTGTGTCGTGTGCTTCTGTATATCAGTGTTGCCAACTTTCTCAGAATGCAGTTACTATACCTAATTTTCTCAGCATCAATAGTTGTCATCCTCCTAAATCCCAGGAATTGTAATTCCATTGTGTCAGTATTTATTGGAAAAGCTGGAGGTGGAGTGTGGGAAATACATCCAGAGAGTCAGTTCTTGTTACTCCCACAGAGCTCCGGGAGGTGCAGCCCTTGTGGGGCTGTGCTGTCCGGGAACAGTCTCTGCTCCTGCTGTCCTGACATTCTCCGAAGCTGTTTCCTCATGTCTCTGTTCACAGTTAGCGGCCAGAACAGACCTGCACCTGGCACCTCCCAGTCCTTTCTCTTTGACCAGACCTGCCCCTGCTGTTGCAGGCTCCATATCAGGGGCTCTCGCTCTCCCCCCTGCTCCTCCACTGCCACCTGGAGCCGTGTCGCCCTGACTCCTCTGGCACCCCACACTGCAGTCCCACTCTGCTTCCCAGTAGGCATCTGCCCCTCACTGCATCTGGGGCAAGTCAGCCCCTTGGCTAAATAGGCCCAGCCTCCTGAGTGCACCCTGCTCTGCCTCCCAGGTGAGGTTCCTAGATGCTCCCAGGTGAGGGTCCCGGACGCTCCCAGGTGAGGTTCCTAGATGCTCCCAGGTGAGGTTCCCAGATGATCCCAGGTGAGGGTCCCTAGTGCTCCCAGGTGAGGGTCCCAGATGCTCCCAG
>NW_003852565.1:2168051-2178982 GCF_000181295.1 Otolemur garnettii
GGATACTCCCAGGTGAGGGTCCCTGGTGGTCCCAGGTGAGGTTCTCAAGTGCTCCCAGGTGAGGGTCCCAGATGATCCCAGGTGAGGGTCCCTGGTGCTCCCAGGTGAGGGTCCCTGGTGCTCCCAGTTGAGGTTCTCAAGTGTTCCTGGATGAGGGTCCCTGGTGCTCCCAGGTGAGGTTCTCAAGTGCTCCCAGGTGAGGGTCCCTGGTGCTCCCAGGTGAGGTTCTCAAATGCTCCCGGATGAGGGTCCCCGGTGCTCCCAGACAACGTTTCCTCCAGTTGGCTGCTGCCCAGCAAGAGCCCTTTTGCTGTGGCCAGACACCAAATAAACAAAGCTCATCTGTTCATTTTTTTAAAGTTGAAGATGATCGCTCTTTGTTTGCGTATTTGTTCTTGAAAGCGTTGCCCGTATTTACTCCACGCTGGCTGTGTGTGGAGTGCCTGCCAAGTAAGATTGAGCCAAGCTGGAGGAGACAGGTCTGTTCTCCTCTGAGAAGATGGTCCTCAGTTGGTGCAAAATGTACGGGAAGGTTTTACGTGAACTTTGCCGAACAGCTGTTAGCAATAAAGACTCCAAACCATCTGTGTGCAAAGGTTCATTGTTGGCAAATGGCAGTTGCCTGAGAATTGTTGGGTTTTGTATAATTGGCTGATTTTGTTTTTCCTGTATGTTTTATTATAGGAAGTTTCCACGGTCAGCCGAGATGTTTAGGTACGTTAGTCTCATTATCTCCAATTTGTGTGTGGAAAATCAAAACAAATTTCATCTTCCAGTCCCAGATAAGATCTTTTCAGAAAGAGTAAGCCTTTAAGAGTAAGGTTATATTAAGTTAGAAGTTTTAAAACTAAGTTTTATGTTAAGCTTGCAGAAGCCCATTTAAATAGACTCCATTTAAATAGCACCTGAAAGTGTTTCACATTCATGCGTCTCTCACCTGGAGCTTCTCTCCCGTGCAGGGAGCTTTGAGCTATCTTAATACAGTTTAGGAAAGCATGAACTTTATTTTGCCTAGTTTCTAAACATAGCAGAAAAACTCTAACAACACGCTGGGTTGTGAGGCTAAATGTAAACTTGCTTCTGTCTCTGTGGCCCCTTTGCATAAAAGACCAGTGTTCTGGCTCGGCGCCTGTGGCTCAAGCGGCTAAGGCGCCAGCCACATACACCTAAGGTGGCGAGTTCTAATATCCAGCCTGGACCCACCAAACAACAATGACGGCTGCAACCAAAAAATAGCCGGGCATTGTGGCGGGCGCCTGTGGTCCCAGCTACTTGGGAGGCTGAGGCAGGAGATTTGCTTGAGCCCAGGAGTTGGAGGTTGCTGTGAGCTGTGAAGCCATAGCACTCTACCCAGGGGGACAGCTTGAGGCTCTATCTCCAAAAAAAAAAAAAAGACCAGTGTTCCTGATGTACCCTACACTGGCTGCCCGTGGTGTGGCCTCTGGCAGGCTGCTGCTTTGCTCTGTTCCTCCTGAGCAGAATGAAGGGATGACTCAGTGGCTGAGCAGGTCCTCTCTGGATGTGACACTGTGGATCTAGACGTGCACAACTGAGGCGCAGTGCACGGCCTCACAGGAGTGGGGCATCCAGATCTCAGGGGGTGGGGTCACAGGAAAGGTGAGGGGACCCACAGGAGAGATGAGATCAGGGCCGAGGAGGGAGAATCAGGGGCGACTCAGAACTCCCAGAGAGGGGCTGAGCCACAGTGGTTGTAAGAAAGAAGACACAGAAAGGAGGTCTTGGGCCCACCTTTAAGTTGTAAGAGAGGGACATTTATATCCGAGTAGGAATACCGAGGGAACACAAGCTGTGGGACAAGGATGCTATGCACTCTCACCTTGGGGGCACAGGGTGCACTGTGGACTCTCACTAATTAAGGAAGCGATTTGGTAAAGGTCAACACTGATCAAATGCCTGCCCCAGGGCAGATGCTTCAGGAAGGTGGTGACACTGAACGCTCACAGCAAGGCAGAGGAGAAGGTGTAATTATAGTCCGATAAACTGATGAGGAAATGCAGCTCCAGGATGCCACACACCCAGAGTATGTGGTTGGGATTTGGAGTTTGGAAGTGCTTCCCTGAGCAATGAAGACATCGTGGAAATGAAGAAGATTCCCACGAGGAGGAAAGGCCAGGTTACAAAGCAGATGTACCAGGGGCTTGGGAGGTGGAACAAGAGATGAAGAAGCCAAAGGAAGAAGAGCGAGCAGGGAGAGGGAGACAGACGGGCGTGAACAGGCCTGGTGGGAGAGGTCGGCCTCAGTGTGGGGAATCCCTCAGGCTGACACCGGACTTAGGACTCACAGCTGCCGTCAGGGAGGGCCAGGTGCAGAGGCTGCCCAGGTCCAGACCTGCCCTTGTTGTGTTCAACATGGTTTGATTATTACCCTTAGCCTTGCTTCTCATCCAAGGGTACTCGGAAGGGAATAGGCACAGTAATGAATAAGTCACCCCTGCATTTATTTAAACTTTGTTTGCATTGGTTAAATCATAGCCTTGTATAACCTTGGGGAAGACCAGGTTGGTATTCTGAGTACCCGGTGTGTACAGTTTTTGCACAGAGGTTTTATCACTTACTTCCTGAGATGATAGGGTCATATAATTCACTGCCCTTGATTAGTGAACGCTGTGGACATTTTCTTTAATCTTAGCTACGTATTATTCTCTCAGATAAATGTCAGTCCTTCAACAGCATCAATCAAAGAACTATGTCACAAAGAATGTTGGTAGAAAAGAGAGAGGGCTTAGGGACCTCCTGAGACAGGGCTTAGGGACCTCCTGAGAGAGGGCTTAGGGACCTCCTCCTCCACACGGGCGGCTGTTCCCTCCTCTACACGGTGGCTGTTCCCATTGATAAAGTGTGCAGAAATGGCATCTGTTCTGGAGGGGAGGCCGGGTGTGAGGCTGAGGGGTCGTGAGAGGGCTTGAGCTGTGGGCTGATGGGCGGCTGTCTGCCCTGCTGAGCCGGGGACGTTCCCAGGACTCTTCCCTGGGTTTCTGACTGTCCTTCTGCTGGGCCGCCTTCTGTGGAGCCCCTCACCTGTTTATCTGTGGCCCTTCACCTGCCTGCCGCGTTTGATCTGTCCTTTAGCTTTCCTTCAAGGACTGGGGTTTGGGTGCACCCTAGGGTTTGTAGGGATTTTTGCTTTGCCAAGTTTCACGCCTTAGAAGCAGCAGGGTTAGATGATGCCCTGAAATGGAAGGCAGATAGGGAAAGAGGAGGGCGTAGACCTTTCAGAGAAATGAAGGGTGAAATGAGAGAAGCCTCCCGTAGGGCGCAGAACCTGCTGCACAGCGGTGGTGACCAGTCTCCACCTGCAAAGTGAAAACCTTGTCTTTAGAACTGAAAACCTCTCACCAAACAAAACACTAAAATAATCCTTCATACGGTAAGATCTTATAACAATTGTAGTCATAGCATATTGGCTTTCTGCCAATCATAGCATCAAATATTATTTTCCTGTTTTCCAGAGCACATTACATAAAAATCACTAACACTCTTCCTTTAAAATATCTTGATTCCTGTTGACTTCGCTAAGTTAAAAAACTACATTTATTTTGAGAAGGCATGTTCCTCACCTCCTTGCTTACAAAAGCCTATGGTGAGGTGGGTACGAGGCCCCCTCCCATTTTACAGGTGGGGAGACTGAGGCTCCTGGAGAAAGGGCTGCATGTTGACAAAGGAGCAACGTTGAGACTTTGACCCTCCCTCTGGGGATTCCAGAGTTTGTGCTCTGAAAGCACCGTTAAGCAGAACCTCTTGTTTCCTTTTTCTAGAATTGTCTTCTCAAATCTGGGTTTTGATTATTTTATTTCCCTGCTTGAGACAGCTGTAGCACATCACAAATAGGTGCACAGTCTGCTGCTCTGAGCCTGAACCCAGGCTTCCTGCCTCATACTCAATTCTCAGAGTGAGGGTCACTAAGCTGAAGCTTGCGTCTGGGTCACCTGGGGCGGGGGGCTTGTTTACACACAGCTTGCTAAATCTGACCCTCAAATAAACTGGTCTCGGGGAAGGCCTGAAAATTTCATTTCTAGTAACTTCTTGGGTAATGCAGAGGATTCTGGTCTGGAGATGTCACTTTGAGAATCACTGTGACTGTGGCACAAACAATGAAAATAAGACTTTTTCAGGCAGGGCCTGGTGACTCACACCTGTAATCCCAACACTTTGGGAGGTTGATTTAGGAGGTACACTTGAGGCCAGAAATTTAAGTCCAGCCTGAGCAACATAGTGAGATCCCATCACTTAAAAAAAAAAAAAAAAGGAAAAGAAAGAAAAATTAGCCAAGTGTGCAAGTGTGGCGGCCTGTGCCTTGTTTTCCAACTACTTGGGAGGCTGAGGTAGGAGTATCTCTGGAGCCCAGGAGTTTGAGGTTACAGTGAGCTATGATTGTGCCACTGCACTCCAGCCTGGGGGACAGAACAAGACCCTGTGTCAAAAAAAAAAAAAAAAAAAAAAGACTTTCAACTCAATAATTAGTGGAGGTCACATTTTTAATGTGAAAGAGAATACATTATGAATTTAAAACAAGTATGATTAAATCATGCCTTTTGTAGAGGACTGATGCAGTTTAAAACAGCCACTGCCGACACCCCGTCTTTGAGGCTACGTCTTCTGGGGAGAACTAAGTTGTGCTTTAGGGCTTTACTTTCCTGAACTGGTCCCATATGACAACTGTGTACTCCACTCTGGGGCCACTGCAGCCACAGGTTATGATGAAAAGTAGCAGGTGAAATGTCCTGGAGTGGGTCGTGTCCAGATCCCACCAGACATAGGAAAGCCCTGCTGTGGCCCTGGGACGCCTGGGAGGCTGTGTGGCGCAGTAGGGCACCCTTGGGCACTGTGGCTGGAGGCTTTGGCTTGAATCCTGGTTCTCCCCTAACCCGGCTGTGAAACATGCAACATCAGCCCTCTGGTTTCCTTCATCATAAAACAGGGACATTAGCACATGATGCTTTAGGAGGCTGAGGGGAGGCAGTGCTTCTGGACCACAGGGTGGGGTGTTGGTCAAACCGTCCTGGTGTTTACACACCGAACGATACCCTGCAGTGTGCACAGGCCTGCAGTCCTGTCCTGGCTGCATCCTTTTAAAGGAGATGGGATGAGCCCTCAGCCTGCTTGGGAGAGGGCAGAGATGAGTGTGCAGGCCTGGAGTGGCTGTGTGGGAAACAGGGAGCCCTGAGCCCTCTTGCCCAGTGCTGTCCCTGCTTCTTCCTCACTCGTCTTCCCTTTGAGGGCAACTCGGGCCACCTGAATCTTTTCTAGGGCGACAGAACACTGCCCCTGCACACATCTTTCGGCTTTCGGGGAGGGAGGCGCCTGAGGCCTTGAGCCCCATAGATGTCCTGAGTCCCATTGGGAACCCTGTTCCTGGCACCGCCTGCAACAAGTGTTCATGATTAATGGTGTGAGCAGCACCTCTTACGCTCCCCCTGCCTTGCAGACCATCTCCTGTCCCTCCACATTTGCCTGGTGCTTCTGGATGGCCTCGTGCAGAGCAGCTGGTGGCCTGTGACGAGCCTGGCAGGGGTCACCGCAGCCCTCTACCTGCCTCTCCTTTACCACCCTAAGTGACTCCCGCCCCACAAGTACAAGAAGCTGGGTGTGCTGCTGGCGAGTGGAAAATTCATCACTGCTGACAAATTACTTTCCAGAAAGACTTACATTAAAAATATTCAGTTCTTGCTTCCCATCTGCCGAGTAATAGAAATACACTATTCAGTGGGTGCCTTAAAAACTGTTTGACCATAAGTAATGTGGCACTTGGGCAGCACAGAGGAGTGATGCTTTCATCCGAGCGGTTTATTTCCCCTTAAACCTAAAAATAGCATCGCACTTGGACAGATCACTGAGGAGCTTCACAGAGGCCATTTTTCAGTGCTGTTGTAATACTTATGTAACCCAGCTTTCTCTTAGACCGTAGCTTCAGGCTGAAGAGCAACTCTGTGTGCGTGTGTGTGCTTGATAAAGTAGCAATCTAAGGTCAGGGGCCTTCAACGTTGAATGGTCTGAGATAAAGGTCTCACACTCAGTCGTGGACCAGCTCATCTCCGTGGCTCAACATACATGCCATTTCAACACAGGCCTTCTGGTGTTAATCCTCCCCTTGAAACAGCCATGTTTATAGTTTTTATTTATACATTTATAGTTTTCCTGGTGCTATCATATCAAGTAGCTCATTAGCACCTTAAACCCACACACCCATACACCTATGTGGCAGTGAGATGAAGTTTTACCCTTCCCATTTTGAAGATTAGGCAGTAGTGGCCCAGAAAGATGAAACAGCTCATTGGAAGTCCCCAGCCTTCCAGCGCAGCTGCTGGTGTGGACGTTTAGGGTCGCATCCAAGCTGACACAGTCACTTTCTCCTACCTTCTTTTCTGTTCTTCCTGTTGTCGTATGTGGGAAACAAGAGGTCACATTAGTAAAAGCCAAAAAATTATTTGATCCGAAGAGTAACCACTGTATAGCATAAGGTCATTTTAGATGGAACAGAGGGTTAAAATATATATATATATATATATACACACACACATACACAAAAGATGTGAAGATATAGATATATATATATACAAAAGATATAAAGATACAAAAGATATTTTATAGATATAAAATATATATTATGTATACATATATTTATAGACAGTCTCCATTTGTCACCCTCAGTAGAGTGTTGTGGCATCATAGCTCATAGCAACCTCTAACTTCTGGCTTAAGCAATCCTCTTGCCTCAGTCTCCTGAGTGGCTGCGACTACCCGCCATGATGCCTGGCTTTTGTTGTTGTTGTTGTTGCCGTTTGGCCGGGGCTGGGTTCGAACCTGCCACTCTCGGTATATGGAGCCAGCGCCATACTCACTGTGCCACAGGTGCCACCCCCAGGGGTAAATATATATTTTAAGAAATCTTATTTACGTTATTGCTACCATTACTAATACTGTAACTAGTGCTATTTAAAAGCTATTCTTAGTTCTTTAACTTTATATTTGTATCTGGCCTTTTAATAGCACTTTGATAAGCTGCACGGTTTTTACAAATTTGCTTTATGATTTGGTTTTGCATTTATTTAAATGAAAGGATTTAATTCTATGATCTTTAAGTTCCTTCCCACAGTAAGAGGTACAGTTTGAAGATTGCATGAAGTTTATAAATGAAGACTAGCTTCCAATTCTGTCCAAAATAGAGTAGCCCTGTTCCTCCTTGCCCTGCCTCTCACTAGAGCACTGTGGACATCACACAGCCAGAGCGCAGGAAGACTCTGATAGGTGGGAAGGTGGCGACAGCTTTGGACTGAGGAACACCAAGGGGTGAGTGGCCTGGGGGGTTTGTTGTCTCCTCTCCGTCCCAGACAGGGGACTGGAGAAGACCTCAATCTGGAAGCACTAACGAAATAACAGCTCCAGTTGAAGCTTAGTTTGCTAGGCAAAGGGCCAAGAAAAGGGTAACCTTATAGAATGGGAAAGGTTTTTTTTTTTTTTTTTAAACAGAGTCTCACTATGTCACCCTTGGTAGAATGCTGTGGCATCATAGCTCACAGCAACCTCAAACTCTTGGGCTTATGAGATTCTCTTCTCTCAGCCTCCCAAGTAGCTGGGACTACAGGTGCCCACCACAATGCCTGGCTATTTTTCTGTTGAAGTTGTCATTGTTGCTTAGCTGGCCTGAGCTGGGTTTGAACCTGCCAGTCTCAGTATGTGGCTGGTGCCCTAACCACTGTGCTGTGGGTGCCAAGCCCGTAGGAAACATTTTTTGATAATACTTCCCCTGGTCCAGGCAAACACCAACAGAAAATCTGCCTCTTCCTACTGCCCTCGTAGCTACATCATGGTGGACTGGGAAGCAAATTGTCCACCCGTCACTAGAGCAAGAGAAACAGCAGTACCTCTCTGACCTCCCTGCCAGGCAGTGTCAGTGAGCGGAACAGAGAACTGACCTTCCATCCCTTGCCTGGCTGAGTGATGGGCCTCAGGAGGACTTTGGTTTTCCACCCAGTTCCCCCAGTGGGGTAGAGCCAGTAAAGTCCAGGAGGAGACAGCCAAACTCTACCCTGGCCCAGCAGCCCAGAAGGTATTCGTAAAAGATCTAACATGTGAATCACTAGAGACCTAGAGGAAAGGAGAATGGGCCTAGCAACTAAAAACAAAGGTATAATAGCTGGAAAATCCCCCACATTTGGCAAAAGGGATAAACCTGTATGTTGAAGAAGCTGAGTAAATCTACACCGGAAATCATCAGCGTTAAACTTCAGAAGAGAAAATAAAAATCTTAAAAGCAGCCAGAGAACAACAACCAAAGCAAATAGGCAACCTACACACTGGGAAAGGATATTTGCATATTCTGAATTAGACAAAAGCTTGATAACTGGGATCTATAGAGAACTCAAATTAATCCACATGAAAAAAAGCCAACAATCCCATATATCCATGGGCAAGAGACATGAATGGAACCTTCTGTAAAGAAGACAGATGAATGGCTAACAAACATATGAAAAACTGCTCATCATCCCTAATTATTAGAGAAATGCAAATCAGAACCACCCAGAGATAGCATCTAACCCCAGCGAGAATGGCCCACATCACAAAATCTCAAAACTGCAGATGCTGGCATGGATGTGGAGAGAAGGGAACACTTTTACACTGCTGGTGGGACTGCAAACTAATACAACCTTTTTGGAAGGAAGTCTGGAGAACCCTCAAAGAACTCAAGCTAGACCTCCCATTATATCCTGCAATCCCATTACTGGGCATCTACCCAGAAGGGAAAAAATCCTTTTATCATAAGGACACTTGCAGTTCAATTTACAATCGCCAAAATGTGGAAACAGCCTAAATGCCCACCAACCCAGGAATGGATTAACAAGCTGTGGTATATGTATACTGTGGAATACTATTCAGCCATTAAAAAATGGAGACTTTACAGCCTTTGTATTAACGTGGATGGAAGTGGAACTCATTATTCTAGTAAGGTATCACAAGAATGGAGAAGCATGACTCCTATGTACTCAATTTTGATATGAGGACAATTAATGACAATTAATGACATGGTGGGGTGGGGGAAGGGGAGAGCAAAGAGAGAGAGAAGGAGGGGAGTGGGGAAAAGGAAGAGCAGAGTGAGGGAAGGAGGGAGGGGGTCTCAGTGTGTGATACACCTTTTGGGGGCAAGGCACGATTGTAAGAGGAACTATACTTAACATATGCAATCACTGTAACCTGGTTCTTGTACCCTCAATGAATCCCCCCCCCCCAAAAAAAAGCAGCCAGAGAGAAATAAAAACTTTACCAATAGGAAAAAATCAACTTGAATGATGGTGAAATAGTTTCTTAATCAAAGCCATGGTAGACATAGGGATGAGACACAGCATTTTCCAAGAGTTGGGGGGAAAAAAAGAAATTGTCAACCATGAATTTTATATCCAGCAAAAATATCCCTCCAGGAATGAAAGGGAAATAAAGATCTTGTAAGAGGAAATAAAATATAAGAGAATTTGTCCCCCGCAGATCTACCTAAAAAGAACACCTACCAGTTGTGGTGGCTCATACCTGCATAGTCCCAGTGCTTGGGGAGGCTGAGGAACATTGCTTGAGGCCAGAAGATTAAGACCAACCTGAGCTTCATAGTGAGACCTTCTTACATAATGTTTTCTAAAAAAAATTAAAAGAAATATTAGCTAAGTGTGCTGGCATGCATTTGCAATCCCAGCTACCTGGGAGGCCAGCCGAGGCAGGATTATTTACGCCCAGGAGTTTGAGGCTACTGTGAGCTGTGATCATGCCATGGCTCTCCAGTTGGGGCAGCAGAGTGAGATGCCATCCTTTAAAAAACAAAAAAAGGAAAGAGAAGAGTGCCTGAAAGAGGACTTTGACATATGTTGAAGGAAGACAGAACAATGGAATGAATAAATGAGGGTAAATATAAAAGGCTACCCTCCACCTAATTTATTTTTAAAAATCACGAGTCTGTTTGAAGGTTAAAGTTGAAGCAAAAAATTAATGATACCACCTTATGTGGTGCTTCATGACCGTAGAAGAAATTGACTTTTCTGTTAAAAGATGGGAGAGTAAAGGAATTAATAAAAGTACAGTTTTTACATTGTGCTCAGTAGACTCTGATGCGTTACTTGCCCAAGTGTTAAAACTTGAGATAATCACTAAAAATCACACAAAAACATGTCATCAGAAACACTATACATAAATCAAAAGAGACTTCTAATAGATGTTTATGTAATCCAAGAGAAGGCAAGAACAAAAAAAGAGGTATAGAAAATAGAAGAAACAGAAAACAAGAAATAAATTGGCAGGCTGAGCCCTACCTTATCAATATTTACTTCAAATATAAAATGTCTAAACATCACAAGTATTTAATAAAAGACAGGGGTTGTCAGTGTGGATATCACCCAAAGACCATATGTGCTTTGTAACAAGCTCACGTCAAACCTAATGGCACAAGTAGGTTAAAAGGAAAATGATGGATAAAGACGTATCATCCAAACACTAACTTTGAGGAGAGCAGTCATGCTTTTCTTCACATTGACATCAGAGAAAGAGCAAAGCAAAGAGGGACTTTCTATAATAATGATTATAAAATCAGTCTGTCAATTAGACATAGTAATCCCAAATGTGCGTGAACAAAAAACATGAAATTCATGAAGCCAAAGTTCATACAGCCAAAGGAGAAACAGACAAAGCTGCACCTCTAGCTGGAGACTTCAGCACCCCACTCTTAGTAATCTGTGCAGGTATCAGACAGAAAATCACACAATGTCCCTAAAAATGAAAAACTTGGAGAATGAATGTGTTAGTCACTGTCGGGGTTAGGAATGGAGGGCAGGGAGTCTGTCGTGGCTACAAATGGGCTATGAGGGAGACCTGTCACCCCTGGACAGTCGTGTTGATTGCAGTGATTGAACAGATCTACACATGCGGTAATATTG
>NW_003852565.1:2180310-2182477 GCF_000181295.1 Otolemur garnettii
TTGGTAAGATTGCACAGAACTACATACACACACATTTGGTAAGATTGCACAGAACTGCTCACACACATTGGATAGGATTGCACAGAACTGCTCACATACATTTGGTAAGATTGCACAGAACTGCTCACATACATGTGGTAAGAGTGCACAGACCTGCTCACACACATTGGATAGGAATGCACAGACCTGCACACACACATTGGATATAGTTGCAGAGAATTGGCTGTGTATGCACACACATACCCACGATTGCCCAGATAGCTGGTGAAGTCTGAATACAATTTGTGGATTGTACCAAAGTCATTTCCTGGTTTTTGTATTGTACTGGAGTTATGCCAGGTGGCAGCATTGGGGAACAGGGTGCTTAGTGGACATGAGACCTCTTTGTGCTTTTTTTGTTATTTGCAAATTCCTGTAAATCTGTAACTACGTCAAAATAAAACAAACAGAAATGCTGAGAGGGTCGGATGCTGGACAGTGTTTTGGGGTTGGGTCTGTATTCATGGTCATGCTTTTCTTGTCCTCACATCAATGTGTCCCTCTGTCTTGACTCGATTGGGGTTGGGGTTGTAATGACACTGCCCTTAAATGTGCTCCTCTCAACTGTGAATTACAAGTGACTCCAGAGGCAGAGCTGCATGGGTGGGGCCTGGGGTAGGGGCCCTGCTGGCTTATTGGAGAGTCCTGGTGGCAACAGAGCTGCCTGTAGTAATTAGGTCTAATTGTTGTGGGGTTTCACGCAAAGCATGGGAAGCTAAAAATAGGGCCATTTGTTTCCTGATGCAGGTGTAATAGCTGTGGAAATGCCCCTGGCTGTGAGAGGGGTAGCATGGCCTGTGAGGAGGATAGACGGCTGGACACGTCTATGGATGGCAGGGGCTGTGGCCGAACATCCCTGCTTGTATAAAAACTTATCTGTGCCACACCAAATAGAAAGGTCGCCATTTATCAGTCTAGCCCTCTGGTCTTTAAAAGCATAGAATCTTTGAAAAATGTAGCATTCACACTTTGCTATAATAACAAATGCCTATTTTGTGTGTACAAAATATGTATGAAGATGAGAAGGTGTAAGTAAATTAGATGAGGAGATGTGTTTCTGGCAAACACACATCCTGTGTCAGCACTTCACAGCGTCTAAAGTCTCTCATTCAAACGGATTGCATTTTGCTAATTATTAAAGATGGCATCTGATTAAGGTTGAGAAACACAACCGTGGTGAGTCACTACTTAGGTTTCATTTTAGTTTGACTATTTTGGCTGAATTTACTTGGATACTTAGTGTCCATTATATAACAATTTGTGGCAGTCAGGGCCATGTGTCAGGTGGTCACATAGCCATGTTATGAGCTTAGCACTAAATGTAGCCAAATACGGTACTTGGGTTGAGAAATGGGAAGCCGCTGTGCTCTGAGCTGGGCTGGGTCTGCACCTCAGCTTCCTGCCCTCTGTCTGGTTCAATGAGCTCCTTCTTTTCCATGGGGGTCCCCTCTCTTATAGCCTTTCCTGCTCCCACCCCTATCTCTGAGTCCTGGATGTGTCCCCTCACCACACCTGGAACACCCAGTTGCACCTGGGTGTGTGAGCTGGGTCCTGTTCACGGCCCGGCCTGTCCCAGGGCGCACAGGTGCACTTGGTCCATGAGCACCAACCGGGTCCTGTTCACAGCCCGGCCTGTCCCAGGGCGCACAGGCGCACTTGGTCTGTATTATCTAAGAGCATCACCGTGTGACGTCACCATGTGCCTGGCCCAGAGTAAGTGCTCAGCATACATTTGCTGCCCAGTGAGCAGATATGGTGCATATACTGCCGGTCCTCCGGGTGGGCGTCCAGCATGGGTCTTGTGTGCTGGTGTTCAGAATTGAACCAACTTTCCCTTGGCTTGGATTTCAGGAAACGTCTTAGTTTGTCTCACTTAATGAGAAGTTTTACAAAGTATTAGGGTGAGGAAGAGAATTGCCTGTGTGCACGCACGAGTGGGTTTGCGTGTGTGAGGGAGTTTCTGTTTTCCCCCGAGTGAGCGTATCACTGGGGTGTTTCCGTTCCCCACCCCCCAGCATCACTCGGGGTGTTTCCGTTCCCCACCCCCAATGTATCACTCGGGGTGTTTGCGTTCCCCACCCCCAATGTATCACTCGGGGTGTTTGCGTTCCCCACCCCCAATGTATCA
>NW_003852565.1:2182858-2194581 GCF_000181295.1 Otolemur garnettii
CACCCCCAGCGCATCACTCGGGGTGTTTCCGTTTCCCCCCAGTGCATCACCACAGAGAATTCAGGATCCGTAGTGTCCTTCATTGTGCTTGTCTCACACGACTGGATTCACCTGTTTCACCTCCCCTATTTGTCAGGGGGGAACTATTTCCTTAAATTTATATTTTTTTGAGAGGGGATCTCCTTGTGTCACCTGGGCTCTTTGCACTGGTGTCACCACAGCTCACTGCAGCCTCAAGCTCCTGGATTCAAGCCGTCTTACTGCATCAGCCTCCCAAGGTGTGGGCCAGCATGTCTTTAAATATTTTCATAATTCTGTACCGTTTTCCAAGTGTGGCCACTTTGGCACTTCATTTTAACCTTGGAACAGATTTGTGTGGTGGGCATGGTGGTTTCTGTGTCACTCTCCTGTGAAGAAACTGAGGCTCCCAGGAGCTGTGACTAGAAAACACAAACCTCCTCAAGAGCCCAGGTCCTCCGCTTCCCAGGGACTCGTCCCACAGTGTCCCACAGGGTTTGGGCTGTGTGGTGGCGGCTCTCTTATCTCTTGTATGATAAGCAGGCCTGGGCTTTTGCCAGGTGTGGGGACTAGTCCCATTGTCCGAGCCTTTTGGACAGCTGCCAGTCGCTTTTCCTTCTAAATCAGGCACCTGTTCTCTCTCACACCTGCGCCCTCAGTGTGTGGACGTCCAGAGGAGAGCGACGGGGACTCTGGCTTGGGACTTGGATACTGCCTTGTGTCTGAGGACCAAGCTGACAGTACACAGCCTTGCTCACAGGGAAACTATAGTTCTTACGGAGGCCCCACTGCGGCCACACCTTCAGCCACTGTGTGTTTTTCCTTCACGCTGCCCGCTAAGGGCTTGCCGGACGGTGCTGGCAACAGGTGGCTTTCTGTGACTCTGTGTGTCCCTCCCTGCGGCTCTCCCCAGGTAGGCTGGTGCCCACACGGGTCGGGTGGCACTTTCTCTCGGGGAGTGCTCCTGGTTGTGCTTTTCCTTTGGGTACAGAGGACTTGTGTCCTTCTTATTTCTCCCTTCTTTTCCTCATACTCTATTCAAACCACTAGGCGAACACATTTGGAGGACGTAACAGCTTTCACCTCAAAACGTGCCCCTGCTGGGTGTCACTGCCCCTAGTTGCCCCCCACCCCCGGCCAGTGTTTCGGAGGCCACTGTGATCTCCCCCATCCCCAGGCCTCAAGAGCAAAACAGAGTGTGCATCAGCTCTGTATTCAGGGGGCTAAATGTGAAAGTGAAAAGAAATCCCAGGGACTGAAGTGGAACCTCGAGGAGGACAGTTTGACCAGTTTACCTGCGTAGCTCCTCTCACCTGTGACCTGCTGTCCACACGAACATCCTGTCTCTTACTCTGTTGTTGAGTTCTAGTTTTCCGTGTTCCGTTTCAGCTGGCAACATAGTCCTGGGGATGTTTGAGATCAGGACTCCAATTTCCACTCCAATGCAAACCAGCTGGGTGCAGCGAGTCTCAGAGTTGATCATAGATGAGTGAGCACCTGCTGTGTCTGCACTTGCCGCACCAGCCGCATCATGTAGCCGGGACTGTGGGGCTCGGAGGCCGGGCGGGGGCTCACTCCTGGAACCCTAGCACTCTGGGTGGGGCTCAGAGGCCGGGCTGGGGGCTCACTCCTGGAACTCTAGCACTCTGGGTGGGGCTCAGAGGCCGGGCTGGGGGCTCACTCCTGGAACCCAGCACTCTGGGTGGGGCTCGGAGGCTGGGCGCGGGGCTCGCTCCTGGAACCCCAGCACTCTGGGTGGGGCTCGGAGGCCGGGCGCGGGGCTCACTCCTGGAACCCCAGCACTCTGGGGGGGCTTGGAGGCCGGGCGCGGGGCTCACTCCTGGAACCCCAGCACTCTGGGAGGCCGAGGCAGGAGTTCAACACCAAGCTAAGCAACAGGACGACCCCGTCTCTATTAAAAATAGAAAGCTTAACCGGGCATCATGGTGGGTGCCTATCGTCCCAGCTACTCATGAGACTGAGGCAGGAGGTTCTTAGGAACTCCGGAGTTTGAGGTGCTGTGATGATGACATGGCACTCTACCCAGGATGACAGAGTGAGACTCTGTCTCAAAAAAAAAAAAAAAAAAAAAAAAAAAGAATATGGGCTTTAGAATCAGGTGTGTGTGTGTGTGTATTTGGACAAGTTTGTATTAACCCCATTAACATAGGTTAATAAAACTCTTTGCAATTCAGATACCTATGAACTGGAAATGATGACACCCCTCCCACATAGTCTGCTTTGAGATTTTAATGAGACCATCCATAGAAAGTGCCTAAGACTGTGTCAAGGTTGTCCCATGTTCTCTTTAATATTCATTTTTCTGGTTTTTAGCTTGTGGTGTTTATTTTCTGCGGTTTTGCTCACACTTGGGTATGCTGGGTGGCTGGCTTGTCACCCAACATCCCTCCCTACCTTTGCCCACGGGTCTCTATTTCTGTGCTAGAGCACGAGTCGTGTGTTACCATTTCACTGTCCAGATCACAATGGATTCCATCTGGCAATTAGGATTCAAGTCTGACAGTTATAAGCCATAGATCACCAGTTTTCTCTGTCATCTTCTGAAAATCAGTGTGGAAAGAGAAGGCACCCTTAGCTACTAAAGCTTGGAGGTGAGGAATGTTCTGTTACACAAAGGACAGAGTGAGAACAGCTTCTCTGCAGACTAAAGGTCAACCCCAGGGAAGCCAAGGTCTTAAGAACACCTCCTGCCCATAACGAACTTGGCTCTTCCTTCTGGGGCGAGTTAAGCTGAAGGGAGAAGTCATTGTTTCCTGGAGACCACCACGAAAAAGCTGAAGAACACACTGAACTGATGGCCTGTGTCTCCCTCCTTCCTAAGTGTGAAAAGAGGGGATGTGGCTTTCACCCTAAGATGAGCAGAGTTCTAAGGCACAAGCATCATTATTGGTGATTCAGTCCCTGTTTGAAACAACATTTGCTGGGGCCTAGATCAACAAGGGTCTCAAAACCCAGGCAAGAATTAAAAAAAAAATCTGTGCTTCATGATATTTGAGCGTAAAATTAACAAAGGCCAACCACACGCAACACACTTACAGAAGGGTCTTGTTTGCGGCAAACAAGTGAGACCCTCAGTGTTTCTGAGAGGTCTCATTTATCAGTGACCTTTGACACTTGTTGACAGCATTGTTATTTATGAAGTTTGGGAAGGATGAACTGAATTTTGCTTCTCATGCGGAAGTCACCACAGAGCTTATCCTTGTGGAGCTGGGAGGGAAGTGAGGTGTAACTAACTTTCTTGTTTTACTAGCTGAGGCACAAGCAGGTGAGTCCCATCCAAAGCGCAGCTCAGGGCTGACCCTGGTACCACGAGGCCTCACAGAAGAGGTGGGTTGTTAAAACGCACAAATCCGAGAGTCACAGAAAGAGAAAGATGGTAACACAAATGGAATACTGACTTGCCAACACGTGTTAGTCAGAGGTTTAATAACCGTAAAAGTGCTACCATAACAATAATCCCAAATCTTGAGAGCAGTCGAGGCAAGGGAATCATTTTGTCTACTCACAGAAGAGAAAACAGTGGTACAGATTGCCGGTACATGGTATAATTTTTTAAAATGCAAATTAAAACAATAATGAGCTTTCTTTTAGTTTTGTTAAATGGGCACACTTACAATGCAGATGCCTGAGTGGGGAAGCCCTGCTATGTGCTGGGTCCATGCAGGGACCAGGCGGCAGTGCCTGGGAGGTTTCTCCACCTGATCCTAGCCGGAGCACACGCATCACTTCCTTCCACTGTGTACCCTACAAAGTCATCAGCAGCATGGAAGCCTATCTTTATCTCTATGAATGTTTCATCACAATGTAATTTGGAAGTTAAAAGGGGGATGGGGTACATAAATTATGGTACGTCCATAGAACAGATTATGCCTGGGACAAAGTCATATTTAAGGAATTTTTAATGTAGAGAGATGTTCAAATGCAATTTTATGTAAAATAGGTTACACAGCACAAAATTCACTATAAGCATGAATAATTTATTAAATTATCCACATGTACAACATAAAAGTATATGGCGGTTTCACAGCTGTTACCCTGCAGTAGTGGGGGTTTTTATGTCTTTATTTTTCCAGACTTTCTATAATAAATAGGAATTTTGCAATCAGAAAAAGTAACATATTTATTTTACAATAATTTACAAGGCTAAATTTAAGTTAAACTAGTTTTTAAAGTACCTTGGTTTGCCACATATTTATAAGTTTTGAAGTTGTTGGGGGCTAACGCAGCCCTACAAGGACCCCTCCTCCCCTTCCCTCTTCCCCCTTCTCTCCTAGAAGAGAGAGAAGCCTGGCACCTCCCCAAGAGTTCCCTGGGCAGAACCTCCTGCAAGCTCTGGAGTCATCTTCCCCCTGTGCCCAGTATAAAAAAAGGCCTCCAACCACCCTTGGTGCAGACACCATCTTTGAGTTCTCAGTCCCCTCCCATCACACTTGGCCTGAGCCCTTCCTGGACTGGTGTCTGGGGCCCCCTGCACCCCTTTCAGTAGTTACGAGCTTGGCGTGCTCACAGGGCATCTTCTGTAGACTACATGAGTATGCCGGAAAGGCTCTCTCACCCCCCATGCTGGTGTCATTACCTGCTGTTCCATCACATTGGGGATTTCTTGTTTAACATTTAAGCAGTTTACCAGTCCTAATAAACACTTTCTTTCTTTTTTTTGAGACAGAGTCTCACTCTGTTCCCCTGGGTAGAGTTCAGTGGCATCATCATAGCTCACAGCAACCTCAAACTCTTTGTCAGTCTCCCAAGTAGCTGGGACTACAGGTACCTGCCACAACCCCTGGCTAGTTTTTCTATTTTTAGTAGAAAAGCTTAGGCTGGTCTTGAACTCCTAAGCTAAGGTCCACCCACCTTGGCCCACCAGAGTGCTGGTATTACAGGCGTGTGCTGCTGGGCCCCACCCCAGTCCTAATAAACATATATTCATAATCTGGTTGAGTACTTTTTCGGGCTGCTTGCCCAGTTTTCCATGACCCTTGAAAAGGGGAACTTATCTAAAAATGCAAATACTGCAATTTATTCTTTCTTCGCTTCTACATTTTTTTTTTTTTTTGAGAAAGGCTAATGGCCAACATCTATTTGGTGTACCCAGAACTTCCCATGCATAATTTCATTTAATACTCAGAATAACCCAGTGAGGTGAGCACTCCCGTTACCCTACAGATGAGGGCGGGGAGTTTTTGACTTCAGGCTGCCCCTCCCTTCCTGTCCTGTCCCACACTGTTCATTTTCCCTTTTCCATATTCTGGACACAGAATAGGTCAGTGCAAATAAATATATTCCTTGTTGCTGTACAGATACATGCATGACCCTCCACCCAGCAGCCCCTGGACAGTCCAGGAAATTGCAGAGCTCCAGACTTGGTTTTTCAACCCTGTATGTTTAAGGGGATGGAGAGTTTTCTACAACCCTGAAGTTCAACTTCAATGTGAGAATGAAAATAAAATCTTATTTTTCCCCCCAGGGGCTGGCTGACTGGACTTCCTCTTGGCCAAGGGGACCCCCCCAAAGCAACTGAGCTGCTAGCCATGAGAAAGGACGTCAGACTTCCCTCATCGTGTCCCCCTCCCTTCTTAGAGACGTCCTTTGTGGCTCATTAACAGGCCTAAGGCTATGCAAGGCGCACCTGCAGGTCCTCAACACACACAACAAACCCCTGAGTCTGGACACAGGTCTGGTAGTTTGTCTCTGATTGACAGACCTTGATCTTAACTCAGCACACCTTTTCACCGACTTCTACTCTATTAGATGGAGCCCAACTCTTTTAGCCAATTGTCAGTTAAAGAATCTTTAAACCCACTCCCTTGAGATGTCTCACCTTTTTGGGTCAAACCATAAACCAATGTACTCCTTCTGTGTCATCATTTATGACTTAACCTGTAATCCTGTGTCCCCGAAATGTATAAAACCAACTGTCACCCCACCACAATGAATCTGTTTGCACAAGGCTTCTTGGGTGTGGCTCCGGGTCATGGTCCTCCAATGTGGCTCAGAATAAACTTCTTTAAACTGTTTTACAGAGTACGGTTTCTTTTCCATCAACAAATGTCTCCAAGTAGGTCCGATGGCCTCCATTTATACTTCTGTCTATACATTTATATTTTAGTATGTCTCTGTTAATATTAAACAGACATTTGTATTATCATGGGGTTATGGATTAATCTATCTTTACTGTATCACACAGTTAAAATTGTGGCGAGGCTTAGGTAGTGTTTCTCATCATCTTTGTCCTTGGTAGGGTGTCATCAGCCTCGGGGGCATGGACTTCGAATTCTCTCTCTTAACACCACTGATGTTTCCTCAGTTGGAAACAACCAATACAAATAAACAAGATTTTTTATAGTTTTGAACATATTTGAATGTTCCTACAACTCAGTAGAGCCTTTGATTATTTTACAAGCAGGTAGCTGAAGGCAGAGGAGTGAGATCTAACGCTGAAATTAAAGGAACTATTTCCATTTGCTTCTGAAGACAGAGGGATCCTCTGAAAATGTGCTTTTCTTTCCCTAACATCGAATCTTACAATAGCATTGTACAATATTAGTACAATTAGGTGGAGTGTGAAGTCTTGTTTGCTGTGTATGTTTTTATTTAAATGCACTGATTATACAAAAAAATGTCCATGGGTTGGGAGTTTATGGGGGGAGATTGAGCTCCTGGTCTCCAAGCCCAGAATCCAGATCTGTATTTATTATTTATCTTTTCTTCTACAGCTGCAGATTCCCCTTCAAAGTCCTAAAAATTGGCACAACTTACCCTGCAGGCCTGACTTTTACGTGTAAAGGGTCTTAGTACACAGTGATGGTGCAATTTTTTTCTGCAGGAGGTCCTTGGTCTCAAAGATTTGAAGAACGAACCCTCGGACCACAGATAAGTAGTAAGATTGGATTTATTAGCTAGAAAGGAATACAGAAGTAATAAAAAGCATCAGAGCTTCTGGCAGAGAGAAAGATCCAAGTGGGAAATCTTGAGCGGTCTCTGTCTAGAGGGATATATGATCTTGAGAATTACCTTTGGCCTGGGCTCGGTAGGTGGAGCCACCATTTAGATGTTGATGAGTGTATTAACAAAGGAATGTGGGCCCTGTAGCTCCAGCTGCTGCTGTGGACAGAGGTTGGGATTACTTCAAAGGCCCAGGCCTAGGAAACTTTCATGAATTGCCCAGGCCTGGCAGTGTAGGATCCTGTTCAGCCCTGAATGGGGGAACACCTTATTAACAAGACAGGCCTCCTTTGAAGTTTCCTCCTTGGTGGTGTGAGGTCTACCCCTCTGAAGTTATTTAAAATGCAAATTGTTGAAGTTGGGTAACAGAAAATAGCATTTACAAGATAATCCCATAAAATTTCCTGGTAGGATTTAGGAAGATTCCCAAATAGAAGTTGGCCTGAGAAGAGAGGGAGACAGTTCTCAGGAAGGGAGCCTGCCTAGGTGGGTGCAGGGGTGGTCTGTGAAGCCTGGGAACTGTGTGTGGTCTTCTTGGCAAGAGGCCTGGTCTGGGTGGCAGCTGAGGGGTGGGGACGGGGAACGGGCTGGAAGGCTGTTGTCCTTGCTCTGCCCCCTCAAGTGGACTCACTTAGGGGCCACCCCGCTAGTCTGCATCCCTGGGAGGAGGGCAGTGGGAGAGTGCTTACCTAAAATATGCAGGCTAATGGATTCCTCTAGGAGATCAGGAGATGAGAAAGAAAATACCAGCGGCCGCAGGGAAAAGGGCCTGTGTGGAGCAGGTGACAGTTCTCACACTCGGATCTGATTTATCAGATATATTAACGTCTCTGCTTGTCTCAAGCTCTCCGGCAGTCCGCTGGGACTTTGCAGCCTTTGCTGGACCTCTCCCTGTAAGCAGATTTTCTAGACTTCCCCTGGCTTCCTGTTCAAGAGAGGCTTCTTCTGGAACACAGATCCTCACTTCGAGGAAGGGCCCAGCGCTGGAGCTGGAACTGGGGTCCACGCAGAAGGTGGTTCTGGAACCTCAGTTTCCCCAACCTGCAAAATGAGAATGTTGTACCTAAAGGCAGAAACCGTGGCAACGGGAATAGAAGCAGACTGTATTTGGGCCAGGTTTGAGAATTGTAACCAGGGAGATAAAGATTCAGATGCCCTGAATATGTGCTCTGATTAGTAGCAGTAACAAGAGGATTTTTAAAGGAAAAAAGAAAGGATAGTTTTTAAATTCTTTACCAGTAATTTACATTGGCTCGTTAAAGTAACGCAAGCGACTTATTGGCCATATATACACCGTTCTTTGTATCACAAATTCCAGGAACCTGGAGGTGAGGGGTGAGGGTGGCACTGTGCACCTTATAACATTTGACACGATTTATGGGCTCGTCTGGAAACCACAGGGAAGGAAAGAAAAAACCAAAATGCCTTTAAACAACAAATCCAGGGCATGGGTTCAGGGGTGGGGTGGAGGGAGGCGTGGCTGAAGTCTTAGGCTTTCTCTGGGCCTCATGAATTTTTCATGCCTTTCCGGGCTCACTGCCCTCAGCCAGTTTGCTTTCTCACCAGTTACTGTTCTAACAGTGTGAATGGTCTTGTGGGGAAATAATCAGATCACCTCAAATATGTTGATTTTTGTTGCATGAAGAGTTGTTTGGAAAATGCTGTTGTCCACTCTGCAGAGCACAGGGAAATAGTCTCCTGCTCTGTTTCTTTGTCTGTTCTGTGCAAAGTCCATTTAGGAGTTTGGTGTTGCAGGACGCAGTGTTAGAGAAAGATGTGTCAGTGAGTTTAAGTCTATTAAGTTACATTTGCCTGAAGAATGTTCGTTTTTAAATGGGATAATCACTGTTTGCTTTTTACCTGCGAGTTCTAATTGGGCACGCTGAATACAGTTCTTCTGTGAGAGCTCTGATTCTCAAAGGATTTTGAGCAACTCAGTAATTTTCCTATAAATTGCTGAAGCAGAGGATCTTTTTGTTCTGAAGGTCTTCATCTTTGTTAAATATAAAATGCTTAACGATTAAACTCTGTTGAAGGAAACTTTGAGAATGTGTGGTGTCCTTTCCCACTGTTGAAGTTACTCAAATCATTATCCCTTAGGGATAAAAAAGAAAAGGATAAGATAATCCTGAGCGGTTATTTGGTATTCTTATTGTTATACGAATACATCACAAAATATTGTTACCATGGCAACACTTTCGTATTTCCTTGTAGGTGAATTTAGAATGTGTTTGGTCCCCCTCAACATAGACTTTAAAAAAAAGCCAAAAAAACCAATATCCCAGGCTCTAGTAAGGAAAAGGTAAGATCTAGAATACCTGAGCAGGACTGGTATTTGTGAGTTGGGCCTGCTAGAATGAGCCCATGCTCCCTGGCCATGTGTGGGTGGCCGGTGTCCAAGGAATCCTATCATTCCTCTGTGCACAGAGCAGAGTCGAGAGACCCAGAGGGGCTTCCCAGGTGCCCATGGCAGGCTGCCCAGAGATCAGGATGGCTGTAGGGAGCGCCTCAGGCACATGCTCCAGGGACAGTGCTCTGGGAAGGGGATGAGAGCTTTGGCCTCAGCCAGGGTCCTCATCTCGGGGCCTTGGTTTCCTTCCTGGAGGAGATTGCTCCTGATGTCCTAGGGATGTCCTGCAGTGAATCTGACTTCCTCTTGTTGAGAATGGTGGGAAAGCTGGCATGGTGGCTCATGCCTCTAATCCTAGCACTCTGGGAGGCTGAGGTGGGTTGATTGCCTGAACTCACAGGTTTGAGACCAGCCTGAGCCAGAATGAGACTGTCTTGAAAAATAGCCAAGTGTTGTGGTGGGCACCTATAGTCCCAGCTACTTGGGAGGCTGAGGAAAGATGATCATTTGAACCCAAGAGTTTGGGGTTGCTGTGAGCTGTGACGCCATAGCACTCTACTAAGAGCAACAAAGTGAGACTCTGTCCCCAAAAATACCAAACAGAAAAAAGTGGTGGGAGAAAACGCACAGACAACACACACAAGCCTTGAAGATGGAGGCCTTGGCCTGGAAGCTCCAGGGCACAGTGTGTGCTGGCTTCAGGTTGTTTGGGACTTGCCTGGCCTCTGTCTTCCTCATCGTGTAGAAATTCCACTCTGAGGTCATGCCGGACACCCCCAGGATGCAGATTTAGATGGACCAGCCTCTCCCCTCCAGCCCTTTGTCCCCAGCTCCTCACCAGCCACTTACTCTGTTCCTTTGGGAGTCCCACTTGGAGTTGAATCCAGAATCCTGGCCCTGGCCTTCGTAGCCTTCCGCGAGCTGCCCTGTTCTATGGCAACCCCAGCTCTTGCTCACATCCGCCCTGCCAATGCTTGTCTTCCTGATCCATGGAACACGCCAGGTATCCTCCTGTCCAGGTGTCCTCCTGTCCAGGTGGCCTCCTGCCCTGGCACTTGCTTTGTGGTCTTCTCAGCTACTGCCCCTGCACCAGTCCGAGGCCCTGTTGTCACCTCAATCTGGTCTGTGCTTAACTGTCGCCTTTTCTGAGGGCCTTTCTGTAGCCATGCCATCAAAAATGGCCTACACCAATACTCTTGGCTTTGTTTAAAGCACCTGACCTGTCACAGTGTTTGATCTGTCTGTGCGGCTCCTGCACTGGGCCTGGCCAGCAGGGCGTCTCTCAAAACTGATACTTTAATGAATTATGAGTGGCCTCCTCCACCTTATGGGTCTTCACTTCTGTTGAATAAGCTCAACTGTATCCCTTAGCTCATGTCTGCCTGGAAGTTACTACAGGCGACCCTTGAAGCGCGTGGGTCTGGACAGAGTGGTCCCCTCACACACAAGTATTCTTTGCCTGCGCCGCCCCAGTCAGCAAGGCTAGCCCGTCCTCTCTGTCAGCATGCTCAGCCCTGCTCAGTGTGAAGGCCAGGACAATGAAGACCTGCTTCCACTTAATTAACAGTAAACATGTTTTCTCTTCCTTACGGTTCTAATGACATTTTCTTTCTCCTGGATTGTAGGAGTACAGAGAGCACACCCAATAGGTGTTACTCGGCTGCTGATGTTACTGCTGAGGCTCCCAGCAGTGGCTACGAGGAGTGTGTGTGGGGGGAGTAGCAGATCTGGACTGCACAGAGGCTGGGCGCCTGGCCATGCTTGTTCAAGGCGCACCTGTACTTTCCTTCCTGCTCTTTGGTTTCCTTGCCGTTTCTCCAATTCACTGGCTCTACAAAAGTCTAGCCAAGCGGCTTGTGATACCCCTTTGGTGGAGTGGCCTCACCAGGCAACCTGTGACATCCCTGTGGTGGAGTGGCCTTGCCAGGCGGCCTGTGACATCCCTGTGGTGGAGTGGCCTTGCCAGGCGGCCTGTGACATCCCTTTGGTGGAGTGGCCTTGCCAGGTGGCTTGTGACGTCCCTTTGGTGGAGTCCAGTGGCCTGTGACGTCCCTTTGGTGGAGTGGCCTTGCCAGGTGGCCTGTGACATCCCTTTCGTGGAGTGGCCTCGTCAGGCGGCCTGTGACGTCCCTTGGGTGGAGTGGCCTCTTTTTTCTCAAGTGTTGTCTGTCCAGTGGGGCCGTCTTTCTGTCCTTGTTTCTGCTGCTGCTAAGCTCCAGAGCACTTTCAGCACTTCCCGCACTGGTGCAGGATGGGTCTCCAGCTGTCCCCTTCTTCTCTTGGGTTTGGTTTGTACCTCCTCTCTGGGGCTTCCAGGTGTGACTGCAATTCACTATGATTCCTGCACTGCTGTGACATCACACAGCTTCCTCATGGGGTCCATGATTCCTGC
>NW_003852565.1:2195687-2214109 GCF_000181295.1 Otolemur garnettii
TGGGGTCCATGATTCCTGCCCTGCCATGATGTCACACAGCTTCCTCATGGGGTCCATGATTCCCGCGCTGCCGTGACATCACACAGCTTCCTCGTGGGGTCCATGATTCCTGCACTGCAGTGACATCACACAGCCTTCTCCTGAGGTCAGTCCCTTGGCATTATTCTTTACTTCATTCATTCACAAGGAGACAGAGGTCAGACCCCGGCCTGGAGGTCCAGGAATCAATAGGGCTTTTCTCCTTTTTTTTTTTTTCTGAGACACAGTTTCACTTTGTCACCCCGGGTAGAGTGTTATGGCATCTGAGCTCTCATCAACCTCAAACTCTTGGGCTTGAGCAATCTCTTGCCTCAGCCTCCTGAGTAGCTGGGACAACAGGCTGTGCCATCATGCCTAGTTTTTCTATTTTTAGTAGACATGGGATGTTGCACTTGTTCAGGCTGGTCTCCAACTCCTGAGCTCAAAGGATCCTCCTGCCTTGGCCTCCCAGAGTACTGGGATTATAGAGCTGAGCCACCGTGCTGCCTCAAAGGGGCTTTGGGTAGATAGTCAAGGTCCTTCCAGAAGATCCTGGTCTAACAGGGAAAGCCTCAGTGATGAGGCTCTGTGCAGGATGCCACCAGGTGCTGGAGGGGCCCAGGCTGCTTCTGGGGACCCAGGGAGAGTGGGGGAGCTTGGCTGGTCCTCGGGGGATGGACACAGCGTGTGAGTCTAGGGAGCCAGTCGAAATAGTTTTAGAGACCCTACTCCACAGATCTGGGTGTAGTGGGGTTAAGTCAGGGTATGCATATAGCATTAAAAGGATACTCTGGTCATTCACTGGGGATGCAGTCCACCAGACCACCAGGGGCAGCCGCTGACCACAGGCATTATGTCAAGTGATTCATGAAGGAACATCCTGAAGTACATTCAAGAGGAGGCGTGTTGCGGGGGGGTACCTCCCCTGCAAACTCTCCATCTAGTCATCAGATTCTGCTGAAATCAAAGATGATTTTGTGATGTAGATTAGGAGAGGATAATCTGCTTTTTGAGAACAGAAGTAGGGAATTCTATATAAAGTGGTTCTCAACCTTCCTAATGCCTCCTAATGCCATGACCCTTTAATACAGTTTCTCATGTGGTGGTGACCCCCCAACCATAAAATTATTTTCGTTGCTACTTCATAACTATAATTTTGCTGCTGTTATGAGTCGTAATGTAAATATCTGACATGCAGGATGTATTTTCATTGTTACCAAGGGGTCGTGACCCACAGGTTGAGAACTGCTGATATACAATTTCTATGTTCAGACAGATGGAGATGTAGAGCTCTCTGTCTAGCCTTGATGAAAAATCAGTTGTAGGTCATAAATTAGTGTGGGGGGAGTACCTTCCAGAGCATGGCAGCAGTGTCATGGACATAAAGTATTAAATTGGAGGAGAATATAGCACATTTACAAAAGGCACAGGGCTGAGCTCACAGCCTCTGGTCAGACCCATGGCCAGGGTGACGTGCCCGCATGTGCCAGCCCTGTCCTGTGCCAGCTGCCCTGCCACCTCCCCGTGTGGTTCCCAGTGCTCATTTGTGGTGTTTCGCTGCAGTACTTTTGTTAATTTTTAAATGCAGTTCACTACCCTACGGCTTCTGTTGATGTAAGTGGTTCTAAAATATTTTTTATTTTTGCGACTTAACTGCCTGAAGTCACAAAACATGTCAAGTTCTACAGCTATCGCTCATAGAGTGGGACCTTTTATTCACTCTGATTTTAAATATAGGTATTAGGTTTTCATTTTTCTTTCTCTCATTCCTTTGTTACATATATATATATATACAAAGCTCCTCAACTTACAGTGAGGTAATATGTCATTTTTAATTCGAAAATAATCACGGTTGAAAATGCACTTAAAATACCTGACCTATCAAATCTCACACCTTAATCTAGCCTACCTTTTTCCCCCTGTGTTTTGCCATCGTCTTTTTGTTTTTTTTTTTGTTAATCAGGCCCAGGTGAAGTTCAGATCTGCTGCTCCTGGTGTGTGGGGCCAGTGCACTAACCACTGAGCACGGTGCCCAGCTAGCCTGGCCTATCTGGAACATGCCTGGAACACTTACATCAGCCTAGAGCTAGGCAAATATCTTCTAACACAAAGCTTATTTTATAATAAAGCTTTGAATACTTAATGTGATTAATTGGAAAGATGAAAATTCTATGTGTGATTTTGATTGAATGTGTATCCTTTTTGCACCATTGTGAAGTTGGATGGTGTTGAACCATCAGAGGTTAGGGTGCATCCCTATATGCATGTATGCAGTTTGCTTTTATACATTATATAGAGAGACACGAGCACGGTTTACCCTCCCAGCTCAGTGGCCAGCAAAAGTCACAGCTGTTGGCTGGAAGGAAGAACCAGACGAGTAGGTGGCTGTGCCAGAGACACCTTATGGGGCTTTAACTGTGGATGCAGAGATTTGAGTATGTTTAGAGGTCAGAGGGAAAGAAGGCAGAGCCAAGAGATGAAGCTTCAAAGAGCACCCTGAGTGAGGAGGGGGACCAGGGACAGGGATGGTTTCCCAGCTCTCCTGCCTCCTTCCCGTAGGTCCCTGCTCTTGTCACTTGCACTTCACTCTCAGGCTACATGTGACAGTGGGTGGCTCACGGCCCCGAGTCCTGTGTGTTATTCTTTATCTTCCAGCTGCACACTCTGACGGTCCCTCAAAGCTCAGCCTGCACGCTGCCCTTGCCTCTGGAAGGCTCCCCGACACTTGGGACGCAGGTCCACCCTCTTCAGCCGGAGTCCCTCTCCTGCTTTGTTGTACACGTTTGTGCATCTTCCACACAGGGACAGCTCGATACTGGAGCCATTAAATTGGCATTAACTTCACATCTCCACTTGGCTTCCGTCCTCTCTCTGGAGCACTCTGAAGTACCCGTGTCCACATGGCTTCTGTCTTTCTCTGACCTGTTAAAACTCATTTTTTTAAAAAAAATAATGAATTCTCCCCTCTTCTGGCAGGGATCACAATCTGTCTTAACTATGTCATAGTTAAGATTGTCACCCCACAAACTTCTGAGCTCAGGGAGACGTTTCAGCCACTGACAGCTCTCAATACATGCTTGATCCAAAGAAAGGCCTTCAAGGTCGTTTGATGTATACTTGTATGTCTACTGTTCTGGGAAGAATAAGACGCGATCTGCAGAACCAGATATTTTAGTTACTAACTATCCTTTGAAGATTCCACTGAAATGCTAGGTTAAGCGACTTACAAAGTAATCAACTATGGTAGAATCAACTTAGGACGTGGTAACGTCTGTGTGTCATTTCGTCCCTGTATTACTAATCGTAGGCACGGTGAAAAAGGACGTGGCCGTGAAACGATTTCCATGTGTGAGAAAGAGGCGGGGGCCTGTATTCGAAACAGTCAGGGTCTGTACCTTGACTATGAAAAGAACCTAAATGAACTCTGTAAAATAATTTAAAGACGATTATTCCACACTGAATATTTGTGACCATAGC
This sequence comes from Otolemur garnettii, assembly GCF_000181295.1. Lineage (NCBI taxonomy): Eukaryota > Metazoa > Chordata > Mammalia > Primates > Galagidae > Otolemur > Otolemur garnettii. Next base: position 2,199,183 of record NW_003852565.1, read on the forward strand.
CTGGAAAGCCACACCACAGTAGCCTTGACCAGGCCATCTCTGTGGTTGGGTCACAGTTTGACTTTGTACATTGCAAGGACACAGGAACTGCATGTCAAGTTGATAAATTAATACCTGAAAGGTGTGCATTGGCTTGCCCTGAAAAGGCAGGACATCTCCAAGCAGGGGATTACATGTTATCACTGGGTTTGAAGATTCTTTGGTTTCTAACTGGTCACAGAAATTGTTTTGCCTAGAAGTTTGGAATGTTTTGAGGAAGTCTATTAATCAGAGATGAGTCACTGTGTGCGCATTGGACAGATGCCCAGACTCACGTGATCCGTTAAGTAAATTGCTGAGCAGCAGGTGCGGTTTAAACTCGCGTGGCCTCGGCCTGTTAATAAGTCACAGAGGACGTCTCTAAAAAAGGGAGGGGCGTGATGAGGCGTATCTCACTTCAATTCTCACAGCCAGCAACTCAGCGTTAGGGTATTTCTGGGGTCCCATTGCTTAAGAGGGCGTCCCTTTAGTCATCTGGGGAGTGATTGGATCTTATTTGAGTTTTTGACATTTTGGACACAGAGAGAAGGAAGCTCAGGAAGAAGTGCGTCACCAGCAACTGAATTTTCCAACACCTTCAGAGAGCTCTTCTCCTCCTCAAAGCAACCAAAAAAAACTATGGGACGGGGGACGCTCTAAGATTGCAGACGAGAGACATCCCCTATCAGGCGCTCTCAGGAGTGGGGACCACCTTTTACTGGGTTTTCCCACCAGAAGCATCATGGTGAGACAGCGGGTGTGGGGTGGGGTGGGGGACAGGATTCCGGGAGCCAAAGAGGCCACTTCAGCACCCAAGCACAGAGGCAAGGAAAATTAGCTGAAAGCATTTCTACTCAAGTAAGTAGCTATGGGATTCCGTAAGGAAAGTAAGAAAATAAACAGAGCCACCTACTGTGATTTACAGGGCCTAAGGAATTTGTCAGAGCCCCCAGTATCATTCTGTTGCTAAAAAGAACCATAAAGATTCTGTTTGGAACTTTCCTGTATAGAGGGAGGCTGCTTGGGAGGAACCATGGCCTGCTGAATGTTTTCTCTGCCTGCTTTGAAGGCCAGGCTGTGTCTATATTTCAGGTACTTGGTTTGTTCAGTCTGCCCTGTGTTTTAAGTGGCAGAACCCTTGACTTTGTTTGGATTCAGCATGTTTTAGTTGAACTCATGGAAACAGAGTGGAAAGGTGGTTGCCAGGGGCTGGGGAGGTGACAGAAATGGAGAGATGTCAGGTGTTTGGTAGAGGGTACAATCCTCCAGTTGTAAGATGAATAAGTTCTGGGGGTCTGTCGTGCAGCATGGGGACTGTAGTTAATCATAACCCATCATCTGTGTGTGCTGGGAATTTGCTAGGACAGTAGATATTAGGAGTTGCAGGGAAGCGGCGCCACACACACGCTAACTATGAGGTGAGGGGCGTGTTAATAGCTTGATGCTGGTCATTATTTCATAGTGTATATGTATATTAAAACATCATGTTACTTTTAATCTGTACAATTTTTATTTGTCCGTTATACCTCAATGATGCTGGGGAAAATAAATTCAATATATATTTTTTAAATTAAAAATATATATTTCTTGGAGACAAGGTCTCCATATGTTGCCCAGGGTGGCCTCCCACCCTGGGGCTCAAGTGGTCCACCTGCCTCAGCCTCTTGAGTAGCCGGGACTGCAGGTGTAAAATTCAGTATTCTATTCTATGTTAGCAGAGCCTTTAATCTCTGCAGAATTTCCTCATAATAAATAACAGCTGAACATCTATTTTAGCCTGAAAACAATAATCTTCAGTTTCCCCAAACATCACAGTGCTTCTTAGCATCATCAGAGATTTTTAAGTATCCACAGAAATATTTTGTCTTAAAATGAGTAGAGGGACAAGGTTGCATGAAAGTCCTTTAACATACGTTTCGTGAGTCAATTACCTGAATCTTTTGTGCACGCAGAGGGAGGGAGATCAATTCTGCTGTGCTAAATAAATGATCTGTTCTGATTTGTATAGAATCAGAAAAAAAGGTATTTGCTGTTTCATAATTTCTCTTCTCTCCCTAAAAACTGAGGGAGAGAATACCATGTGGCCCCCAGTCCTATGACCAACCACACCTGACTTACCCCTTTGCCTGACACTTAGAGCATGCCTATTTGGCCTTCTCAGCCTCTGTTTCATTACTTGGTATTTATTAAGAGATGTTCCTGTGTCAGGAACAATATTAGATAAATTGGTAGATAAAAAACAATTCACATAAACAAGCTAGGTTATTTCAGATTCTTGATACTGAGCACAACATTACTTGATGTGTTCTTACTGAAGCAACGTGTTTGGTAGAAATTCCCAAATTACTTTGTTTGGTAGAAATCCCCAAATCTCCACCACATTGACTGGGCATTAGTTGGTTCCCGTATGCACATGGGAGCCCATGTTGCATCAGTCTCATCTTTCAAGCAGTGGGTGTGATTATCAAACTGTGTCTAGGTGTGAGAATGTGGGGACACGTGAAGAGTCCTCTCCTGGCTCCGTTCACCTAGTGATGCTTAGTTCTCTCCTCTCTAACCAGGGCAATCCATTCCTAAACACACAGGACTTTCCTGTATAACAGTGGTTCTCCACCTGTGGGTTGTGATTAAAGGGTCATGGCAGTAGGAAGGTTGAGAACCACTGCTGTATAAAGTGCTTTTTTGTTCATCTACATAACATTCTTTAAAGATGAAACAGATGCAACATGGGCTCCTGTGTGCATACTGGAACCAACTAATGCCCAGTCAGTGTGGTGGAGATTTGGGAATTTCTACTGAATAAAGTGAGACACCATGCCCCCCGGTTACTTAAACTTCACACACAGAAATCCAGCAGTCCTGAGACAGACCTGTGAGTACTGTGGGCTGGGCCAGGCTTGGACAAGCCACACCCTTGAGACTGAAACTGGCAGCCAGAGACTTCCCCCAACTGTCTGCAGGATTGGTTTATGAAATACCTCCTTAATCTACCTCCTTGGTTGGTAATGAGAATCAAATCAGATGGAAAATATAGACATGTTTGGAAAAAATACAAAATCTGCTAAAGATGGAAAGAACATAATTAAATTATAATGATGCTGGTAATAGACAAGATGAAGTAACAAGAATGGGATTGGTTGTTCCCCCTTGTTTTTTTTTTGTTTGTTTCTTGGTGAAAATAAATCAAACCCTCCAAAAAATAAAACATATGAAATCATAATACTTGTATTCGAGACACTAAACAAAGATTGTGGTCCTAAGAGATAAGAAAGAACTGAGTGAGCCTCGTGATTGCCCCTGCTCGCTGCTTTGGGAGAGTTTCCAGGGTGTGGTGCAGGGAGGCAGCCCTGTGGGCTCTGCTGGTCTGCACAAGTGGAGAGTCGGGGGAGGACAAGACATCTACTGTTCATGAGACAGTACCAGCAAGCAGAGAGTTGCTCAGAGGATCCTGGAGCTCTGCAAAATATTACTCAGAAGAATATTCAGATCAGGGGCGGCACCTGGGGCTCAGTGAATTGGGCACCAGCCCCATATACTGAGGGTGGTGGGTTCAAACCCAGCCTTGGCCAAACTGCAACAAAAAATTGCCAGGCGTTGTGGCAGATGCCTGTGGTCCCAGCTACTCAGGAGGTTGAGGCAAGAGAATCATCTTAAGCTCAGGAGTTGGAAGTTGCTGTGAGTTGTGATGCAAAGGCACTCTACCCAGAGTGATAAAGTATGACTGTGTCTCTAAACAAAACAAATAAAGAAATAATTTCAGATCAGTGCATGCATGTAAGAAAAATACCTGAGACCAGAGAAAGAGTAGCTTCAAATGAGCCTGCCAGCTCATACACCACTGAGAGATGCCTGCCCTACCAGCCAGACTGGAAATTTCATGACATGTAGAGCACTGGGGATAGAGTTTAACCTCAGTTATGGAGGATAATTAACCATAGACTGAGCCCTACTCTAGTCTTACCAGATAGATTTTTTTTTAATTTTATTTTTAGTTGACCACATTTAATAAATTTTCAAAATGAGGCTCAGAAAGATCAGACTGTTTGCTAATAAATAAACTGCATCTCAGAACAAAGATTGAGAGTAATTATAGGAAAACAAAAATATCTGGCACCTAGCAAAGTAAAAATCTTAATGTCTGGAATTTAATCAGATTTTATCAAGCATGCCCAAAAGCCTTAAAATATGAACCATAATAAGGGAAACAAAATCAACCAATCAGAATTGACCTGGGATTGACACAGGTGTTAGGATTAGAAAACCGGTACATTAACCGAGTTACTGTAGGACTTCTTGTTCAGGCCAGGATAGAAGCAGCCCTGTTTCTCCTAAGTTCTCTTTCTCACAAGTAAAAGTCCCTGAACATAATAGAGTGGACACACACAGGAAGTCTCTGAGGGAGAAGGAAGAAGTAAGGCTGCCTGCAGATCATGACGAGATAGCAGGAGTAAAGGTCAGCTGCTGCTCTGCTCTCCCCCAGACTGAGTAGTGGGGCCCACTGGGGAGCTGGGCGTCCTTCCATCCTGTGGCCATAAAGCCGTGTATAGCCCTCTGCATTTCCCCTGACCAGTGTCTTTGACGAGTAACAGGGCTCTCTCATCTTCTGTGTCAGCTCACAGCCAATAAGACAGTGTGAGCCTCTGGTCCTTTTTTCCCCCAAGAAGATTTCAGTGGGTCAAGAAAGGAGCAAACTTCTACCCTGGCCTATTCTCAATGTGGCACTGTGGGACCAAGGAGAGAGCTGAATTTCCCTGCAGTCTATTCCCGGTGGACCCTGTGACTCAGTGTCCCACTTTTGTTGGGTGGTATAGGTGGGACCCAGTAGGAAACGGAACATTCACCTGGACTGCCATCTATACCGCCACATGAGAAGTGCCTGCTAAGAAATGAGATTAAATAAGATGTAAAGTGTCTCACTAAACGACCCCAAATTCTCAGGATATATAGAAAGATTTCTCATCATACTGAGAATAAGACAGTCACAACTTGGGGATGAGAACAATCAGCAAATACCAATACTGAAATGAATTTGGTGGTGGAACTATCTGACGAGGGGTTTAAAGCAGCTGCTATAAAAGTGCTTCAAGGAGCAAGGACAGAGATTCTTGACATAAATAAGAAAATAGAAAATCTCATGAAAGAAACATAACATTTTTTAAAAAAGGAAATTATAGGATTGAAAAATACGGTAACTAAAGTGAGGGAAATGGATCATGCTGGGTGGGCTCCGCAGTAGAGTGGGGGCGATGTAAGTGAAATCAGTGATCTGGAGGGCAACTCCACGGAATTTACCCAAGCCGAGCAGCAAAGATAAAACGTACTAGAAAACAAAAAGCAGTGTCACCGGGACCTGCGGACGGGACGGTAACAGAGGAGAGAGCAAGCATATGACAGGAGTTCCGGAAGAGGAGGAGAGATGAGAGTTGGACCATAAGTGTTTGAAGATATAATGGCTGAAACAACTTCTTTTTTTTTTTTTTTAAGGGTTTTTTGGTTTATTTATTTATTTTCATTTGCTTGTTTTTTTATTGCTTGGAGTTCATTGAGGGTACAGAGCATTAGGTTACATTGATTGCATTTGTTAAAGTCCCTCTTACAATTGTGTTGTGCCCTCAAGATGAAACTTCTTAAGTTTAGCAAAAAGTATAAACATACAGACTAAGGACTCTAATCTGATCCCCAGTAGATAATCTCAAAGGAATCTATGCCAAGATGTGTCGTAATTAAATCCCTAAAAACTAGAGGTAAAGAATACATCTTGAATGCAGCCAGAGAGAAATGATGTGTTACGTGTAGGGAAACATCGATTCCAGTGACAGTAGGAAGTGATACTGAAAAAATAAAGAACTGTCAACTGTGAATTGTGTCCAGTGAAAATAAATACGTTGCTGGAGAATGTTCTTCTGAGCAAAGTATCCCAAGAATGGAGGAAAAAGTACCCAATGTACACACCCCTATTATGAAACTAATTTATACCTTTTATATGAAAGCTATAACTTAATAACAGCCTAAGAATACGGGGAGGGGGAAATGGGTGGAGGGAGGGGGATTGGAGGGATCACTTCTGAGGTTTATCTTACAAGGGTACAAGTGAATCTTTTTTTTTTCTTTTTTGAGACGGAACCTCAAGCTATCCCCCTGGGTAGAGTGCCATGGCATCACAGCTCACAACAACCTCCAACTCCTGGGCTCAAGCAAGTCTCCTGCCTCAGCCTCCCAAGTAGCTGGGACCACAGGTGCCTGCCACAACGCCTGGCCATTTTTTGGTTGCAGCCATCATTGTTGTTTGGCGGGCCCGGGCTGAGGATTCGAACCCGCCACCTTAGGTGTATGTGGCTGGTGCCTTAGCCGCTTGAGCCACAGGCGCCGAGCCAAGTGAATCATTCTAAGAGTAGAATGTGAATGTTTTAGAATGATAACTAAGAAAATTACATGAAGGCTATGCTGACCAGTTTGATGGAAGTATTTCGGATTGTGTGTGACAACCCCACAGTGTACCCCAGAAGTACATTAATGTACATGGTTACCATTCAATAAAAAAAAAAAAGACAGAAAGAGAATAAATACGTTTTCAGACAAAGAAATACTAAATGAAATTCTCTGGATAAAAAGGAAATCATCACTTATTTCAGAAGCACAGAAGGGAGAAGAACATTGGAATAAATTGAAGATAGCGATAAACATAATAGACTATCCATTATCATGTTTATATAATAATATATAATTATATATAGTAATTATAGATTATCTGTTATAATAATCTGTATTAATCTATAATATTATAATAAGCTATAATAGATTATTATATAAACATAATAATCCTATCCGTGATTATTATACTAAATCTTATTGGACGATTGAAGCAAAAAATTGTAACACTATTTGATATGAGGCTTCATGAATGTTGAGGAAATACTCAAGACAATTGTGTTTTAAAAGTGAGAGAAAAGGGCGGTGCCTGTGGCTCAAAGGAGTAGGGCGCCGGCCGTATACCGGAGGTGGTGGGTTCAAACCCAGCCCTGGCCAAAAAAAAAAGTGAGAGGACAAAGGAACTTAGGTGAAACTCAGATTTCCACGTGTCAGCTGAGGTGGTAAATGTCAACCTGCACACACTTAATGAATGTTAAGTTGCATTCATGTATTGCAGTGTCTAGAACATCTACTCAGAAAACTGCAGAATGTGATGTATTCAAAAACACTATGAATATATTCACATGGAATTCTAAAAAAGTTTTACATAACCCACAGGACAGTAAGAAAAAGAGGAAACAAAAAACAATAAAATGCCAGACTTAAGTTTTAACATCAATAATTTCCTTTCAATGTGAATAGTCTGAATAAAGCAACGAAAAGGCAGGAATTGTCAGAGTAAATTAAAAAGGAAAAGGTGATATAATAATGTACTTTATACAGGAAACTCACTTTAAAGACAATATGTACATGGGCAGGTTGAAAATAAGAGGATGGAAAAAAATATACCGCACAGACGCGAAGAAAGAAAGAAAGCAGGGTTCCCTACGCTGGTATCAGAAAGTAGAATTTAGAGTAAAGAAGAGTACTTGAGACAAAGGAGGCTATTACAGGAGCAGTCTAGCAAGGAGATGTAATAGTTCTAATGTATACACCTCAAAATACACGAAACGAAAGGGTAGCTGACAGGGAAATAGACCCATAGTTAGTTACAACTGGGGGTTTCAATACCCCATTCCTGTAGTGAAGAGGAAGATCGCTAAGGACACAGGTGAACTGAGCAACTCCGTCATGGTTTTTAGCATTTGCATGGACTACAACACACCACACAGCAAAAGTGGAATACACACGTTTTTCAAGTACCCATCCAGCATTCACTAAAATAAACCGTACCCTGGGTCGTAAAACAAACCTCAGCAGATTTGAAAGTACTGGAATCATATAGATTATGTCCCTCACCACAATGGTATCAAAATGGAAAATCTCTAAGTATTTATCAATTTATTAATATGGTTATAAAAATTCACAGATCAAAAATGAATTATCAAAGGAGATAGAAATGCATAAAGCTGATGAAAAATCTAAATATGATACAGAATTTGGGGGATGCAATTAAAGCAGTACTGAGAAGGAATCTCTAAGCACGAAATGCTTAAGTCGGAACAGGGGCTCCAGTTACTCATGTAAGATCCCACCTCAGGAAACTAAAATAAAGAACAGCAAAGTAAACCCCAAACAAGCAGAAATAGGGGACTAACAAGGATAAAAAGCAAAAGTCAATGAAATAGAGAAAATCAATGAGATAAAAAGATGACTCTTGGAAAAAATGTTAATTGATAATCATTTGTCAAGACTGACAAAGATAACACACAAATCATCCATGTTAAAAATAAAACGGGAGCTATCAGTACAGATCCTGTAGCCATTGGAAGGATAAAGAAGGAATAATGTAACAGAAGTGACCTTGTATTCCTTGAAAACAAGGACTATTAGGAGCTGTGGAAGGGCTCTAACCAGGGGAAAGCTGTTCAGACTGTGTCTGAAGTGTTGGCTGGGAATGGTGTGGGGTGTGCACTTGTTTCAGGAAGGGAATTGAAATACTCTGGAAATGGTCCAGCTAAAAATGTCAGGGACCTGCCCTGAGGAAGCCTGGGAAAGGAGGAATCGATTGGAGAAAGTGAGGATGGGGAAACTCATGGGCATTAAAAGGTTGTTTGAAATAGTGGTTGAAGCAAGAGAGAGTGATGACTGATCCTGTCCAGGTCTTTAGCTGGTGTGACTGGAAAGATGCCGCTGATGAGACAGGGACTCAGGAGGGCCGGGAGGACCACGGCTTCCTCTGAGGGTAGGCGGCAGGGTTGTAAGTGTGCCGCAGGGTTGTAAGTGTGCCGCAGGGGCCCAAACACACATGTGCTAGAGTCTGTTGAAAACAAGATGCTGAGCTCTGGGAAGAGGGCAGTGTGAGCTTGCAGCAGACCTCAGTTTCTAGTGGGTAGCGGGGTCCTGAGTGGGTTCTCCAGGAGTAGCAATGGACGGGCAGTGCGGGGAGCACAGTGTGTCCCAGCAATGCTCATCTTTAAGGGCCCCCGTGAAGTGGCCCAAAGAAGAGCAGGTACCACGGAGCCTATGGACAGGGGACTCAGCAGGATGCGTCTGAGAGGACCAGTGAGGTCAGGAGGGCCATGCGCCCTCGGGACTGGGCACTGTGGAGTTTACACTCTGCAGGGGAAAAAGAGGCCAGACTAAGACGTGAGGTCAGCAGCATTCCAGATTGAGAAACAAGGGCCATTTTTTTTTTCATTGCTTACTGTGAAGGGGGTGAGTTTTCTGCCCTGCCTTACTGAGCAGGACATCAGCTGCAGAACGCCAGGCTGGTGACGCCGCAGTGGGGTGCACCTTTGAGGATAACCCAGGCGGGGCCTATTCTAAGTCACAGCTCTGGCCTCTGCCCCTTCCAACCTATTTCTCATTCTCTTCCTGTAGTGAAGCCAGGAGTGCTGATGTCTCATGATGTCAGACACAGCTTGGCTCAGGCGGTTTCTCTCTGCCTCCCTGAGGTGAGCCTGTCTGGGAGGGGGGTGCTGGGGCAGGCCTCCCCTCCTTCCTTCCTCCCTGTCCGGGAGGCGGGGTGCTGGGGCAGGCCTCCCCTCCTTCCTTCCTCCCTGTCCCGAGGCGAGGCGGGGTGCTGGGGCAGGCCTCCCCTCCTTCTTCCCTGCAGCCTCAGCATTCAGCTCTTGGGCCTCTGCCGTGCCCTGGAATGTTCTTTTTCATCCCTCTTCATTATGCCCTGGGCCTTTTTATTACACCCTCTCTGCACACCCCTTCCAGCCTGGCCTCTCCTTTCCTCCAAGCCTTCAGCATGGTTCAGGGGTGGAGGGTCCTCCAAGCCCTGACCTTGCTCTGAGTAGGCCCATGTGGCTTCTCTCCCCCATGACTTCAGAATCAGCTGGGAGACCCCCTGATCACGACATGGCCAGGCGGGCTTTAATTAATTAAGTTTGGCCAGCATAATTGGACCTTCCTCAGCATCTGTATGTTGGTCCCATCTGTGCCCAGACTTTATTTCTGCCTTGTTCAGGATAGAGGGGTTGTGTTCACTGCAGGTGAGGGAGACAGTGTATGGGAAGGAGATTCCTACATAGTGGTGGAATTAAAGTTGTCAGAGCAGCAGCTGCTCCGTAAAAGTCTTTTACTTTTTTGCCCTGGGGCCTTCTTTCTTCACCAGTATGACAGATAAACAAGCCGCTAATGATACTGACTTCAGGGTTTAGATCTTTGAGATCTATCAATGAATGCCAATTAACATCAATTAACCTCTTTAATTACTTCAGCTGTGAAATTCAGGAACCTTCCAAAGCAATCTGTAACAAACTTTTATAAAAAACCAAATATGCGTGCACACACATGCATGTATGTTCAGTTCAATGCAATGGACGGAGGAAAGCCACAAGGCAGCTTCTTAATGCCTGTGCCCTCTGCTGTTTTGTGCCTCTGTGTCACATTTGAAAACGTGACATTTAGGTCTGTGGGGCAGCTGGTGGCTGAGATGGTCAGTGTGGCCCCAGGATAGGCTCTCCTGTCCATTGCTCCTTTTGTTGTCTGTCCGGTCTTCACTCACCCTTCTTCATATTCCGTTTTTATAATCAAGAGATGGAGTGAAAATGAGGAGTAGTGTGCGCTGACTCCGTGCAGGCAGCGCTCTGAGCACTTGTCTGTGTTGTCCCCATAACACGCATCTGAAGAGTTAGGCAGTTAGGCTCCCAGCCAGCATCATCTTCCTTCCCATATGATTTGCTCACAGAATCCCACGTTTGTTTGTTTATTACCCTCTGATAAAAGGCTCTATCCTCACCCTGGTTTAAATTCTGTATAGTCATGGCCCCCCATTCCCCTTGCCAGGGATTCGGTTAGATGGTGACCATGCAGTGCTGTTCTAACCAGAGATGTGAGCAGTCTGATGAGCTGCCCGTGACATTCATCTTCTTTCTTTTTATGTTATTTTATTATTTAATGTATTTAATTTTATTATTTTAATGTTTTTTGAGTCAGAGGCTCACTCTGTTGCTGTCATCCTGGGTAGAGTGCCGTGGGGTTGTCATAGCTCACGGCACTCTCAAACTCTTGGCCTAAACGATCTCCTTTCCTCAGCCTTCTCAGTAGCTGGCACTACAGGCACCTGCCAGGCTGCCTGGCTTTTTTTTTGTCTATTTAGTAGAGATGGGGGGGTCTCACCTTGCTCAGGCTGGACTTGAACTCCTGAGCTCAAGTATTCCATCCACTTCGGCCTCCCAGAGTGCTGAGAATATAGATGTGAGCTAATGTGCCCGGCCTGCTTGTCTTTCTTTTAAATGTAAGTCATGAGGAAGACCTGGTACTGCCCATGGGAGGCTGTGACGTGTCTTGCTGACCCTGACCATTGAGGGACCTTGCTGTCCCTCAGGATAGCATCCATTACAGACAAGCAGGATGCTATCCTGAGGAATAAGACACCTTCTGGGAATGAAAAAGAAAGAAGGACCCCAGGTCTTTGATGATATCAGTGGACCCTAATGGAAGCCCTCTGATGCCATCCTACTTGAGGACATCTTATGGGAGATGACCAGCTAGCTATTGACATAATTATGCTGCATAATGATCTGTCTAGAGCGTGGTGGTTTCATACCACAATCATTTCATCAGTTTCACGTGTCTGCAGGTTGGCAGATCTGGACTGAGCTCCTGTGGCCTTGGCTCCCACCTGCGAGTTGAGTGCATGTCGTCTTCCGTCCCCTGGGCTCATGGGTCCAACATGGGCAGAAGTGCAGGGAGACATGGCCAGCTCGGCCCCCACATTTCCACACTTTACTTGGGTCATGTCCCCTGGTATCACAGTGGCCAGAGCAAGACCTGTGGCCAGCCTCATGTCTGGTGGCAGGTGAGGATCCGTGGTGAAAATCTCTGAACGTGATGGGGAGAAGAGTTGGGAACCATAATGCAGTTTACAACCCCCCCCCCAAACTAGTTTTCTTATTGTTTAAGCCAAAGGACACAGGCTGTAATGTTGTTTGCAGCTGGAGGAATCCAGAGGTAGGTGTTGGCAAGTCCTTTGTGTTGTAGCTGGGAAAGGTGGCAGGGATCTAACCTGGTGCCTGTGCCTGCAGGTCATGTTGACTGAGATGAGGATGACCATTTCTAGGGCAGTCGCCGAGGCCCACTGTATAGATTCCTGTCCCTCCACTGACTTCTTAAATATCACTTGGGGCAATAAAGAAAAAGGCATGTTTTATAATGAGGAGGAAATGGGGAAGAGAAAGTATCAGTGAGGGTAAAAGGAACTTGCAGACAAACGTGTGTGCAGACGTGTGCACACACACATACACGCATACACACACCACACGGACGCGTGCACACACACCCACACCACACATGCATGCACACACACCACACATGCACGCGTGCACACACACACGCACACATACACACCACACATGCGTGCACATGCGCGCACACACACACATGCATGGATGCACACACACGCACACCACACATGCATGCACACACACCACACATGCACGCGTGCACACACGCGCGCGCACACACACACATGCATGGATGCACACACACGCACATGCAAGCATACACACACCCACACCCACATACACACACACACGCACTGAGGGATGGTGTAAGAAATGCGTGCACACTCTGAGCCATCCCAAATCAGAGGTTCTGATCTTACTGTTAGATTAGAAGCTCAATAGAAAGGCCCCCTTTCTTTCCTTCTGGGAACCAGTTGAGAAAGAGATTAAGTTAACTGAGTAGGAATCAAACTATCAGGCTTATTACAGGTGAAATCTGGACTGGAGAGCAGCCTTTGCTATGCAAGTACTTGTCATGGCTTCCTGACGCTCACCTGGGCTGGGCTGGATGACCCATGTGTCTCTGCCCTGAGCTCCCATGGGAGGCCTGATAGCAGCCAGGCGTTGGTCTTTCCCACAATGTCGAAGGCCCCAGGCAGAAATGTTTCTCCTGGCAGCTGGGGGTCAGAAAGTCCAGAATCTGGCAGAGAAATAAATGAAGAAATAAAAGCCCAACCTAAACAAGACTATGTTTTTAAAAAAATGATATGTATGTGATATATAGCAGTAGTAGTTTTAGGAAATCTTGTAATAAAGATCACATTTTAAGAAAAGTTAACATGATTATTTAGGATTGAAATTTAGGTGGGGGGTTTATGCTTCATTTTTGAGCTATGGGGTCAAGTCTGCCAGAAACTGAGGCCTGTGTCTTGGGTGGGGACTCCAGCATCCCCGACTGTGGTCTTCATTCCCTTTACCCCCTTCTCTCCCTGGCCCGAGTGGGTCTTCAGTCTGACCTCCTCTCCTCCTAACGTCAGTCCCTCCCTCAGCGTCAGCCCCTCCAGCCTCATTTCCCAGGTTTCAGAATCAGTCATCTGCCCAGGTAGAGCTGAGGGCCCAGGGCTGGGGTTAGACGCGTGGAGTTGACTCCACTGCTGGGAAATGAGGAGGGAGTGTCTTGACCCCATACGCAGTTTTCCCACCTGAGAGCTGACATGATAACAGTGTGAGCTTGGCAAGTGGCAGGGGTGATGTCTGCAGAGCATGGGCACGGCTCTGGCCGTGAGCCTCGATGGTCTCAGAAGTGCACAGTCATGGCATGGCAGTTACTCCAAGCTCGTTGTTGGTAGGCTGCTGATGGCAGCTGGAGAAAGCCCCACAGACTTGCTGACTGGCTCCACTACAAACGCACAGTGTTGGTCTCTATGGGATATTCAGAGCTGCTCAGCACTTTGTTTTGGTTTTGTGCCCAATTACCTCTAAACATAGAACTGGACTGTTTTATCTCACCAATAAAATATCCCCTTTGTAGAAAATTTGGAAATCATGAAAAATTATTAAAGACTAAAATAAAAACCTGTGGTCTCACTTGTCAGATAGCTATAATTCCATATTTCTATTGTTAGGGCTAGGCTAAAGTAGAAAAATACCAGTCAACTCCTGGCAAATTCCTGGGTTGCAAGCCCTCAAGAAAATGGAGTAAGTCTGGTTCACTCCCAAGATAGAAGGGAAAGTCCTCACTAACTTCTTGCTTGACTAACTCCTGGGCCTGGGAAATGAACTGACTATCCCCAGACTGACCTTAAGCAATGCCAGGTGGAGAGAATCCTGAGACAAAGACGTATGGAGGAAAAGTGCTGGAACTAAGAGGTGTGGGAAAATATTAAAACAAAGATGTAGGACGTGTAGCTAACTAGCCGCAAGATTCTGCTTCTGTACAATGCTTACTTGCTACTCCCCCTTCCCCCCGCCAAATGCACCTGGACAGCCTGCGTGCCGACCAGGATGCAGACCAAGCCTTAAAAACCTGACTCCTTAAGCATCGGGGCTGCTCTCAGAAACCCCATGTTGGGACACTGAGGCCGTCGCCGGCTGGCCCTTCAATAAAAGGACCCTCCTGTAAATTTGACTTGCTTGGCAGTGTGGTGTTTGTGGAACTTCTGGGCACAACAATATACTTCAGTTTAATTTCCTATCTATGTCTCTATAACTATAACTATTATTTATCTGTATGTTCATCCAGTCATCTAACCATCCATCTATTTATCTATCCCATCCATCTCTCTATCTACCTATCAGTCTATCCACCTATCCATCCATCTATCTATCAATCAATTCATCTATCTATTTATGTCTCTCTCCTTCCTTCCTTCCTTCTATTTGTCTATCTCTGTCTACCTACCTATGAGTCTATCTACCTATCCATTCATCTGTTTGTCTTCTCATGCATCCATCCATCCATCTGTCTCTACCTACCTATCAGTCTATCTGCCTGTCCATCCGTCTGTCTATTCATCTATTTATGTATCTCTCCATCCATCCATCCATCCATCCATCCTGCTGTCTATCTATCTATTCATCTATTTATGTATCTCTCCATCC
>NW_003852565.1:2214286-2219506 GCF_000181295.1 Otolemur garnettii
TCTATTTATGTATCTCTCCATCCATCCATCCATCCTGCTGTCTATCTATCTATCTATTCATCTATTTATGTATCTCTCCATCCATCCATCCATCCTGCTGTCTGTCTATCTACCTACCTACCTATTCATCTATTTATGTATCTCCTTATGCATCCATCCATCCATCCATCCATCTCCAGTTTCATCCTGCTTTTTTCTGTGGGCTCAGCAGATTTTCCTTTCTCTTCTTTGACTCGCAGTTCAAGAACCTGAAATGTCTCTTTAAGCAATATCCATTCATATATGTCTTTGTCTGTTTCCTTCCACTATAACAAAATACCTGAGACAAGGTAATTTATGAATAATGGAAATACAATGTTCACAGTTCTGGAGGCTGGGAAGTGATGTAAGTGTGTTTGGTAAGAGATGCTTTCTGCTTTCAAAATGGTGCTTTGTTGCTGGGGAGAGAGAGATGTTCTGTCCTTGCATGGCAGAGAGACAGAAGGGAAGAAGCAGGACTATGCGAGTTCCCTCGAGCCCTTGTAAGGGCCTGAATGCCATTTATGAGGGCAGAGCTCTTATGATCTAATCACCTTTCAAAACCATCAACAAGATGGTTAGGCTTTAAAATATGAATTTTGGAAGGATGTGTACCTTCAAAACCCTACCTTCCAAAACCATCAACAAGATGGTTAGGCTTTAAAATATGAATTTTGGAAGGATGTGTACCTTCAAACCCTCGCAGTGCTCCCACCTCACCAAACAACTGGCTTCTTGATCCACCAGGAAGATAGAGGGAGAAAATTAGATGGTTCTGCCAGCTCCCTGTCCACCTA
The DNA here is from genome assembly GCF_000181295.1 of Otolemur garnettii. Taxonomy (NCBI): domain Eukaryota; kingdom Metazoa; phylum Chordata; class Mammalia; order Primates; family Galagidae; genus Otolemur; species Otolemur garnettii. The sequence continues at coordinate 2,215,102 of NW_003852565.1, forward strand.
GCCCTCTGTTATCTTTTCTCACCTCTCAGCTTTTTGGTCTTCTGTTTTCACACTTGCAGGGCTCAGCTCCTCCTGCCACCCCCTCTCCAGCACCACTCACTGTGGCCTCTCCCTGGGACCCCATCCAGCAACAGCATTCCCCTTCTGCCCACCCATCTGATGCTCAGAATCCCAGCCCCTCCGAGAGGAGCCAGAATTTCCACACCATGATTCCCTCTCCCTTCTGACCTGCTTGGGCTTCTCCTTAATGGTTTCGTAGGCACTGTTCATACTGAGGTCTCCTGCATCCTCCCTGGGTCCCCACACCCATGGTCTCTTTCCAGACACCGTTCTCAATTTTCTTTTCGTCTCAAATTTGCACGTGAACTCTGGGCTGGCAGAGATTCCCACTGCCTGGTTCTCCCCCTGCTTTGCCACTGTTCCCTTGGGGCATTTTTAAATTAATGGGTCCTCCTCTGCCCCTTTCTTTGGGGCCACCAGGTTCTCACCCCACATCTTCTTCATGATTACTTCAGCTGCATCAAAGGCTCCACCTGTTTTCATTTTAAAGCTTTAGATCTTCCATATCCACAGTAACTGCTGTTCACTGCCTTGCCCCATAGGAACCTCCAAATTTCTGCATGCAAAACAGAACATTTTTATAATACATTATCATTAAGCCTTGAATAAGAAAGAAATTCTAACACCTGCTACAACAGGGATGAATCTTGGGACATTGTGCTCCATGAAATAAGCCAGCGGTCAAAGTCAGAGACTGCATGATTCACTTACATGAAGTACTCAGGGTGGTCAGAGTCAGAGACTCACAGTGAAGTGGTGATTGCCCGGGGCTGGGGGAGGGGAATGGGGAGTTTTTTGGTTTAGGAAGATGAAAAAGTTCTGGTGGTGACAGTTGCACAGTGGCATGAATGTGTTTGATGCCACTGAACTGCACACGTAGAGATTGTGGAGCTAATAAATCTTATGTGTTTTTTACCACTATTGGAAAAAAACCGAGAACCTATTTATTGTAAAAACAATTTATCATCAGGATCTTCTGGGCGGGACATGGTGGTGTACACCTGTAATCCCAGCCCTCTGGGAGGCTGCCACAGATGGATCCCTTGAGCTCAGGAGTTCGAGATCAGCCAGGTCAAGGGTAAGACCCTGTCTCTACTAAAAGTTGAAAAACTAGCCAGGTATACTGGTGGACACCTGTTGTCCCAGCTACTCAGGAGGCTGAGGCAGGAGGATTGCTTGAGCCCAAAAGTTTGAGGTTGCTGTGAGCTATGACGCCACAGCACGCTACCTAGAGTGACAGAGTGAGAATCTGCCTCAAAATAAAATAAAATAAAGTAAAATAGATGGAGGTTTTTCCTTCTCTTCTGGTCTGTCTACTTCCTTGACAGTGTAGGGAAAAGTCTGGGTTTTGAGTACGCTGCTGGCTGTTGAGCTCTCACCCAGCGTTCCTGTCTCTCTGTAGAGGGCCTGGCCCTGACACGGGCCCTTCTCTTCCCAGGACGCGGTGCACGTTCTGTTTTCTGTGACACACACGTGATCCACACACATGAGCAAACTCTGGATGCATCCTCCACATAAATGAAAGAGCTCAAACTATAAAACATTTCGAGAAGAAAACCTAGGATGAAATCTTTCTCATCTTAGCCTCAGTGAGGATTTCTTAGATACATTTGACATCAAAAGCCCAAGTGATAAAAAGAAACATCGGTAATTTGGGCTTCATCAAAATTTAAAACAGCAGCTCTTTGAAATACAGTTAAGAGACGGAAAAACAATTCACAGCCAGAGAGAAATATTTGCCAAGAATATAACTGATGAGGGACTTGTCTGCAGATGACATAAATAACTCTTACAACTTACTAATAAGAAAAACAAATTTTAAAATAGATTGGCAAAGGACCTACCTAGACATTTTGGACACAGGCGTTATATGAATGGTGACGGAGCAAAAGACAAGACCATCAACATCATTTGTCGTTAAGTAGAAGCAAATTAAAACTTCAGCGAGTTATGGCTTTATACCCCCTATGTTGGCCATAATTAAAAAAGAAAAAAAAAAAGAAAGTACAAGTTTCAGGATGTGTAGAAACAGGAACCCTCATACATTTCTGGGAGAAATGTGAAATAATGCAGCTACTTTGGAAAAACAATTTGGGGGTCTCTTCCGGCGTGTTTACCATTTGACCCTGCAATTCAATGCTAGGCATGGGCCCCCCAAAAGTGAAAACACTTGTGCACACAAAGACTCATAATAACCCCAAAGTTCAAATAACCCACATGTTCGATAACTTGGCAAATAAACTAGTTGCAATCCATGCACTGTAATGGTGCTTGGCAGTGGAAAGAAGGGCAGCAGGGATGTGTGCTTCTCCATAGACGTGCCGCAAAGATACCACGGCGTGTGAGAGTGACAGGTGCAGAGAACCTCTGTGTGCTGTGGGACCCCGTGGTCTGGATGTCAGGAAGGGCATCCATGTAGGAACAGGTGATGGGTGTGAAGGGAGCATCTCTGCAAATGGGCCTGTGGTTTATTTGGGGGGTGACAATGTGTTTCAAAATTAGACTGTGGCAATGTGTGCACAACTTTGTAAAGTAACTAAAAAAATTATTTAATTGTACCCTTAAAAACAAATGAATTTTTGTTGTTGTTGTGTAAGTTTTACCTCACAAAAGCTGTCAAAAAATAGATCTCATTCTTTGGTAAGATAATTGAAATGTGGGGGAAAAAAACTCAATGCATGCCTCAATTAAAATCTCAGGCACGTTAGAGGTACAGTCACAAGTCCCTTTCTTGGGGTTTGCACGTCCTGCCACACAGCATGGGACCAGAAGGCTGCTCATCAGAGCAGGGACAAATGCAGTTTTTGATTGGAGATACCCGAGGTGTTTTTTCATTTTCTGTCCTTCTAGCTCATTTGTAAATTTTGCTACAAATCTATAGATTAAAATTTTCTTTGTGGCTCCTTCCCATTGTGATGTGACCCTGAGATAGAAAGAGTCTCATTATGGGCCGTCTGTGCTTGAGGCTTTGGTCCTCAGCCTATGTATGAGCCCCCACCAAGGCCGGGCCGTGGGCCAGCTTGAATTTCTCCCGAGCACAGTTGACTGTTACCATCACCCTCCTGGAGTGCAGCCGCACCTTGTCTGTTAAGGCCGCCACAGCAGGGGACCACACAACAGAGGTTCTGGGGGTGTGGAAGTGTGAGACCAAGGTGTCATGGGCAGGTCTCTTCTCAGGACTGGGAGGGAGAATCTGTTCCAGGCCTCTCCCCTACTGACCAAGGGCTTTGCTTGGGTCTGGCTTTCCTTGACTTGCAGAAACTTCCCCCCAGTCTCTGTGCTCTTCCTCACTGTGTGCCTGCCTCCAGAGTTCCTCTTTTAAAAGCACACCAGTGGCCTTGAGTGAGGGCTCACCACAACGCCACCTCTTAACTCAAGCTCTCTTTAAACCCTTTCTCTCCAAATAAGGTCCCATGGTCTGAGGTTCTCAGGGTTAGGACTTCAGCGTATGAATCTGAAGAGAAGACATTTCCACTCATAACAGGCATTTGCCTCCATTGCCCACATATTAGCAAGACAGATTTTCAGGGTAAATTAAAAATACCCAGTAGCTTCTCAGCACTTTCCAAACAGAACCAAATGTCGTTATGGAGCTTCTAATCCCACAGTGACTAATCCTGCCTCCTCCACTGGCCTGAACAGCCACCCCTGCACCTTTCCCGTGGGTCCACTGGCCCGGAATTCCTGCCCTCCCTTCCTGCCTGGGTGTCCCCAGTCCTCGGCTTCAGCAAGCCGCCTGCCCCCTCATCGCCCCTCCCTGCGTGACTTTCAGTGCCCGGCTCTCCCAGGGGGAGTCCGTGGAGCCCGGCCAAGGCAAACAAGCATCCATCGTCCACAACCCACGTAGTGGCCAAAACCTGTTGAGGGAGTGAGGAAAGGAGGGGTTTGTGGTTTGCGTCTTCACCCATTCTCCCCTTCTCTAAACTGCGAGCGACATCCCAATAGTGTCTTACTTTCTTCTTTCTCTGCAAATCCCCAGCACCTCTCCCAGATACTGGCCGTGGTCATCTGTAATGTCCGTTGGGGGAATAAATGAAAAATGAAAAAGTAACAGGAGAGTGAGAAAGTTTGCACTTTGAAGTTCACACTGAGGTCGTTGTAGGGCTGGCTACTCCCGTGTCAGAACCGGGGGTGTGAACTTCCTGGACCCCCCTCCCCCCCGCATCCTTTCATTAAACCAACAGAATGTGTGTTGAGTTGCCTGCTGGTCCTGTCACATCCCCCTTGTTCAAAGGGAATGACAAAGAGAGCAGCGTGGACCTCTGCGTGCTGGAGTGGGACAGCAGCGTGGACCTCTCTGTGCTGGAGGGGGACGGCAGCGTGGACTCTGCGTGCTGGAGGGGGA
>NW_003852565.1:2219800-2225050 GCF_000181295.1 Otolemur garnettii
CTCTGCGTGCTGGAGGGGGACGGCAGCGTGGACCTCTCTGTGCTGGAGGGGGACAGCAGAGTGGACCTCTGCGTGCTGGAGGGGGACGGCAGCGTGGACCCTGTATGCTGGAGGGGGCAGCAGTGTGGACCTCTCTGTGCTGGAGGGGACAGCAGTGTGGACCTCTCTGTGCTGGAGGGGACAGCAGCATGCACCTTGTATGCTGGAGGGGACAGCAGTGTGGACCTCTGTATGCTGCAGAGGGACAGCAACATGCACCCTGTATGCTGGAGGGGAATCAAAGACACCACAGTGTGAAAGTCTGTCCCACCCACAGTGGAAGACCACACTTTGGCTGATGGTTAGACAATGGCTGTTTCTCTGGAATTTGCTGTTCTGAGTGACTCTGTCCACCTGGTGAATGTGCTGCAGACAGGCTGTTCCATCAGGATTGTACCTTGTCCCTCTGCATTCTCTGCTGCTCCACTTTCCAGCACCCCACAACCCAGCAGCGACATTTCAAGGTGATTACAGTCAAACTCCTGTAAGCAGGATAGGTGTGTGGGCGGGGTACTCCATGACAGGGCCTGCGATGTTGTGGAAAATCACAAAATCATGGGGTTGAGAGGAATCTTGCTGGTCATCAAGAATAATCTTAATTTATTTAGGCAAGGAACTGACCAAGCCCCACAGTGAAGGAGAAAAGCTTGGTGGTGGTGGAGGTGGCAGTTGGGAGTTCTCTGCAGAGACACAGGATAAGTGGGGAAGGCAACTGGTGAAAACATGAGGCTGGAGGAGGGAAGAGGGGGAACCAGAGGTTTCCTCAGCTAACCAGTCTTTTATGGACAGACCGGCCATGTCAGCACGGTACAGAATTCAACCTCAGCCTCGGCCTGGGCCAGCCAGAGTTTACAGCTTACACGTGTGGGCAGGGCACAGGCGTCCAGCTGTGACAGGGAATGTACAGGTGCAGGGCAGGGCAGAGCCCAGGGAGCACTGAGGGGAGTCCCTGGGTGTGCAGCAGGCAGGCGCCTCAGCAGAAGAGACCTCAGCCTGGGCTGGGCCTGTTCCTCCATCCTGCCCAAGTTGCACACCCAGAGTGAGGTGGGGCTGACTACAAGGAACCCTGGACAGTTCCCACCAGGTGGCCTGAGGCAGGGGATGACTGTGGGCTGCCCTGCCTGGTAGGAGGAGTGAGGGCACCAGCCAGGCAGGGGAAGGGAATGAAGGAAAGATTCTGATGGGAGACGACAGGGCTGAAGCGTGTCTACGTGAAAAGGTCGGATGCCTGTGGACTGACTCCATAACACACGCTTCCTTTATAAAGTTGGAGAGGCAATTTTATAATGAATAAATGAATAGAAAATGATGAATGAATAAACCCAGTAACTGAATGACTGGGTTCATAAATCATGGAATTTACTTAATCAACGCTTCTGTGTTGACTGATAATCTTTCTTTGAGAATTACGTGTCAGCACAGCTGTCTGTCACTGCCCTGGTGACATGCCTGTACCCACACGTATGTGCCTTTCCGTGCAGCTCTGTAGGAAGGCAGGTGTAGACACAGGATAGCAGTTAGATTGTTTTTAGTGAGAACAATAATCCCAAATGTCCCCTTAGCTTCTCATTTCTTCCTGTACAACCAGGAGTCAGCCACTGTGAGCTCTGTGTGTTTGGAATTGACTGTTTAGTTCAGGTGTCTCTGGATACACAGGAGATTGGTCCTAGGACAGCCCCCTCCATGCTAAACCAACAGTATGACAGTGGCCTGTATGTAGGAAAAAGTTGGCCCTCTGAATATTTTCTGAGTTTGGTTGTGGTTGTGGGCCTCGCGGGTACAGAGGAGGGCCCACTGTATTCACTGAAAATAAATCTGTGCGTGAGTGGACCTGTGAGGTTCAAGGGTCAACTCCATGTCCCCTCCCCACCCCCTACTTTTTAATCTCGATGCCATGTTGCTGCTGCAGTGTCCTCTGTCATGGCTGGGGAAGTCAGGTGGCGTCTGGCCCTGGCCCTGATGGTGGGCTCACAGGCAGTGCTGGTGGAGTTGGCCAGAGGCTCACGTGGTCCTCCTGTCGGGTCCAGCCCCTTCAGTCGTGGGCAGTTAGGGGCAGAAATGAATACTGGGGACCTTCATTCTGACCAGGGGCTTGTATTCCTGACCCTAACGCCCCAGTGCCCCGTCCTTCCATGTTGTCTTTGAACCTCGGCCATGTGCTGGTCTCTTTCCTCTCCCTTCTTTCTCTTCCCTCCCCAGCCAGGGCCACCAGAAGGCCTCTCTGAGAGGTGGGAACTGAGGGGCTCATGTCTCTGCGGCACGCCCCCTCCTGACTTGAGCTGAAGCAGGGAAAGTCAGAGCAGGTAGTGACAAGTTCTACACGTCATTTCTCCAGCTCACGTCCTGTATCCAAAGGCAATCAGATCGTCACAGGGGGCTGTGCAGAAATGGCTACTGGGGCTGAGAAGGGGTCTGGTTCCTTGCACATGTCTGCCGCCCCCAGGACTGGTCTGCTGAGCTTTGTTCAGCTGCCTCCTCAGGACAGAACCCGGCAGAGGAAGAGAAAAGGGTTGTAGCCCTTGTGACATCACACCCTGTATGTTCTAGGTGACAACGGTTCCACTGTCTTAAAGGTGAACATAAACCAGGTGAGTCATGACTGATTGAATTACCATAGACCCTGACTCTGATTAACACAGCAGCTAATAGATTGACATCTTTGGTTATGTTACAGCTGAATCAGGCACACACACGAGTCCAAACTCAAGGGCAGGAGAAAGTTTGTCTGTAGGCTGAGCAGTTGGCTGCATGGCGGCTGGCTCCTAGCTGTGCAGTTCCGTGAGAGACATAAAGGACATTCTGAATTATTGTTCTCAGGCTAAAAATAGTCCAGTTGCTGTCCAACCCAAGGAGCTCACATATGGAAAACCTATATTTTAATATGCAGCATTACTCACAAAATCAGGAAAATGTACAATTAACTTGATGGCTGATGCCCTAACCTGTGCCTTGGTGAATAGAGACCTTTTGCTACTTTAAATCACCATCTGGATGCTACATAAAAGTTTGCTTTCAGTTGCCTCCAGTTGGCTTGGCTGGTCCACAGCGCTGTGTCAGAACTGCTCTGAGCTCATTTGAATATGAATAGCGTCAGATACTGTGTTTAACTAGACCATAGCTCTTGGAGAGGGAGTGCCCTGGCTTTGTTAAAACAGTGCTCTTCCTTTTGAGTAATTTACTAGTTCTTGTTTATTTGTCAACTTTTCAAACGTAAATATGGGCATTTTTACAATCAAAGTCATCCATTCTCCATTCCTGTTGGCACAAGGGAGGTGAAATACCTCCTTTTTGTGAAACCCAAATCTTCCGTCTCCATACAGGATGTGTGTGCATCAGCGCTGAAAGGGGATAATTAGAAACATCTGTTTATTTTTACCAGGAGCAGTTATTAGAGGAATTAAAATAGAAATAACCATCGCCCAGCAGCATAAAGAAGTTGGGTGTATGAGAATGTCTGAATAACCTCAGAGTCACGGATTTCTGTGTCAATATACCGTGGCAATACGCCACACCACAGTGGGAGTACAGTGTGTGGTATGGAAATGTCCTGTACAAAACGATGTAAATAAGCAAACAAAGTTCAAGTGTCCTGAATAAACACAGTTGTCCTTGGGTATCCCTGAGAGATTGGCCCCGTGACACGTCTTGGATACCCAAATCCACAGATGCTCAAGTCCCTGATATAAAATGGTACAGTATTCGCCAGAATACTTTAAATCATCTCTAGATTACTTGTAATACTAAGGGCAATGCAATACTTGTAATACTATGTAAATCATTGTTATACTCTATTGTTTAGGGACAAAGTGACAAAAAATTCTGTACATGTTCAGTGTGACACAACCATCCCTTTTATCCTCAAATATTTTCTATTTAAAGTTGGTTGAATCCACGAAATGTGGAACCCATGAGTACGGAGGGCAGACTGCATTCAGAAATACTCGTTTCTGTTCTTAATTTTACTGAAACAGCTAGTCAGTTTGGAGTTAACCGCCGTGTTGGGTTGGTGGCCTTGGTTATTGATAGCCTGAGGCCCTGGACAGAGGCCAAACCCAGACCTCCGTGGTGGGTTAACTCTTTCTGAAAGCTTGTGATGCCACAGCTGTGACTGGTGTCTTCCTACTCTCAGGTCAGATGTGGACATGGAGTTGATGGGTTATCTGAAACGTGCTTGAAGCGGTTTGCAGCAAGACCACCCTGGTATCCGCTAGAACCCTAGAGTGAGCGGAAGGCTGTGTTCTTACACCTCACCCAGCACAGACTTCCATCCCTGGCAGAGAACTGCCCTGCCCCATTCAGTTCATAATGTGTGTGTTGTCTAAATACAGACTGTTGATTTTAGGAAAAAGAGTTTCCTGATTTTGATGATTGTGAGAGGTTTAAATCAAAATAGTGACCAGAATATATAATAATGATGTGAAAACATGCAAAAATAAGAATTGTAAATAGAACTTTAAAAAAAATACTAGATGATAACCCTGGGCTCTTACCTTCTGGACTCTGACGCACTACAGCTAGAATGGGTCTTGGAACTGGATTAGGGAACAAGGAAAGTGAATGAGACAACCAAGAGACGACACAACAGAGCTGCAAGAAAGGTGCTGGCTCCGGAGGGGGTGCCCAAAGGGCTCTCTGGCCTTTAGACAGAAGTGGGAGTCGTCAGCTGTGGGTTTTGTTGAACATGTTTGTAATGAATGAGGTCAGTTTGGAAGTGAAGCAGGAGGGGAGAAGCAGGGATCCAGCCTGAGATAGTCTAACTAACATCTTAGACCTGAGGGGGGGACCAGCCTGGGGACCCTGCGCAAAGCAGCCCGTGGTATGAAGAGGACTCTCAGTCCTGTGGCATCTGCCTGGACGAGGACAAGAATTCCCCTTGGAGGTCATCCCATGACCTTGCTGGGACCAAGTAGAAGGCAGAAGCCAGTCCCAGGTGACCTGATGAGGGGACTCTTGTGTCCACTAATACAGGTGACTATGCATTCTAATCCAGTAATACAGGTGACTATAAATTCTAATCTAGTAATACAGGTGACTGTGCATTCTAATCCAGTCATATAGGTGACTATGCATTCTAATCCAGTCATACAGGTGACTATAAATTCTAATCCTGTCATAGAGGTGACTATGCATTCTAATCTAGTCATACAGGTGACTATGCATTCTAATCCAGTCATACAGGTGACTATGCATTCTAATCCAGTCATACAGGTG
>NW_003852565.1:2226355-2235424 GCF_000181295.1 Otolemur garnettii
TGACTATGCATTCTAATCCAGTCATACAGGTGACTATGCATTCTAATCCAGTCATACAGGTGACTATGCATTCTAATCCAGTCATACAGGTGACTGTAAATTCTAATCCTGTCATACAGGTGACTACGAATTCTAATCCAGTAATACAGGTGACTATGAATTCTAATTTATTCTCCATGTAAAGCCTCTAGAAATGGCAAATAAAGTATAATGTACACCATTTCACTGCAGCATTTAATTCACAGGAAAATAATAGAAATTCCTAAGGGAAGGGAGTCATTCCAAGAGGAAGCTGAAAATGAAGGCATCGTTGTTACACTTGAGGCTGGAAGGCTGGGGATGATTTGCCTTTGGTAACCAAGTGGCCTGCTGGTGATGGCCAGGTAGAAATGGGAGCTAGGCGAGTCCACAAGGCAGAGGGTTGAAATGCAGCCTTCACAGAGGGCAGATAGAGAAGGGCCGCTCAAGAGCAAATATCCGGCCATCCAACAGAGATGACAAGGAAGTGTGTCTGTCTCGTCGGGGCCTCAGGTGGCCACGGAAATGTCTGCCCTGAGCCTGTCTGATCTGGATTTGAGGTTTGACTTTAATGTACAGAGAGATTTCCACTGACAAGGTGTACCTGTGAACGGACACGTCAGCGGCCTGGGTACACAGAGCTTGTGCTCACTTGTCTGCTGGCACTGATGCAGCTTGTGTTCTGTGCTGGGCACTGTCCTGCATGCTGTGGGCCCCCTGGTACTTCCCATGCTCCTGCAGCAGGGGAGAAAGGAAAAATCATAATAAATAATTACAATCAACAAACATTTAGAACAGTGTTTTTCAACCTCTTTACCTCACAGTGCCCTTGAACTTATAATTAAACCTCTGTGGCACACTTAAACCAAAAAAAAAAAAAAAAAGAGTTAAAAAAAGAATATACTTACTGCACTTTGAACTTCTTTTGAAAGTAACTTAATTAATGATCTTTAAAAATGTTCACCACACACCTGAGATCCTCTTGCACTGGTTGAAAATCACTGATCTAGAACATAATGACCAGGATGTGAGGGTTAAAACGATGGGAAGATGCAGGGGGCGAAGGTTGCCATGATCAGAAAAAGGCTCACTGGAAAGGTGGATTGCAGTAAAGACTCGACTTAGGTGAGGAAGTCAACTGGAGGATTGTTAGTGGAAGGGAGTTCAAGCCAGAAGGAACAGAGAATACAAGGGTGGGAGGACGTCTGGGACGTTTGAGGAGCAAGGAGGAGGTTGCCAGGGCTAAGCAGGGGTGACAATAGTCAGACGTGAGGCTGGTGGAGGGGTGAGTGGGCCAGAGCACCTGGCCTTGGGCTTTGCTTTCTGCAAAGCAGGGAGCCATTGTACTGTTTGGGCAGAAAAGAGCAAATGATCTGCCTGAAGTTGTTCAATCATTCCAGCTGCTCTTGGAGAACCCGACCTTGGGAGGAGGGTGAGAAACCAGTTAGGAGGCCCCCAGAGCCTGGGGAGGTGGGGGAGGGTTGGATTAGGGTGTTGTCAGCCCCTGTGATGAGCTGTGGTGCTACCTCGGTCTGTGTTGAACGCAGAGTCAGCAGAATTTCAGAGGGATTGGTGTGGAGTGTAAGAGAAAGAATGAGTGAGAAATCCTCTGGGGATTTTAGCCCCGGTCACTGCAAAGCGGGGATGCCCGTCTGCAATGGGAGACTGCCAAAGGGTGGGTTTGAGGGTGAAGCCAGCAGTCTGCTTGTGCGTGTTCAGTTGGTTGTAGAGTTTGGTTAATCAGTTTGGTTGGAGGTAAAATTTTGGAATTCTAACCATATAGATGGAATGCAAAGCCAGGAAGTCACAGGTGGTCCCCGAGGGAGGGAGTGCAGAGAGGGGGGCTGGCCTGGCTGCGTGGGTGGTGGGTGGCAGTACAAGTGCAAAATGAACTAGAAGGCTGTTTGTTTAAAAAATAAGAATTAAGTGCCATTACTGTCCAATCTGAAGGTTGACACTGTGTTCTCCCCTCCCTCGGCACTGTGTTTGACTGGGTGTATAAAAACCTGTTTCTTAGTTTCTCTCTGATTACCAAGGCTGCTCTGTGCAATTCTCTGCAGAGATGCACATCTGAATATTTTTGTGGAGATTAGTAGTCATTCAGAAAACAACTATCAAACTGATGTTTTTCAGTTATGTAAAGTTGCACCGTGGTTAATATTATGATTTCCCTAACTGCCTTAACCTCACGAGTTCCAGGCAGAAACCAGAAATAGACACAATCTCAGAAATGAACGGGCTTGATGTCTAAAAATAGCGCCCTTTCTCAGACATGGAAAATGTGTGGCATCACTAATGCTCATGATTTGTCTTTGAGATGAGGAAATCCATTGATAAATCCTGATTGAGAGGCACAAATATAAAATTAAAGGGCAATTGAATTCTCACAGCGTAAGTATGTAGGATGGGCCCTGGTTTAAAGCAGAAATATTCGTTTTTCATTTTATGATAAATAAATGCCCTTCTTTCTGTTTAAGCACTTTTTTTGCCGTGTCTTGTCTCTTGAAGGGATTCAGAGAGCTTAAGTGATACTCAGTTCAGCAAATCTAATAATGGAAACTCTATAAACCCTATCACCCAAGAGATGACTGTCATTAAGAACTTAGAATTCTTAACCTTATGGTCATCTGCAGGCACTGTGCTTGAACGAGGGCAGAGCACAGCAGCATTAGGTAGCGTGATGAATGTCTCACAGTCAGAGTGTGCGGGAGTTGTTCAAGTAACTTTCAGATATAAAGCTGAGGAAGCCTTGTCCAAGAAACATGGGTATTTAGCAGTCAGTTCTCCAAGCACCTTTGGAAGAATGATCAGTTCAAGAGTGATTGCATTCCCTTCTGGAAGCCTCTTCATTGAATTTAGGTGTTGGAGAATAAAACCGTAGAGCTGATGAGGCACACCCACGCATATTTGCAGGCAGAGATGCATATGCATAGGTGAATATATAGACAGAGGCACCAAAACTCCACACACATTTGAGAGGTGTTATCCGTGTATTAGACTGCAAAGTTGAATTGAAGGTACTGTTACTGGTCAGGTGTGCCCCGACATGCCACGCACATCTGTTTTACCTGGAATTCATTCACTTTTTGAGAATGATCACTTTTACTTCCAATAAGATGTGCATTCATTTTTTGGCACCCACAGCATATGTATTTCTGCCTGGAACACATACAGTCTGGTTATTTCATGAGCATTGTTCAGATGAACACTTTTAAAATAAAGGAAAATAAATGATAACTCCCCAGTTTGCCGCTGTGTTCCCAAAGTTCATCCACACTGCGTTGTGTGGGGTTGGAACATCTGTTCCCATGGAAAGGAGTGTGAGACATCTGATCATCCCACATCTTCTGCTTTGCCCACGCCGTGCCTCAAGTCTGCTGTTAGGCCTGGGGTGCTCCAGGCACCGTGGCTAAGAGTTCTTTCCGGGGTATAATCTGGGAATCCAGGAGCTTGTGGGCTAATCTGTTGCTATGGCAACATCCGCGAAAACACTCCAGCCCGCTCTGCTGTGGTTGTCGACCTGGTGATCTGCTTCTGGACATGGAAGACTTTAGGAAAGTATCAACGGGACATAGTGACCGATTGAGATTGGAGTGAGAACAAAGGCAAGGCTGGCATACTGCTTCTGTGTGGCTTTGGTCGAGTGGGTGTGTGGAGGGGGGCACAGAAGGGGGAACAGATTTGGGGTAGGAAGATAAAGACTTGATTTTGGACATGCTGATCTTGGGTGCACCTGGGGCTTCTGGGTGGAAATGTTCAGAATGAAGCTGGACCCATTCATTGGGATCTCAGGAAAGTAGCATGAGCCCGAGAGACTGATGGAAGACCAGGGACCTGGAGGCTAATGGGGAGCAGGAAAGGGGGAGATGCTTCTCTCTCTCAGCTCCTGGGTGCCTTGTTGGGGAGACTAGGTAACTGCTCCTAGCAAGGTTCGCAGTAGGGCAGCAACTCACAAAGAAAAGAGGCGACAGAAGTGCCGTTTGGGGGAAGGGCCTTCTGACTGTAGGATGGAGCTGTCCGGAGGCGCAGTGGGGAGGGGTGCAGGGAGGGGAGCCCTGGAACACTGGCGGGGGGGGGGGGGGCAGGCTCCCAGTCAGCTGCAGCAGGCCAGGCTGGGCAGGGTGGCTGGTGGCGTTTTCATTTTCATCAGCCATGACAGCTCTTTTACAAGTTTCTGTTTAATTTTAATTTGTGGTTTCAAAGTAATTCACGGAAGAAAAGCAGTGTGATGAAAAAAAATCCAATGACCTCATACATTTCAGGAAACAAGCTTGTGTCTGTGCTGAGTTTGGATATTGAGTGGGAGATGAGGGGTCAAGAAGCAAAGGTGAAGCCTGTTTCCAATAGTATTGTGAATTCTGTACCAAAGCCTTAGGCTCAGTTTTTCTTTTTCTTTTCTTTTTTTTTTTTTTTTTTTTTTTCAGTTTTTGTCAGGGGCTGGGTTGGAACCCACCACCTCCAGCGTATGAGGCCAGAGCCCTTCTCCGTGAGCCACAGGCGCCGCCCTGGGCTGAGTTCTCTTTGCCTGTATCTCAGAACAGAGTACGTTTTCCTTTGTGGTTTGGTGCTGTGGAACAAAGGCGCTGGGCGTTCCGCTGCGAGGTTGCAGAGGGGCTCAGCTCATCTCAAGGGTGACTAGCCCTGTTCCCAGATGAGGGAAAGGAAAGTAGAATTTTCCAAATGCCTGTTATGACTCCAGCACTGAGCTAAGCCTTGTTAGCTCAATTAATGGCCATAGCTTTTTTGCAAAATGAGCATTTTTCATCTCATTTTTATACAGAGGTGGCTGAGGCTCAGAGTGATTAGGTAACTTTCCTAAGTAAGGCACGTGGTGCAGGGTGCTGCCCTGCTGGGTTGGAAACATCCTGCTCCACCCCACCCTGCAAAGCTGGCCAACCAGCACCTGCTCGGAGAGTTTATGTAGCTAAAGGCAGCTCTCTTAACATTGTCCAGGTTCTCATCGACTTAGGTTCAATTCTCCCAATTTCTTCTGATATTACAATTTATTTGTCTTTTGAAAGTACAGGTCAGTACAATCATCTTGCTTTTAAAACTTTTTTCGGCTCCAAAAAGATAGCTATGGTATTTTTACATACATAAAAAGAAAATATTGTTTTCAAAATAATTCCTATCCTATGCTAGTTTTTCAGGGAGCTTTAGGGGCCTATTTTCACCAGCCCTTCCACATTTATATCAGACAACAATGACCATTTCATCTTCTGAATAGATTTCACATTTAGGGGATTAACGCAGTGTGTGAGCCGGGGTAAAGCGGGAAATCTCTGTGAACCCCCCTCTGTTTGCTCCCAACCTGCTCTCCTGCCGGCCTGAGGTTGAGTGAGATGGCCTGTAAACAAACATACACACTTCTGCACTTTGTGGGACCCCCCTCCATGCTAAGGGCTGCAGAGTGTGGCAGGCCATCTTTCCATCTATACAGAGGGGGTGGCCTGGCTTGGGACAATGAGGTGGTTCCTGTACTTGCCAGGCCAGAACAACTGTGACTTGAGACTTTGACACGTTGAGTTCCAAAGCTGCTTCTCTCCACCACTCGAATCTTCTTTGGCCCCATTTTCTGTCTCCTCAGTGGGCTGTGATTGACTTAAAGGTACCAAGTCTTCCTTATGTACAGGCCCCTCCCTCCCAGGGTGGTTCCTGGCTCATGGTCAATACTCAATGAACCCTTGAAGTAAGACGGGAGCAGAAGGATGTGGATCATGCTTTGTTACTGAACGACACCACATAGATTCAACAAATAGAAACCTGGGTGCTGTCCAAGTCTTTCGTAGGAAGATAATTGGTTGCAATATCAGGGGTTTATTTTTTGGTCATCAAATGGAATAGATTAGAATTTCCTAAACTAACTTTGTTAATAGCAGTGCCAAGATCCACCCAGGCCCACCCTCAGTTGTGGCGGTGTCTGCAGAGGAGGTCACTACTACCTAGGGTTTATGTAAGCCGCTGCTCAGAAGGCTTTTCCATCTTCCCTGACCTCAGAACAACTTACCTGCAAGGTTTTGTATCATAAACTTGCTGAACCAGATGCAAATGCAGGTGTCCTGTGGTTTTCGCAGCTGCAGTTAAATATTTAAATTTGGTCTGGAGATTGCATTTCCTACTTTGGGAATAGTAAATTTTTTTCTTCATTTCCTGTGCTGAGAGGAATCTAGTCAATTTCTTAATTGCAGAATAACGAGCAGTATTTCCAGTTTCAAATATGTATTCTTGTCATTTTAATGTGATAAATGCCAAGAGATTTGTAGGAGCAGGAAGAAGCTTTGTTGTTTAGGCATCTTACTGCCGTTCATCTGAGCTGCGTGGACTCCACACCTAAGGACCAGCTGGGCTTCCATTTTGTGTCTTTGTTGTTACTGCGATTTGTCAATTCTCAGGAGATTTTGAAAGGACAGTAGCTTGTGAGTGGGTCAAGTCAAAAGAAATTCAAAGCACTTCCTTTGAAGAATATATAGTAAGTATATTCTTTTTTTTAACTTTTTTTTTGATCAACATAATTTAAGTGTGCCCTGGAAGTTTAACTGCAGGTTCAAGTGTGCTATGAAAAAGCCAAGGCTGAGAAACACTGACCTAGCACCAGCCGGGTGTCTGGTGCCAGCTGCATCTCAGGGTTGGGCCTGCATCTCAGCCAGAAGGCAAACCTTCTCCAGCTGTTGAGAGACCTGCTGATCAAATGGGTGTGAGTGTCATGTGCACGCACTCAGTGTATCCACTCTTTAGTTTATAGAGGGATAGTTCATAAATGCTTGAAGGGCTGCAAAAGGCAGTGCTCACTCAGGGGTGCAGTTTTCTAAAAAGCAAGATACGACCAGAAGGAGCTCGGGAGCAGTCTGGACGGTGAGGGCGGTGAGGGCGGGTTCCTCTTCTCCCTGTGGTGGCCCAGCCTTAGCAGGAGAGGACTCTGCATCTCCTGGACCAGGGGCTGTGCTGCTACAGGCCCACAGGCAGCTGCTGTTTCTGTGAGCTCTGACCTCTCAGCCAATACCCCTTTCCCCCTTCTGCCTGCACTTTCTGTCTAGATAGGCCGACAGGGCTGCCTGTGCCAGGAGGCAGTGCCAGGAGGCAGCCGGTCTTCTCATATGTGCTGAGCTGCTCGCCCCTCCCAGAGCTGCACCGCCCCCCCACCCCCGCCCCGTGCAGCCTGCCCTGTGCCCCCAATGTCAGAGCTTGGGTCTTCCCTATAAAAAGTGGGATTTGGAAAGGGACCTCAGTCACTTGTGCCCTGGTGGTGGCTCTCGGTGCCTTGGGGAGCTCAGAGCCCTGAATGCCTGAAGAGTCCTCCTTGCTCTCTTGGGGCTCACAGCCGGGACAGAGAAGGTAGAAAGCAGGGACATGGGGACCTCAGTGCAGCCACGAGCAGTGGATACTATTGACACCATCAACAATGCATCCTGGTTCTAATTTCCGTGACCCTTGGGGCCTCTGGAAGGATTGCACTTGGGGGCTTTAGCTGTGTCCGTTAGCTGCACCACGGCTGGGATAGCCACCCTGGGGAGCCCTCCTTGTCTTCCTAGTACTTTGTGTTCATATAATTGTGGTGTTGGTGCCATCAGGAGAACCTCTGTAGGGCTGGCCAGACCCCTTTCTAGCCCCCAGGGCAGCACTGCTCTGTCCTTCACACAGGTGGAACCTCTTCCTTCAAGGGTTACATCACATGATGCTTTTTCCAGGAAGTCATCCTTGGTCATCCTACCCAGAAATAGCTTCCTTTTCTGACTTTTCTAGCCCTCCACGTTTAGTGTAGCACTTCACCTAGATTGCTTTTGAATTGTGGGTTCCCGCATCATTTGTTCTGCTGCAGATTTGCCTCCAGCTCATCTCTGCCTCCAGACATTGCCAGATATGCCCTAGACGCTCCATAAATACTTGTTGAAGGACTGAATAAATACAGACGTGCCCTCAGAGACACTGCAGGCTCAGTCCCAGACCACTCCAATAAAGCAAATATGGTAATGGAGTGGGCTGCACAGTTTTTATTTATTTATTTTTTGGTGTCTAAGTGCATTGCATATAAAACAACATTTACACTATACTACAGTCTATTAAGTGTGTGGAAGCACCGTGTCTAAAGAAGGTTCAGATGTCCATTATAAAACACCTTTTGCTAAAAATTGCTTACAATCATCTGGTCCGTCAGCAAGTCTTACTCTTTTCGCTGGTGGGAGGGTCTTTTCCTTAAAGTTGGTGGCTGCTGACTGATCAGGGTGGTGGTTGCTGAAGTCTGGGGTGGCTGTGGCCATTTCTTAAAAGAAGGCAGTAATGAACTTTGCTATTCATTGACTATCCTTGAATATCAATTGACTATTCCTTTCCTGAAAGATTTCTCTATAAGCAACCAGTGTCATTTCATAATATTTTATGCACCATAGAATGTTCAAAATTGGGGTCAGTCCTTTCAAAGCCTGGCACTGCTTTTTCAACTAAGTTCATGAAATGATTGAAATCTCTGCTGTCATTTCAACTATGTTGATGGCCTCCTAACCAGGAGCAGATTCCATCTCAAGAAACCTACTTCTTCCTTCTTCCATATGAAGGAACTCTGTATCTGTTCAAGTTTTATCCTGAGATGGCAGCAATCCAGCTCCATATTCAGGTGCCACTTATAGTTCTGGTTCTTTTGCTATTTCCGGGACATCTGTAGGCTCTTCCTCCACTCAGATCTTCAACCTCTCAACATCGTCCACGAGGGCTGGAATCCAACCAACCTCCTGTTAATGTGGATATTTTGACATCTTCCCACAAATCATGAATGTTTTCAATGGTGGCTAGAATGTTGAATCCTTTCCAGAAGCTTAACATTCACTTTGTATACGTCTGTCAGAGGAGTCACTACCTATGGCAGCTATCACCTTACAAGATGTATTTCATAAATAATAAGAGTTGCAAGTTGAAACTATTCCGTGATCCATGCATGGGCTATAGAAATTCATATTGTACCAATGGACATGAAGACAATTTAAAACTCTACATACATCTCCTTCAGCGCTCATGGGTCAGTAGATAGTAATATATTGAAAGGAATCTTTTTTTTTTTTT
>NW_003852565.1:2235444-2238053 GCF_000181295.1 Otolemur garnettii
TTTTTTTTTTTTTTCCTGAATAGTAGGTCTTGACTCTGGGCTTTAAATAGTCAGTAAACCATGCTGGAAACAGATGTGCTGTTTGTTATTCAGGCTTTGCTGTTGCACCCTGCACAGGCAGAGTAAACTTAGCATCATTCGTAAAGGCCCTCAGATTTGGGGGCCTTCAAGTTGAGTGCTGACTTAAGTTAAAGCATCAGCTGCTTTCCCCCCTGACAAGAGACTCATCCTGTCTTTTGAAGCCAGGTGTTGACTTCTCCTCTCTGTGTATGAAAGTCCTAGATGGCACTTCTTCCCACAGAGGATGGTTTCATCTACTTTGAAAGTCTTTTTCTTCTTAGTAATTAATTAATTTTTTGAGGCAGTCTCACTTTGTCACCCTTGGTAGAGTGTGGTGGTGTCATAGCTCACAGCAACCTCAAACTCTTGCCTCAGCCTTCTAAGTAGCTGGGACTACAGCCACCCACAACACCTGGCTAGTTTTTTCATTTTTAGTAGAGATGGAGTCTCACTCTTGCCCAGGCTGGTCCCAAACTCCTAAGCTCAAAGGATTGACTTGCCTGGGCCTCCCCGAGTGCTGGGATTACAGGTATGAGCCACTGCACCTGGCCTATGTTGAAATCTGTTTTTGGTGCAGCCACCTTCACCAGTGACCTTAGCTAGATCTTCAGGAAAACCTTCTGCCCCTTCCACATCAGCACCTGCTGCTTCACTTTGCACTTTTATGTCCTGGAAATAGCTTTTTTTCTCAGATTTCACGAACCAATCTTTGCTATCCTCCAACATTCTTTCTGAAGCTTCCTCACTGCTCTCAGCCTTCCTGGAATTGAGAGTTAAGGCCTCTTTCTGGGATAAACTTTTTAAAGGAATGTTGTGGCTGATTTGATCTTCTGTCCAGACCACTGAAACTTCCTACATGCATGAGACTGTTTTGCCTTCTCATCATCTGTGTGTTCGCTGGAGCAGCTCCTTACTTTCCTTGAGTAACTAACTGTGTTCACAACTTGGCTTTCCATTGGGCACAAGAGGCCTGACACCTTAGTCTTGCGAGCTTTCAACATGGCTTCCTTCCTCACCGAGAGAGCTGAATCATTTCTAGCTTTTAATTTAAAGTGAGAAAAGTGTAACTCTTCCTTTCACTAAAATACTTAGAGGTCATTGTAGTGTTATTCACTGGCCTAATTTCAGAATTGTTTCCCACGGAGAGGGAACAAGATGAGAGCACGGCTGGTCACTGGAGCAGTCAGAGCACACACTTCTATATTAGTTTGGAGTCTTGAATATGGAGTCTCCATAAAAGAAGACAGCTGAACTTTGCTACATCAGTTGTGGATGCAGTTCACACAAAACAGTAGCCAAAGTGCTGTCAGAGTCCACTTGGTGCACATCCCCATAACACATGCAGTCAAGAGTGAAAATGTTTGCAATATTGTCAAAATTACCAAAATGTGACTCAGAGACACACAGTGAGGACAGGCTGTTGGGAAGATGGTGCCTGTAGATTTGTGTGCTGCGGGGTCGCCACAGAACTTTGTGGAGAACGTCTGGAAGCGCAGTGAAGGGAAGTGTGGTAAAGGCGGTGTGCTGGGCTGGGCTCACGCTCCTGTCTCCTAGTGCAGTCCAGGTGCTTGGCCGAAGGCAGGGGTGCGGCTGGCCTCACTGGTGCGGGATGTGGGCCGATGCTGTGAACAGGGCCAGCTGTCTGCTGCTTCCTCCCAAAGCCCCTTGTCAGTCATCCTCAGGGCACCTCTTCCCGGCCATTTCTTATTTTTGTGCCCAGATGACACTGGAATGTATCTTGAGCTTAAGGTTAAAGAACAAAAGCTCATTCCCTGGTCTCCTTTTCTTGTTCTCTGGGAGTTCGGTGCTGTCCCCCAAGGCAGCGAGGATGCTTTCTAATTCCCGGAGCTTCTCTAGTCTCGGTGTCGTCTGTTTCGGCACATGGACTTGAACTTCCACAGCAGGTCCTCCTTCCCACACGTCCCATCTCCTCGTGGCTGTGCTCTTTCCTCTGGTGCAGGCCACATCATTCCAAATGTGAACACCGGCAACTTTTAAGGAAAGCCTTGAAGATGATTCCTTTACAGAGCACCTTGACGAAGCGTCTGTCTAGAGCAGTCATTCTCAACCTTCCTAATGCCGCGGACTTTTAATACAGTTCCTGTGGGTCGCGACCCACAGGTTGAGAACCACTGGTGTAGAGCATCTGGGCTACCCATGGGGGGAGTGGGCCTTGGAGGCAGCCAGGACGCCTTTCCCTGTGCAGAGCGCCCCAGGCCCTGATTGCACCTCAGAGGTGTTCTCCTTCCCCCTACCTGCCAGGATCACTCCCCTCTGCTGTGCAGAGCTGGCTAGGGCCCCGGCTTTCAGAGCTTCCAGGCGGGGAGCCAGGCCCCGGGGAGAGT
The DNA here is from genome assembly GCF_000181295.1 of Otolemur garnettii. NCBI lineage: Eukaryota > Metazoa > Chordata > Mammalia > Primates > Galagidae > Otolemur > Otolemur garnettii. The sequence continues at coordinate 2,237,850 of NW_003852565.1, forward strand.
GGCCACAACTTCAAATGTCCCTGTCCCTGGTTCCTCATGTTTAGGGAGGTGGAAGATGCAAAAGAGGAGCAAATTACTCCGGCTCTTTAATTTTTTGTTTCTTCATCAATATGGGATAGTGATAATAGAAATAACAAAAATACCTGCTTTACACTTCAATGAGATGGCAGGTAGTGTGAGGCCTAGCGCTGCAGCAAGGTCAGA
>NW_003852565.1:2238181-2238516 GCF_000181295.1 Otolemur garnettii
GCACCATTGGTGGGGACTGGGGTGGGGGGCTGGGGTGGGGGGCTGGGGTGGGGCTGGGGCTTTTCTACCAGCTCCTGTCCACCAGTTGCTAACCCAGAAAGCTAGTGGGAAAAAATTAGTGGGAATACTAACTTTTATCCCTGCTGATGTAGTTGTCACTGCTGTATGAGACACAGCAGATGCAAGGGTTTGATCTAAATAGCACTTTTCTCCTCCTGTGCTACCCAAGCTTTTCCCTCTCAGTCTGTGCAAGTCACCTCAGTAAACACCCAGGACCCCGGCTAAGCAGCACTGTGGATGGTGCAGAGAGTGACATAGACCAAATAAGATGCCAT
>NW_003852565.1:2238736-2284877 GCF_000181295.1 Otolemur garnettii
GTCCCCTGCTGTCAGGGCACCACACCCTGCACGGTTCAGGTCGGATGCATCAGCCACTGCAGTGGAGGCCTGGGACTGTGCCCTGACAAGGTCCCTTTTCACCCTGACCTTCTCCAGTGGCCTGGTGCCCTGTCCCCCAACCCCCACCCACCAGCACTCTGTGCTACCCAAGGCACTAGGCCTTCCTCACACACCCTTTGTGTGTTAAAATGTAGCTTTTGTTATTATTAGGTATGAGGAGAACAGCTGTCAGGAGGTGACTCCCCCTTGAAAGGATGGTTTCTGGCTCATAGTTCCCAAGGAAAGGGGGTGTGCTACACCATGGGGGCCACACACAGGGGGACTCAGGGCCAGTCAGGAGGCAGAGGGAGGGTCAGCTCTGGGGGAGGAAATGGCCAAGATGGGGCAGGCAGCTGGAGACTGGCTGGTTAGGATAATTTCAGGGCTCTGGGGCGCACTGTGGTTTCGTTGTCTAGTCCCCAGACCTGGGGCTTCTGGGGCAGGTGGGTAGTGACTACAGAAGGGGAAAGCCCCTTGAGAGAGGTGACTGGGAGGGGGGCTCTTGGTTTGCACATCAAGGGGCACTCCCAGGGGAGTTTAGATGCTCCTTAGTCCCTGGGAGTGGTAGCCCTGGAAGGGGCCGTCCCTCTAGGGTCAGCAGAGTCCCAGATGCCAAAGAAATAAAAGACGCCATTAGAACACTTGGTTCTGTCTCTCTCCTTCCCAAGAACTGCCGTGTCTTTCATGGTTATGACACTGGCATTCCTGTCTCTGCCCCTTCTGGTCACTGCTGTGGGGTCCAGCCTCAACCTGCGTGCTATACTCTTTCCCCCAGGAACTCTCATGACGGGGGTGGGGGGTTCTCAGCAAAGCTGTGCTTCTCAGGGTTTCCCATCAGTCCTGCAAAAGCAACACCCAGAGTGTGTTTTTTTTCCCTTTTTATTTCAGGTTAATGTGAGGGCACAAACAGCCAGGTCATAATTTTGAATTTGTTAAGTAGAAGCCCTCTTGTAGTTGTGTCCCACACCCCAAAGGTGTGCCACACACCCCTACCTTGTGCACATTAGTCCTCCCGTTGGCTCCCCCTCTCCCATTCCCCCGTCTCTCAACTTGAATCCAATTAAGTTTTCCTCCTATGTGGGAGTGTGTTAGTTTGTCTACTGGCTTCATAATAAAATTGAGTACATTGGATATTTGCTTTTCCCTTCTCGTGATACTTTACTAAGGGGAATGTATTTCAACTCCATCCAGGTTAATACAGAAGATGTGAAGCCTTCGTCTTTTCTTAGGGCTGAATAGTATTCCATGGTACACACAGACCACAGCTCGGTAATCCGCTCCTGGGGTGGTTTCCACAGCTTGGCGATTGTAAATTAAGCTGCGATAAACATTCTAGTGCAAATGTCTTTCTGATAAAATGACTTTTTTCTTCTAGGTAGATGCCTAGTGGTGGGGTTATGGGGTCAATGGGAGATCTGATTTGAGACCTTTGAGGACTCCCAGGAGTGGACTCTAATGTCCCCTGCCTGCTCTCTGGCTGACCAAGGCTTATCTTTAGTCTCTGACCTACTGAGTGAGAACAATTTGGGGTGGAAGTGGTGAGGCCCCCTCAGGTGATACTAGGCACACCACTCCACCCCCAGAAGTGCCTGGAAAAGAAATTCCTGTTTCTTCCTTTAACATTCACTTAAATGCTGCCTCTCCAAGTTCCAGATGCAACCTCTGGAAAGACCGTCTAGCCCATCTGGGTCGTTTTTGCCCCTTTCCTGTCTCTGATTTTATGGGCTCAGTGTAAAGTTGTGCGGTCTGTATTGCGCTGTGCTCCTGGGGCTGAGTGCCTGTGTGCTGTCCGTCAGTGTGCGAGCCTCTCCGGCACCTCTGAGAACAGTCAGTAAGCAGGGCAGGCGTGTAGGGTCAGCAGCCCTGAGACTGCTCCAAGGCAGCGTAAGGAACATCAGGTGGGCTGGCGGAGACCCGAGCCTCCCTCCGATCGGTTCTCAACTGACTCGCCACTCACTGTCCGTGGAGTGGGGACGTTCCCAGACCTGGCCTTGAACTTCGTAAACTCAGAAAGCTCCTTGGTGGGATGGTAATGGTCTGTCCCTCCCTTGGTGGGAGAATTCACTTACTAACCTTTGGTTTTCCAGTTAGATCCTTCTCCACTGGGGTTCCAGTGTGTCCTGTGAATATCACCAGATGATTTTCAGACTCGATCCTTTTAGAATTGAATGGAGATTGCCAAAAATGTTTAGAATTTCCTTTTTGCCGTACCCAGCTCTGACTTGCTTTTTTCTTCCTTCTCACTGAACGAACTACTTCGCATAAACAACAACAAGAAGCAGAATCATCTGTGTTGATAGCTGCTTGTTTTGTGGAGAGGGTATGGCCAGGAATCTTCTCCCACCACCCACCTCCTGTTTTGGCTTCAGGCTCCCATTTCTCCCAGATGAATCCGTCAGCTCCAGGTGATTTGGTGGCCTGGTTAATGTAGAAATGGCCCAGGCAAACTACTAGAAAAAGAAAATACAGCAGTTAGGGCATAGAGACCTCCCAGGGCCCGTGTTGTCTCCAGTGGGTGTTTATGGAAGGTTTGTGTTTACAGCCCTCCCCGAGGGCAGAGCTAGAAGAAAGTGGCTTAAATTGCAGGGAGCGTTTACAGCCCAAGTTCATCTGTCCTGGGTGGTAAAGCGCCTCTCGGCCTGGTAGGAAATAGAGAATCTCAGGGGACAGTCAAGTTCCCTGCTAGCAACCTGATTTTACTATGGCTTTTTCTTTTTTTGCTTTTATTTCTGTGTGTTATCTCTCAAATACCAATTTGTCTGGTCTCCTGCTTACCCAAATAAAACAGGCTCTGTATCCAGGCCACACAGCAATTCATATACCTATTAAAGCTGGGATTTGCATTTGCAAGTAAGCAGCCTCTGTGCTTCCTACGCTGCGCAAAACTCAATCCATTTCTCCTGGATGTTTACTGTGGATGTTAGATATCAACCTGAATCTGGCCGGTCGTGGAGGAAATATACCTGTGGCTAAGCACGAACTAATTTTCTTTCTTTTCTTTTTTTTCCTCCCAGGATTATACCTTAACCATGTATTTTCAACAATATTGGAGAGATAAAAGGCTCGCCTATTCTGGGATCCCTCTCAACCTCACGCTTGACAATCGAGTGGCTGACCAGCTATGGGTCCCCGACACATATTTCTTAAATGACAAAAAGTCGTTTGTGCATGGAGTGACAGTGAAAAACCGTATGATCCGCCTGCACCCTGACGGGACCGTGCTGTACGGGCTCAGGTCTGTGGGCCTCTCAGGGCCAGTTCTGCGGTTGCATGGGGCGTTGTGTTGACTTCCTCACTTGAGGTGGACGCAGTGAGGCCGTGTCCTCAGATTTGTTAGGCAGCATCCATGAAACACTTTGAGCTTTGGAGGAAGGAAACAAAAATCTCATAGCCATGAGATTTGGGGCATTACAGTTACTATAAATAGTCACCATGCAGTTGAAAACCAGCCTCCTTCAGATTCATTGTGTATAATTGTGTTGCCACATCTAAGAACACAGATTCCCTCAGGACGGACTTCCCGCTTCATAGCCCCAGAGGCCTGTAATAAATAGCGCCCTGACAGGGCAGCGGCTTTAATAAATTTTTTTCAGAGCTTTCTGCACAGTTGAAAAAATGTCTGCTGTACGCATCCTGGGAGCGTCACTGAGACGGGGCCTGGAGTGTTTATGGGGATGAATGAGTAGGCCTCCTGTGAGGTGTGCTTCTCTCCAGGTCCCATAATGTCATTCAAATTGGGAAACCAGGCTTCCTTCCTGAGCCCTGGGGAAGAGGACCTGGGTTTTCCTGGTTGCTCTGGAAACCACCATACCTTTCCATGGTGTTCTCTCACTGCTGCTGTTTAATTATTTTGCATATTATCTTGCTAAATGATGTTCTTAAAACCTGTCTCTATCAGCCTTGGGTTGATTTTGCTCAGATTTCTTTTTTTTTTCTGTCTTAGTCTGTCACCTGGGTAGAGTGTTGTGGCGTCATGGTCCACAGCAGACCTCAAACTCCGGGGCTCAAGAGACCCCCTTATTTCAGCCTCTCAAGTAGGTGGGACTACAGGCACCTGCCACCACACCCGGCTAATGTTCCACTGATTTTTGTTTTGCTTTAGAATAGTGTGTGTGTATTTCTTTCTTGATCTCCTGGCCTAAAAGTGTCCTTGAGGCCTTCAGTGGTGGCTCACATTGCTCATGAGGGCATATGTGGACAGCCATGAGAAAAGATGATTCTTACTGTGAGTCCAGAGGCTTTGAATTCAGACTCAACAGTTCTAAATGGAATCATAATAGTATACATTTAAATTCACTCTCCTGGCAGTTTCCATGTCTCAAGATGGGTAAAGGGAATTATTTAACATTGACTTAAAATAAAAAATGTTGACTTTCTCCAATCCACAACATATAAAAGCAGATGTTGGGATTTAAGCAGAGTCAGATGTTTTTAATGGTAAGTGGCACATGTCAACCACACCATGGTGTCACTTTAGGAAGAGTGTAGCCTGAGGTTTCTTTGGGAGGTTTCCAACATTTTTTGTTTTGGGCTGAAAATGAGAGATGGGGTTATAATATTTTGGGGTTCTGACAAGCACATCAGCTGTACAGAGGATTATTCCGAAACCTTGTGAACACAGAATAAGGAGGCATTTGTCTGCCCCCAGCTCCCACACACAGAGAAAACCAAAGCAGAAAAATGAATATGTGACGGATGGTGTGTATGTGGGCGTGTGGCGTGTGTGTTGGGTCTGTTGTGTGGTGTGTGTAGTGTGTGTAATGTGTGTATTTGTGTGCTGTGTGGATGTGGTGTGTCACCTGCTGGTAACGTGCCTGGCACGTGTGTGCTGTGGCTGGTATGGTGCCCGTGTGTGTTGGATTTGGTGTGTGTGGGGCTGTGTGGTGTGTGAGTGGTTGGAGGAGAGCAAAAAGATGGTTTTCTCCATTTGTATTTTTATGACTTCATCTTCTTACCGGAAGCAAAGTGTGTTATTATGTCTTAGTTAAAAGCAAAGCACTTAAACTCTGTTAGAATGGAATTCTATAATATGCATAAAATATCTGTAATGAATTTCCACTTTCTTTGAAAGTGTTAGATTTCAGGTAAGAGAAAGAGAAACCAAGGGAATAAAAATATTATACCTTTAACACTTGGCCTGTAAGTTTATATGTAAAAGTTAAATAAGGATGTGAGAATAATGGGAAGCTTTTAGTAATAAACTTGGCACAATCTAACGATCTCTCTTTAGTAAAACCTATGTTTAGTATGCCTCTCATACAGCTTTTAAAGCAACAAATGAATTTCTGAATAAGTAGCTGTTTTTCTTCAAATGTAGCCTCAATATGCTTCTTAGATCTTTATTTAGAACCTCATGTATTTTAAAAAATTCTTCAGATTTCTGAGGACCTGGACAAGCTATCATAAAGAACATTTCTCACTACAGGCCGACCATCAGATTCTGTGTGTGCTTGGCAGCTCCACTGGGTCATTTGACTCCTTAGAAATTGGCTAATCTAGAAACTTCTGACTTGATTTTTAAAATCACTTGTAGCTGTAGAGATTGAATTGAACTTTTGGACAAAAGGCACATTAGTAATTCAAAACACTGATCATTGTACAAAACTCAAATACACACGTCTTCTTTGCTAATCCAGTGTATATTTGATAAATATCCATGTGAGGTGAGATGTGCTCACGTGGGTGGCCCTCTGTCCTCTCAGTGGCCCCAGGACCCACCTTCCTCCCTCTGCCATTTTACTGTTGAACTTGAAAGGAAGAGCCAGGAGCACACAGCATATGTAACTCTGTCAGGGGTGTCCAACCTGCAGCCTGTGGGCCACATGAGGATTTTACAAGGACTTTAATGTGTGGTCCAAGATACCTCTTCTTTTTTCAATATGTGGTAGAGGAAAAAATGTTTGGACACCCCTGCACATCATGTCTGGGGGTCACGCCTGGCACAGCTGCGAACTCTGAAGTTAGGCTGCCCTGAGGAGAGTGTTAGACAACTGGGCTATCACGGCTGCCCTGTCTGCAGGGCACTGCCAAGGGAGGTCCCCACCCCGCAGGGATGACCTTCTCACTGCCTGTGTGCTTGAGATATTTCTGGTTGAACTAGCTGTCTCTCCAGACCTCAAAAAAATGAATTTTCCTTCCCCCACGCCCAGGATGGGTCCCCACCCCTTGGTCTGGCAGTAGCCTGCTCCAGTGGGTGGTAGGTGGGCCACCACTTAGCTCTGTATTCTGCTTGTCTTTTGCATATGCCTGGCCGTCACAGCCACAGTGGCAGTGAGGACTCGTGCTTGATCTAGGCTGGATGAAAGCCCTGGCCTTGACTACAGATGCACAGTCCCTGACGTGAGTCTGTACGTCAGCTCAGCCTTATTCTGGGAAATCTTTAATCCTTACCTCTGATGACTCGGCAAAAGAGGCAATGGCCACTCGTGCGGATGCTTGAGAGGGATCACATTCTTGCAGCCATAAAAGGTTGTTTTAAATCATGAACCATTTCCTTTGTGACTGCTGGAGCCTGAAACTTGGGCTAAGGCTACCCTGGCTGTGAGCTCAGCTGAACGAAGTGGACTGAACCCCCTGCAGAGGCCAGGGCAGCAGGCGGTGGAGGAGAATGCCATGGGCAGGGCATGAGCACTATCCTGAAATAAAGCACGAGTTCTTTGAAAATTTCCTTTGGGCAGCTAAACCTTTTAAGAAACAAGGAAGATACCGGCTGAGAGACTCGTGGGCTTTAGTCCTGTCCTGGTTACAGATGTCCTGTTGTTTTCTTTCTGATGCTGTCTGTAAGAAGGTGAAGTCATCACCCTTCTTCCCCACTGTGTTTCTCAATCTCCTGGTCCTCCTCTGCCAGAATGTCTCCCCTTTCATCATTCAGGACACTTTGGAGTATGATTTTTTCTTCACGCCTTGCATTTCCCATTTTTGGACTATTTCTCTGATGCTGAGAATTGGTGAGAGGGGTCACAAAATAGCATTTGATTTGTTCTCACAAGCACCTGGGTGTCTGAGGTTGAGTCATCAGAACACAGTAATCCACATCTCGCCTGAGAAGCTCACTACAAATCTGGTGGACAATATATTGCAAGTTCTGCCTTGTGGCTCAAAAGTGCTTAAAATCATCAAAGCAGCCATTTCTAATGCTTAAAAGATTGAACACAATATAAAGCTAGAACTTACATCAGAACATTCAGATAAGGCCAGCATCTGGTTCTGAAACTGTGTTCTTGTTCTGAACATGGTTCTGGGTCAGAAGCTTTTCCCCCCAGAAAAGATGGAAACTCACAGAGGTGTGAGTGCAGGTGCCCAGCTGTAGTACCTTTGTTTTGTTACTCTCTTCCAATTGCTATAATGAAACCAAATAACATATTGATAAATTGCTTTCTTGACAAAAAAGATTATGCCAATTCACACTCCCCTCAACCGTAAAGTATTAGTATACCTTATCTTTAGGATTGCAATACCTGCTTTGAATTTGGTATTCCTTAGGCCACTGTAAATAATCTATCCATTCTCTTCATCTCTCAAGGTTGGTGAAAATCACCAGTCTCACTTTGAACCCAGGGTCAGACCTTCCTCTGCGCCCATCCCTGCCCCAGCAGCACTGCATCCCTCCCTTCCTGGCTTTGAACCCAGGATCAGACCTTCCTCTGCGCCCATCCCTGCCCCAGCAGTACTGTGTCCCTCCCTCCTTCTAAGGGCGATCTCGGCTTCTCTTCAGACTCTCCCCTGCGCTCTCATTTGACGAGCTTAATCAAAACAGTGACTTCTTCATCTTTCCATTGAACAGAGACCACCTGAGCTGGTTGTTCACCCCCCCCCCACACCGTGGAGACAGGGTCCCTGGCCATTTTGAGCGTCAGTTTCCCCTTGTTGTCCTGCCAGAAAGTGAGTTCTAGCCAGTCCCTTTCTACAGCACCCCTACTGTGCGCCCAAGCTTGCAGACTCCCCTTCCTCTCTTCAGAGACAGTGGGGATGTCCCCGTCGTAGGGTCTTTGCTGGACACTGTAGTCTAGATGCTCATAAATGTTTTAACATCATCATAACGTACTTGGGGAATGTTCAGCGTTCAATTTCCCAGGGAAACCCCTTCTCTGATCATCTATTCACTTTCTATTACATCACCTTGTTTGATTTTTAACATAGTGCTTACCCAGATATGACCTCATCTTGCCAATTTCTTGCATTTCTCATTGACTCTCTGTCCCATCTGTGATGATGGGGAAGCCATGGCCAGAGCATAAGACTACCAGAGAAAAGAGCTGTTTCTGTCGTGGTCGTTATTCCAGCCCCCATATCTAGAGTGGTGCTTGGGGAAAAAATAAGTATTGCACCAGGGCTAACTTAGAATTCCAATTCATCTTTCTACAGCGCTTATATTGTCATATTTTTCATGTAGATTTTCAATTTGTTGGAGATACCTTGGTGTAGGATGCAAGGTGGCGATTCGAGTTTTTTTGTTCCTTGTTGCTTAGGTATTTGCCCCAGTACTTGCTGGTTTGTTCTTTCACATAAATTTTAGAATCATTTATAGTTTGTGGTATTTGCTAGGATTACACCCATTAAACATTCCCTTGGGAAGAACCAAAGCCGTGCTCCAGGTATCTTCCGCCTGTCCTGCGTGAACAGGATGCCTCTGCCGTCATTCTTTATGGCGTTTTTGTTTATGGCTTTCATTAAATATGTGTCATTTTCTCCTTCAAGGGCTCGTTCATTTCTTGGCAAGTTTATTTGTGCTTTTTGAAAGTGTGGTGCTATTAGGAACGGGATCATTTTTCCATTAGTTTTGCAGCTGGCTTTCCCTGGTATGTGGGAAACTGGCGGTGTATTTATATACCATTGTCTTTATGTTCAGCCGGGCTAATCTGTTATCCTCAACAGTTAGTTAATCCTCTTGAGGATTTTAGTCTTATAATCATATTGCTTGTAATGATTATTTTTAATCCTCATTTTCAGTAGATATTTATTTATTTATTTATTTATCTATTTATTTTTTGAGACAGAGTCTCACTCTGTCACCCTGGGTGGAGTGCTGTGACATCATAGCTCACAGCAACCTCAAACTCTTGAGCTCAAGAGATCCTCTTACCTCAGCCTCCCAAGTAGCTCGGACTACAGGCATCTGCCACAATGCCTGTCTATTTTCTTTCTGGAAATGAGGTCTGGTTCTTGTTCAGGCTGGTCTCAAACTTGTGAGCTCAAGAAATCCACCCTCCTCGGCCTCCCACAGTGCTGGGATTACAGGCGTGAGCCACCGTGCCTGGTTTTTAGTCTTATTTCTGTTTTATTGCATTGACTGCAACTTCCAGAACAATGATAAATGGCAAGGGTAACAGTGTTAGTATCAGCTCATTTCTCATAGGGGTGTTTCTTGGGCCTCCCCATGAAGGAGGATTTGCACTTTTACATTAATGTAATTATCACTTCATCTTTTATTTCCATTGTGTGTGTGTGAGAGAGAGAATTACTTTCTGGTTTCTGGGAATGGCGTCATAGATGGAGATACAGTGATTAATAAAACAGGTGCCACGAATTTATGGCATTTGTGTTCAGCAGCTTAATTATCAATGAGATGACCAACCATAGATTATCTAAAAAATGTGAGATAAAAATAATTTTACTTCAATTTCTATTTATATGATCATTTTTCTTATTTAACTTGTCATTTTGATATGTTAACTTCATACTTTGATCCAGCTTTTAAATTTTTTCATTGTAAACTGACGATTTATAGTTGTATATATCTATGGAGTATAAAATGATGTTATAATTTCTGAATACACTGCAGAATAATTAAATCAACTCAGTTAATACATTTGTCTAACTTTTTTGTGGTAAGAACATGTGAAATTCACTCTCAGCAATACTGAAATTTGTCATGCTCTGTTATTATCTGTGCTCACCGTGTTCTGTACTAGTTTTCAAGAACATATTCTGCCTGAGATTCCGTATCATTCAGTCATTCCCCAGTTCTCCCCAGACCCCTCCCTCTGCAGCCATCACTCTACTCTCCATTGCTCTGAGTTCTATTACTTTAGATTCCACATTAGTGAGAATATGTGGTATTTACAGTTCCGTGATTGGCTTAATCCATCTAGCATAACCTTCTCCAATTCCATCCCTCATGTTGCAAATGACGGACTTTCTCCCCTTTTCTACATAGTGTTCTATTGTCTGTAGACACACTTCACGTTTGGTTTAATAATGTCATGGCACTGATTTGTCCATTCATCCAGGGAGACACACTTTGCTTATAATGTTCCATAATTTGGCTACTGTTCATTGTTCCTCATTGAACATGGGGGTGCAGATAGCTCTTCAACAAATTATTTCAAACATTTTGGGGAAATACCCAGAACTAGGAATTACTGAATCGGATGGTAATTCCATGTTTAGTTATTTTTTGAAAAATTTTCGTTTTGTTTTCCATAATGCATGCACTAATCTATCTTTTCATCCTTCGGCGTATAAGGGTTCCCTTTTCTCCACATTCTGACCAACACTTGTTATCTTTCATGTTTTTGATAATAGCTGTTATAACTGGTGTGAGATGGTATCTCATTGTGGTTTTAATTTGCATCTCCCTAAGACTTAGTGATGTTGAGCATTTTCTCATATATCTTGTTGGCCATGGGTATGTCTTCCTTTGAGAAATGTCTAATTAGCTCTTGTGTCCATTTTCTAATTGTTTGTTGTTGTTATTTTCTTGCTGTTGAGTTCTTTGAGCTCTTTATTTTGGATATTAAGCCCTTCTTGGATGTATTTCTCCCAATGTGTAGGTTACCTCTGTACATTAACTCTTTTCTTTGCTGTGCAGTAAGCTTTTTAGTCTGATACAAACCTGTTTATCGGTTTTTTTTTTTTTTTTTTTGGCAGTTTTTGGCCGGGGCTGAGCTTTGAGCCACAGGTGCCTCTCATATCTATTTTTAATTCTGTTACTTATGCTTCTAGGGTTAAATTTGTAAAAAATGTTGCCCAGGCCAACTTGAGGTAATTTTTTTCCTATGTTTTCTTCTTCCAGTTTTATAGTTTCTGGTCTTATGTTTAAGTTTCAATCAATGGTGAGTTGATTTTTGATATGGTGGGAGGGAAATGTCCAGTTCTATTATTCTGCATGTGAATATCTAGTTTTCCCAACACTATTTATTGAAAAGACCATCCTTTTCCAATCTTGCCACTGTTATAGAATAATCAGTTGACTGAACATGTGTGTTTTATTTCCGAGCTCTCTATTCTGTTCCACTGGCTAATGTATGTATTTATTTGCCAGTGCCATGCTATTTTAATTAGTGTAGCTTTGTGGTATAGTTTAAATCAAATAGTGTGATTCTTCCACCTTTAGCTCATACTTAATTTGGTTATTAGGGGGGTGGGCATGTGTTTCCATGTGAATTTTAGGACTTTTTTCCTATTTCTTTGAAAAATAACCTTGGAATTTGATAGAGAATGCATTGAAATCTGTATACCACTTTGACATTTCAGTGCTATTAATTCTTGTAATCAGTGAAAATGGATATTTTTCCATTTATTTGTGTCGTCTTCAGTTTAATTAATGTTTTATAATTTTCAGTGTATAGATCTTTCACCTCTTTAAATTATTCCTAATATTTGATTTTGTTTCACAATTATTGTAAATAGTATTTTTTTTTTTTTTGAGACAGAATATCACTTTGTCACCCTTGGTAGAGTGCCATGGCATCTTAGCTCACAGCAACCTCAAACCCTTGGGCTCAAATGATCTTCCTACCTCAGTCTCCCAAGTATCTGGGAGTATAGGAGCCTGCCACAAAGCCTGGCTATTTGTAGAGATGAGGTCTCGCTCTTCCTCAGGCTGATATGAAACTCCTGAGCTCAAGCAATCCACCTGCCTTGACCTCCCAGAGTGTTGGGATTACAGGCATGCTAGGATTGTTTTGTTGATTTTTTATTTCAGATAGTTCATTGTTCTTCTGGGTTTTGTGTGTTGATTTTGTATCCTGTGACTTCAGTGTATTTTTAAAATTAGATCTATAGTTTTTTTGTGGAACCTTTTATTTGAGTCTTCTTTTTTCTCAGTCTAGCTAAAGGCTTGTTGATGTTTTTAACTTTTAAAAAATCCAGCTCTTAGTTTTATTGATCTTTCATAGTTTTTTAGTCTCTATTTCTGCTCTGATCTTTATCATTTTCTTCCTTCTGCTAACTTTGGCCTTAGTTTTTCTTCTATTTTTTTGAGGTACAACATTGGACTGTTCATTGGAGATCTTTCTTATTTTTTGATGTAAATATTTATTGTTATACACTTTTCTCTTGAAACTGCTTTTGCAGTATCCCATAGTTTTTTGTAATTTGTGTTTCCATATTTTAAAACTTCCCTGTTAATTTCTTCATGACCCATGGGTTGTACTTGAGTATGCTTTTTAATATCCATGTATTTGCAAATTTTCTGAAATACTGTCATATAGTAATATATCTCACCCTTCAGATCCTTCAATATTTTTTTATATATTTAGTGTCCTTATATTGGGTGCATATGTATTTACAATTATTACATCATCTTGGTAAATTAACCCCTTTATCATCATAAAATGTCCTCCTTTGTTCCTTTTTAGAGTTTTTGACTTAAAAACATTTTGTCTGATGTAAGTGCAGCTACCTCATTCTCTTTTGGTTTGTGTGTGTGGAATATCTTTTTTTGTCCCTTTACTTCATTCTGTGTGTGCCCTTAAAAGTGAGGTGATTTTCATGCAGGAAGCATATAGTTGGGCCTTGGTTTCCCCTCCTCCCAACTCAGTCCCTCTGTCTTTTTATTGGAGAATTAATACGTTTGTGAGTTCTCTAGTTGGCTGGGTCACTGCCTTTGCTCTGATGTTGGGTGGAACTGTTAACTGGGCTTCACTATTTGGTGAAACCACCGACTAGACTCTGTTATCAGGCAAAGCTGCTGGCAAGGGACTGTGATGACTCCTGGTTAGGCTCACATGATGTCGTCTCCACCTGGGCAACTCACTATTTGGGATCTGCAGTTATGTAGGGCTGTAGGCCAGGCTCCAAGCTTAGGTGGAGTTGTTGCTTGGGAAGGATGGTACCAGAGGCTGTGCTGCTTAGACTTGCACAGTTAAGGATCGCCTCCCTGCCAGGTTGGAACCTTGTGGTCAGTGGTCAGCCTTTGGTTGAACTGAGTGTTTGACCCGTGTCAGGCAGGTCTTGTCCCTTTGCTTCTCTGGAATGTATGGAGTTTGAAATTCCCTTGCCTGGGTAAGGTGATTCATTAGCTTTTGGCTGAATGGAGCCACTTCTTAAATCTCACTACTTGGGCAGGGTCATTGCAGAGGGTTTTTGGCTGAGTGGAGTTTCTACTTGACTTTCTGGGTCAAGCTGGTCCAGCCTCTGTGCTTCTGCAAAGTGTGCAGGGGTGGGAGTCTTCCCCAACTAAGTGTGTTCCCAGGCTGGACATGGACACTAGCCAGCTAGGGATATCCTCTCCCACCCTGATCTATTCTTCAGTTCTTACAGTAAATCTTATTTTATCATGGTGGATAATACTGTTTAAAAAATTATCATTTGCCCCATGGTTAACTTATAACTTTTTCCTATAAAATCATTATTCAACCAGCCTATTAGAAATAAGAGCAACTTGTGACCTAGTCACAATGCAATGGCCCCTACTAAACATTTTGCTCAGTAAGCTTTGAAATTTTTCTACTCTGGTGAAATATGGACTGTTCTCATGGTGTTCCTGCCAGTGTTTTAGTGATTTATCTTTTCTATATGTGTGTAACACAGACATTCTCAATGCTGTGTTTAATACTAAATTCAGATTTAGCATTAACATTTTCCCTTTCCATAGCCCACCCCTATTTCAGGCTGGATCCTGCATTGGCAAAGGGAGGGGACTTGGCACCTCACCCTCCACTCCCTGTACATCTCTTTCCCCTTCGCTACCAAGTTTGATAGATTATATATGACTTTTCTAATTTTGTAGGTTTATTTTGGGAGGTGGAGAAAAATGGATAAAATGTTTTATTTTAACTGGTACCATTTTCTGGTGGCTTAAGTACTCTCTGTCTTGGAAGATACTGGGATTGACTCTTCTCCAGAAGATTTCTTAACCAGCATTGGCTGTTGGGGATGGAGAAGCCTGTTTTTCTATCCATGGAGTCTCTTGGGACTCCTCCACATAGCTCTGGGAATCCATCCTTTAAGTCATCATTTCTGTCTCTCTTCGTCCAGAGGGGTGGGCCTTATTGTAGATAAGGCCCTTCATTTCTTTCATGTAGGTCACGTGTGCTCATCAGGAACTAGGCCTGCATGTCTAGAGTAAAAGGCTAATTTCTATTCAGTCCACTTTTGCCACCTCAAGACTAGTTTTCTGACATATGAAGCAGGCACTGTTACTTCTTGACTTCTACTTGGAAGGTGCCACTTCTCTTAAAGATAGATGTTAACTCTCTCAAGAAATTTATTCCCAAATTTCCTCTCTCATTAATCTGACTTCTATTGACTTCATGGCTTGCATGAAGTTTCCAAGAAACAGGAACCAATTTATTGATACTTCCTAGGTACCTTATCCAATATAGAGGTGATGGACAGAATCCTGCTATGGTCTTAATGTCCCCTCTAAAACTCATGTTGAACCTTAACCCACATCATGGCACTATTGTAAGATGGGGCCTTTAACAGATGATTGGATCAAGGTAATGTATAATCCATTCATGGATTAATGGATTAATAGGTTTCATGGGAGGGGAATGGTGGCTTTATACAAAGAGGATGGGCACCTGAGCTGTCACATGAGCACATCACCCCTCTTTCCATGTGGTATCTGGGCCACCTTGGAGCTCTTCACAGAGTCCTCACCAGCAGGAAGACTGTCACCTTCTTCAGGTGGATCCTCTCAACCTTGCACTTCCCAACCTCCAGAACATTAAGAGATAAATTTCATTTTTTATGAAATACCCAATTTTAGGTATTCTGTTATAAGCAATGGAGAATGAACTAATGCAGGCATTCTCATATATTCATTCATATGTGAGCCATACCATATAGACTCTGTTAAATACATTAATGGATTGTATGTCTTTATGCTTCTTTTGCATTTTATCATAATGAATCAAATAGACTTCTCCTTGTTTGTTCTGGGAACAAACAATAGATATGGCAAATATCTATTTCTAAAAGGGTTGATGATCTTGTAAGTATTTAAAGACTTACCCATAGCTATATATTAAATATGGAATATTTTTGAAGGAAACTTTTAATAAATGCATGCTACTTTGAAAAGCATCTTGAATAACATTTTCCACTTGGACACACATGGCTTTAGTTTCTGTAATACTTACGGTTGTTCTCTTTAAGTTTTCTTTTTGTCTCGATCTTGAGAACTCATGTTTTTCAGAGAAATATCTTTTTTATCTGAACTTTGCAATCATTAGCATGCATATGTGCATTGTTTTATATTTTTAAGCTGCTAAGAACGTATTTTTATAGTCTCTTCATTTATAATTGTGTTCATTAGAATCCAGAAATATTTATCTATTTTATTTATATATTTAAACGTCTTGCTTTTGATTTTATAATTCTATTCATTAATTTCTATTATATCTTTATAAATACCTTCCTACTTCTATTTGTAAAGATTTTATATGGGGAAGCAACACCAGCAAAATGGCAGACTAAGAAGCTCTAAAGTGTTCTTCCTCCATAAAAAAATCAAAGATACCTAGAAGTTATCTCAACCAACCTTCATGGCCTTTTTACTTGCCATTTTCCCCATTTACTCCCTGGAGGAGCAGTTCAGTCCTGAGCATGCGGCCTTGTTCCCAGTTCTCCCTCTCCCATCAGAGGGAGCAGACCAAACCTTGCCATGTATATATGTTCTAAACTGTCTGGAGGATGCCTGGGGGACTAAAGCAAGATGCTCATCCCTGTTCTCCACATCTCAGAATGTAAGCAGAGAAAGAGACAGGTGATGCTTACAAAGGCAACAAGATGAAGACAAACCTTGTGGAAAGAGATTGGAATGGAAACATAAAATAGACCACCTAAAGCTCAAAGGAGAAAGTGGGATCAGACTTTTAGGGAAATTGGGTGATTCAAAACAGCCACATACAGGAGAAGTTAGAAAAGCACACAAATGTCTGTGCAAGACACATGCTCATGAAAGCCCCAAGAACACCTATGTTTTTGCTTTCACGTGGTCCCCAGGGTGAGCCTCGCTGAGTGGTTACAAAATGCTCCAGCACACAGACAAAGACTGAGAGAGGTGGCTATTCTCTGTTTCTGATTTGTGTAGATTTTTTTGTTTATTTGGTTCAGCTCTTGGCACTCAAAGAAATTATTGCAAAAACATTAGCTGAGCATCAGCTAAAGGAACAGAGATTTCACTGATAGCACTTGACAAGGAATCTTCTTCTTTTGAAGTGTCTCAAAATAAATGGACTACTAAATATGGAAACAGTGAACCTTGGGAAAAGGGAAGATTCTGATTTTCAGAGTTATTACATTATAATAATTACATGCCCAGTTTTGAGGGCAAAAAAAATCAAAGCTTATAAAGAAGAAGGAGAACATGGTTTATTCAAAGGAGTGGAATAAATTGGCAGACACCCAGATGTAGGACTTTAAAGACTTTAAATAACCTGTCTTAACTAGTCAAAGAGGTAAAGGAAAACATGGACTAAAAACTAAAAGGATGTGGGGGAAATTATATATGAATAAAGTTAACAAAATAAAATAAGCAAAGAAATAGAAATTATGAAAGGGAAACAAACAGAAATTGTGAAATTGCAAAAGACAGTAACTGATAGGGAACATTCACCAGAAGGGTTCAACAAGATATTTGAGCAGGTCAAAGAAATAATCCCCAAGCTTGAAAATCAAGCAGTTAAAAGTTGATTCTGAAAAACAAAAAGAAAGAGGCGGGGATTCAGGGACAATGTAGCTGACCAGAGACACTGACTGTGGGACCATCTTATAAAGAAGGAAGAGTTTTAAATGAAAAAGAAAAAAATCTAACAAACTAGCAGTCATACAACAGGTGCAATTCCAAGGATAAACACCAGAACCACAAGATTCCATGAGAAGTTGCAGAGCTGAACAAGAAGGAGCAAGATATCAGCAGAAGACAAACTCAAAGACACTTATAGCTCAGTAAGAAGGATTTGGAAGGAAATGGTCTGTCCTTCATGTGGAACTAGGGGGAACCCTGAATAGCAACTTAACCTTCTGCAATAAGAATGAAGCAGGAAGCATCATGTTACCAGGCTGTCCTATGGTGCCATAGTAACCAGTACAGCATGGTGCCGGCAAAGGGGCAGAGGCACAGACGGATGGGAGCAGAGAGCCCAGATATGAAATCATCCTTATATTCCCATCTGTTTCTTGACAGGGTGGTTAAGGACATACACTAGGAAAGAGCATTCCTATTCAATCAGTGGTGCTGGGAATACTGGATAGCCATGTGTGGAGGACTGGAGCAGGCTTTGCACCTCTCTCTACTCACAAATGTTGACTCATGATGGATGGAAGACTTAAGCCTGAGGCAGGAAACTATGGGAATCCTGGGGGAGAACGCTGGAGGAACTCTTCTAGATATTGGCTTGGGCAGGGAGTTTATGAAGAGGACCTCAGGGGCAATCACAGCAGCTGGAAATAGGACTTGATCAAATTGGGGGGGCTTCTGCACAGCAATAGACAGACAGTTGAAGGAGTAGGTAGACAGCCCAAGAGTAGGGGAAAATATTCACATGCTGTCCAGCTGATAAAGGACAGATAACTAGAATCTATGGGGGAACTTAAGCATATCATTGAGAAGCAACCGGACAACCCTATTAAGGGGTGGTTGGAGGACATGAACAGAGAATTTTCAGGAGAGGATATACCAATAGCGAAAAAGTCATGGAAAAATGCTCAATGTCTCTAATCATCAGGGAAATGCAAATTAAAACTTATTGAGGTACCACCCAACTCCAATGAGACTGGCTCTTATTAAAAAGGCCTGAAACAATGAATGCTGGTGTGGATGCAGAAGGAACTCTTGCATGCTTTTGGTAGGACTGCAAACTCATACAAGCTCTGTGAAAAATTATGGAGATACCTGAAAAAGTGAAAGTGGACCTACCATTTGATCCAGCAGTCCCACTGCTGAGTATATACCCAAAGGAAAAAAGGTCATTTTACAAAAAGGACACCTGCACTCAAATGTTTATAACAGCACAATTTACAACTGGAAAGATGTAGAGACAACCAAAGTGCCTGCCAATATACGAAAGGATTAGTAAAATGTGGAATGTGCTTACCATGGCCTGATACTCAGAAATTTTAAAAAATGGCAATCTCGTGTCTTTTGTGACGACCTGGATGGAACTGGAAACCATTCCTCTAAGTGAAACATCAGAAGAATGGAGAAAGAAACACATGTGCTCACTGCCAAACTGGAACTAATTGCTTAACCTGTAAGTGCACATATGGAAGTAAAACTCAGAGGGAATCAAGCTGAGGGGGGAGGGGACAACTAAATTCACACATACTGGTTACAGTGCATATTATCTGGGTAAAGGACACACCTTAACTCATTCTGTACAAAAACAAAGTAAGCAAAACTTATGTACCCCCTAATATTCTGAAATTTAATAAAAGGAAAAAAAAGATTGAAGAAAAGTGAACAGAGCTTAAGGAACGTGTGTGAAACCATTGAGCAGATCAAAATTGTGGAGTAAAAATCAACATATAAAATTCAATTGATATCTATATACTAATGATGAACAACTCAAAAAGGAAAAGAAGAAAGTCATTCCCTTTACAACAGCATCTAAAAAAAATGAAAAACGTAGGAAAAAATTTAATTGTAGAGTCAAAAGACTTTCATGTTAAAAAATAAAATGTTGTTGAAAGTATTTGAAGAAGAAAAATAAATGGAAAGCCACCCCATGTTCCTGGATCAGATGGCCTACTGTTAGGATGGCAGTACTCCCTCAGTGATCCACTTTAATTCAGCTTCTATCAGAATTCCAGTGTCATCATTTTGCAGAAATGGAGAAACCCATTCTAAAATTTATGTGGCATCTCAAGGGATCCCAGATATCAAGAACAATCTTGAAAAACGAAGGCAGGTGGAGTCCTCATATCGCCTGATTTCAAAACCTACTGTAATCCAAAGAGACTGGTCCTGGCAGAAGACAATACATAGGAAACCAATGTAACAAAATAGAGACCCCCAAACAAATCCTGGCCCTTGACAAGTGCGCTCAGACTGTGCAGTGGGTAGTGGTAGTGTCTTTAGCAAACAGTGCTGGGCCAAACTGAATATACACATGTGCAATACTGAAGTTGGGCCTTACTTCATACCATGTACAAAAGTTTACCAAAATAGATCAAATACCTAAACGTAACAGTTGAAACTATAAAGCTCTTAGAAGAAAACAGGAGAAAAGCTTCATGACATTGGATTTGGCAATAATTTTTGGATATTACAATAAAAGTATAAGCAAGAAAAGAAAAAAGTACGTAATCTAGACTACATCAGTATTAAAGACTCACATGCAAAAAAGAACACAGTTGGCAGAGGGAAATGGCAGCCCACAGAGTTAGAGAAAATGTTTGCAAATTATAAATCTAGGAAAGGGTTAATGTACATACTACATAGATGTGTCATAAAAGTCAACAATAAGGACACAGGCAAACTGGTTAACCGGTTTTATGTAAGCATTCCAAATTGTATATAGAATCAGCAGATTATGCCCCATAAATGCATTAATGTACACAGTTAGGATTTAATAAAAAATTTTTACGAGAAAAAAATAATGAAAATTACATGTTAATATAACTAATATGTTTTATGAAAATTATGTTTTACAAAACAAAAAAAATGAGTGACGGACTTTAACAGACATTTTTCCAATGAAACTGTACAAATGGCCAATAAGTACATGAAAAGAGGGTCAACATTTTTAGTCGTGAAGGAACTGCAAATCAAAACTATGATGAGATACTATTTTACATACATTAGCATCATGGCTATTATTAAAAACAAGGAAAAGAACAAAAATTGGCAGAGCCAAAGAGAAACTGGAATCCTTAGGGACTCGCTGGTGGTGATTTAACAGATTCAGTCACTGTAGAAAACAGTATGGTTGTTCCTCAAAGTAGGGTGGATCACCTGAGCTCACAGGTTCAAGACCAGCCTGGGCCAGAGTGAGACCTCATCTCTAAAAATAGCCAGGTGTAGTCCCAGCTACTCAGGAGGCTGAGGCAGGAGGATCACTTGAGCCCCAGAGTTTGAGGTTGCTGTGAGCTGTGACACCATGGCACTCTATCCAGGGTGAAAAAGTGAGACTGTCTCAGAAAAAAAATTTTTAAACCTAGGGTTCAGGAGTGCCACCTCGAGATATATACCAAGAGAAGCAAAAGAAGTGATTCACACATAGTGCACCAGTGTTTATAGCACCATTACTCACAGGAGCTAAGTTATAGAAACAACCCCAATGTCCACCAAGAGATGGATAGATAAAATGTGGTTTCATACTCGCTGTGGAATAGTGTTCAGTCTTAAAAAGAAATGAAATTCTGAAACACGCTACAACACAGATCAGCCTTGAAAACCATATGTGAGTGAGCTAAGCTGGAAGGAAAGGACAAATACTGTATGATTTCACTTGTAGAAGGTTCTAGAATGGGTCAATTCCTGCAGACAGAGTGGACTAGAGATTTACCAAGGCGGGGAGGTGGGGTGGGTAGGAGGAAAGCACAGGAAGACTGGTCAGTCAGTTTAATGTAAGCCCAAGAGTGGGTGGGTGGTGGGGTGGGTAGGAGGAAAGCACAGGAAGACTGGTCAATCAGTTTAACGTAAGCCCAAGAGTGGGTGGCACTGCTTGGGACAAAGAAAAAATTCTAGAAATGGGCAGTGGTGGCTGCACCCGAGTGTGACTGTGCTTAATGCCCCTGAATGAAATGGCACATTTTATACTGCATATGTTTTATTCCAATTAATAATATTTCTTTATGGTTTTATGTTTCATTTTTTTTCTTCTATATATATTTAATTGATGGTAATATGTACATTAATGCATTTCTGGGGTGCAGT
This sequence comes from Otolemur garnettii, assembly GCF_000181295.1. Lineage (NCBI taxonomy): Eukaryota > Metazoa > Chordata > Mammalia > Primates > Galagidae > Otolemur > Otolemur garnettii. The sequence continues at coordinate 2,259,849 of NW_003852565.1, forward strand.
GTGGTGTTTTCACATACAATTTGAAACATTTCATCAAACTGGTTAACATAGCCTTCATGTCATTTACCTAGTTATTGTGCCCAAACGTTCATATTCTGCTCTTAGAAAGGTTCACTTGTATCCTTGTAAGATAAACTACAGAAGTGATCCCTCCACCCATTCCCCTCTCCCCTCTCCCTCCCCCATCCCCATATTCTTAGGCTGTTATTAGGTTATAGCTTTCATATAAAAGGTATAAATTACTTTCATAATAGCGGCTATGTTTCATTTCATCAATAATTTGTTGATGTGGATGCCTTTTATTTCTACCCTGTTTAATAAGGATGCATTCCTTACCCGTTTCATCTCTGTGTCTTGTCTATCAACTTCTCACTGTTGCTGGAGCTTTGTTTTTTACTTTGTTTTTGCCTTTGGAGGTAAAAAAGTTCTACAAGTTCTTCCTCTCCTTTCTCCTCTGACTATGGTCTCCAAGCCAGCACCAAAATCACCTGAGAACATTGTCCAGGAAATTCAGAATATAGGCCCGTCCACAACATTCTGACTCAGAATCCAAACTGTAACAAGATCTCTCAGTGATTCGTGTGCCAATAAACTTTAAGAAGCCTGCCATGTCATTAAATGATTTTCAGCCATGTCAATTCTACTGTCCTCATGTTTAATTCGGCACTGTGGGCCAAGGCAGGCAGATTGCTGGAGCTCAGGAGTTCGACTAAAATATAAAAACTAGCTGGGTGTTGTGGCAGGCACCTGTAGTCGCAGCTACTCGGGAGGCTAAGGCAGGAGGATCACTTGAGCCTTGAGCCCAGGAGTTTGAGGATGCCGTGAGCTGTGATGACGCCAGGGCACTCTAGCTCTTCTGTGGCTGGGCCTCCTTGCATCCCACTCTGGGTGGCAGCTGCTTTTGTCTTTGCCTTCCATTCAGATGCTCTTTCATTCTCTCTGCCCTTGTTTCAGAGATGCCGTGTGGGCTCATACCTTTTGGTACCCAGACATGTAGCTTCCAGACTTTTCAGCTTTCATTTTCTATGCTTCCATAGCTTTTTAAAGAAGACCTTTTTGTTGTGTTCAGAATGCTTATTCTTAGACAGGAAAGATCCGTTTAAGCACAGTAATTTTCTAGGGACGGTGTGGATGTGACGATCTTGACCATTTCAGGGTCATTGTCATGTGGGAGCTTTAGCCTTTCAGGTACCAATCTGAAGGTGAGGTTAAGGTGCTCCATTTGTTACACTTAATTGCCATTTACTGACAATGGGTCTTTCTCTTTGAGGGGAGGGTCAGCTGGCAGGCCATGAATTCAGACAGGCTGTGGTGTTGTACTTGAAACAGAGACTTGACCGACACACATGTGGTATCTTCCAGTGGTGACTTTCCTTCACGCCTCTGGGTCTCCTGCTTTTGCCGACATGTCCCCAGTCATCTTCATCCAGGGAGGTTTGTTTCTAAAGCAAGAAAGGCCGAGCGCCCGCTGTGGTTTCAGCCCCGTCCAGAGGAGCTCCCTGTGGTCCCGGAGACGAGCCTCATGTGTGCCGTTTATTAGCAACCGCCACTCACACAAAGGTGGCTACTGAGAACGTGAATGTGGTTAGGACCTCAGGGGAACTAAAGTTTTGATTTAATTTAATTTAAATTCATTTAAACTGTAAGTATAGCCACACATTGCTAGCAACTGTGATTTGGGGCAATGCAGTTTTGGATTGTGAAGCCCCCAAATGCTGTAATTAGACCCCTATAGTTGGGGTGACTCGAAGTGCTTTCCTGATAATCTCAAACTGTTCTCCCCCCCTCTTCAGAGGGCTGAATCTGGGGTGTTTTCCTTAAGAACGTCTCAATCTATCTATCCAGACAGTTCCTTTCCTGGGAGGCACTCTAGGATCTAAGACGTTGATTTTTTAAAATTTCAGATTAATATTTGGTTAAATATTAACCAAACAATTAGGTTACACTTGTTAGGTAAGGTCCCTGTTGTAGTTGTGTCCCTCCCTGAGGAGTGGTGCCATGTACCCCTACATTGTGTTGGTTAGGTGGGAGCTCACCAGTCCCCTTCCTTCCTCCTCTCACCTCCTCCCTTCTTCCCCCTCCCTCCAAGTTGAATTCAGTTGAGTTTGTCTCTTGTATGAGCATATATTAGTTCTTCTTCTGGCTTCATATTAGTGTTGAGTACATTGGATACTTGCTCTTCCATTCTTGGGATACTTTACTAAGAAGCATGTGTCCACTTCCATCCATGTTAATACAAAAGATGTAAAGTCTCCATCTCTTTTATTGGCTGAATAGTATTCCATGGTGTACATATACCACAGCTTGTTAATCTATCCCTGGGTCAGTGGGCACTTATATTGTTTCCACATCTTGGCCATTGTAAATTGAGCTGTAAAAAACAATATGGTACAAATGTCCTTATGATAAAAGGGTTTTTTTTCTTCTGGGTAGATACCTAGTAATGGGACTGTGGGACTGAATGGGAGGTCTAGTTTGAATTCCTTGAGGATTCTCCATACTTCCTTCCAAAAACGTTGTTTTAGTTTGCAGTGCCCCCAGCAGGGGAAAACACACTTAGGTTTTAATAGCACCGTTGCCAGCTATTGCCTTTGCGTGGGCATCACCATATTCCTTGAAAATTAGACAGAGGCACATCAGGCCTCCCTTGCCTGATATGAACACTGATTTCACAAAGATTGGTCTTCCTAAGTGACGGCAGATTTATCTATGCTTACATATAGAAACATTAGAAAAATGCCATCTAATAAGGGTTTTACTATCCTGTGCCCCTCCTGAGAGGTCGCAGGCTGTGATTCCTGTTTATAGGTTTTCCAGCATGCAGTTCCTGGTATCAGGTGTCCACTGCTGCTCGAGAGCTGCGTAACATCTGGCCACTCTGAGTGCTGTCCATGCCCCTTGCCTGTGTATCTGGGTGGTGAATGAGCATCTGTGGGCCCTGGCTGGCTCCCTCATAAGTGAGTGTGTGGGACCAGTTAGCTCATGGGGTCTCTCTGAAAGGACGAGTGGGCATCTCAGTCCCGCTCCCTCTGTCCCTTCTTCTGGAGGGACCACCTGACCCTTCTGGGCATGACTGTCTCACAGCAGAGACAGAGGCTCAAGAGGAAACCAGAAACACAGAAGGCCTCCTTGGTCCTAACTATGAGACTGGCACACTGTCAAGTTCAAAGTCAGCTCATATGCATGAGGTGGGCAAACAGAGGGCTCCACTTTCAAGAGAAATGCAGATGGGGGAATACCAGAATGAGTCCTGAGAAGGAGGGACGAATGGGTTGCCACCATGGTCAGCCAGCCCCAGTGACTTTCTGAAGTACTTACCTTAAGAAAACGCTTGATCTGAATCATTTAACTTAGATCCTTCATTGTAGCATCCAAGTTCCTAGTCCTGGAAACATGACAGCCAATTGACATCCAGTGCACCTGGCATCTGGGAACCAGGAAGGAAGATGATGTGAGCTGCCATGAAGTGGTGGCAGAGGGCCCAGTGGTCATGTCTGAAGCAGTACTGTGGCACTGTCTCATAGCCAAAGATACAACTCTTGGCCAGATCACTCAAACATTTCTGCATTTCAAATGCAGTGCAGAAATCACACAGAAAATGCTGCCAGCCTGCTTCCTGGCCCTGTTCATTTACCTTGACTGATCAGAGAGCCTGGGACTCCAGAGAAGGAAGCGTTTCATTGCAACCTCACTGCAGCTGAAGCCATGAAGGGTGTTGATGTTGGATTCGATTCTGCAGGGCTCAGTTCTGCAGCAAAAGGATCTGCATAGACCACTGGGCCATAAAAACAGTGGATATTACCCAAGTGTCTTGACCAGTGCTCCTGCTGCGAGTGCCTGTGAGGGGGCCAAGTGTCCTCCCTGACTCTTACATTTGGGACCTTGAAGCCAAGAAGGGCCAAACTCCCTCTTTCTCTTTCCACGAATTTTTTTTTTTGAGTCCCACTCTGCTGCTTACACATGGGCTTCGTGTCTCCAAAGTCGTCTGTTCAGTGAGTGTTTGCAGAACTCCAGCTGAGTGTAGAGGTGCTACTCTAGGTCTGGAAGAGAGGGCCCTGGACAAGGGAGAAGACGTCCTGCCCTCATGGGCTCTCCTGGGGGTGACTGAGGGGCCAGCAAGTCAACAGATTGGCACCCTCATTTCTAGACGGTGGTAAATGTGATAAAACATTAGCGGGAGGAAAGGTGGGCAGAGAGAACTAGACACCAGCATATTCTGTTTCTAAAGGCTTCTCTGCGAAAGCTGCTCAAGCTTCTTGCCATCCATTGATCAGCTGGGATGTCCGAAGCTGTGCTCTCATTGGACATTTGAATCTGTCCTCTCCAGTATTGGCAGTGAATCAGGAAGGTTCGTACAAGCGGGAGAAGGGAATGTGTAGATTGCTCCATTCCCTGTACGTGTGCATCCCAGACTCAGCCCCCACCCAGCCTTTCCCAGAAAGTTTACGAGGAGTGATTTTTGCACCTAAGTCAACAAGTGCATGTTCCAGACAGATGTTTGAGCAGCATGTTCCTGACCCACCAACAGCGGCATTTTCAGCAGCAGCCCCCACCAGGTGGTTTGTGGAGGAATCTGTACTTGTGCGATTACATGCCCCAATCATGATTTGTAAATTGGTGGATATTTAAAAATAGAAGCGCCGATGCCAAAGAGTATTTGAGAAGCTTAATACAGTTGAGATAAAATGAAAAACCCTTCAACACACTGAAGTCCCTGGACCTTGACCTTTTGATCCAGGCTTCCTCACTCAGCTGTGCAGGGAAGGGTCCCCCGGAGAGTCGGGAGAAGGTGTGCAAGGTGGTGTGTCACCAACATCACATAAATGACTTGGAAGCTACTGGGGATGGTGTTACCTGTATGTCAAATTTATTTCTGGCATGTTCATACTTTTTTAAAAAAAAATTAATTATTTATTTTTGTAGTTTTTGGCTGGAGCTGGGTTTGAACCTGCCACCTCCTGCATATGAGGCTGGTGCCCTACTCCTCTGAGCTACAGAAGCCACCCGCATGTTCATACTTTTAACTCTTGAACATGTCTCCAGACTTGTATTATTTATAAAAGCAGGATGATCTGATAAACTACCCTGTCTACAATGGGTGGGAGACAGGATTGTCACTACGCTTACTATGGGAGCAGCGTGTAGAATATGTTCTCCATTTACTTAAATTTATCTCCAGCCATCACACACACATATAAAATGGGAATATTGTGGGTATGTGTTAACAGACATGCAGATGATCCGTGTGTATCTACATTTATCTGTATGGATTGCCCCACCTTACTGCTCTTCACTCAAAACAAGAACCTCGCTTTTTGAGTAGGCCTTCAAAAGTTAAATATATTTTGTACTTTTTAAGGTAGAAGAGGTGATAAAGGCACAGTGGTGTAGGGTCCATGCTGCCTGGACCTGAAGCCCACGCCTCCCTTCCAGTGGCTTTGTAAATAAGGCAAAACTGTTTCTTTCCGAACCTTGGTTTGCTCGTCTGCCAAATGGGAACGATAATAATAATAATGATAAGACCCCTATGTTATGGTTTTCATGAGGTTAAATGTGGGTTTATTCCAGCATGTAGTGCAGAGCTGGGCACTGAGCAAGGGCTGAGCCAGTCTTAGTAAAGCGGGAAGAGACTGGGAGTCCTCTGGGGCGGAGCTGCTGAGTCGCACCCGTTCCTGTGATGTCCCATCTTCCAGTCCTCCCTCCGCTCTTTACAATGATTTCTACTTCCTACCTTCAGCATGTGTGAAGTGGCACTATTTCTAAAGAAAGGGCATACTGAATGCAGAGATACCTTTTCTGTCACTTGGCCACCATCCTCCTCTGGTTTTCCATCAAGAGTGTCCTGCAGCCACAGAGACTCTGGGCACTGCCGTCTCAGAATAAACAATAAAAACGAACGGCACCTGCTTTGCTCCCCAAAGCACCGGAAAGCAATACTGCGGGACCCTGACCTCGTCCTCCTGGAGTCCAGTTGGTTGGCTTCACCACAATTCCTTAAACATAGGAATGGAATTCTCAGATGACAGAGGGCTGGGGAAGTGGAGCTGCATGTGGGTTAAAGTCTCATCCCAGGACAGAAAAACTGTATTTTCTAGGGGAAAACATGAAGAGGTGTGTGGGAGCGTTAGGGATTTCACCTGGAGCCCAGATGCCGTCTCCCCTGGTCCTTCCTCATTCATGGGGCTTGAGTCCTGCAGTCTGTTCAATTCCTCGACACTTCCTCTGATTTCTGCGGGGTCCTAGGGGTGAGGGGGGCAAAAAGTGATTGATTCACTCAGAAAGTCCACTCTGGAGCCTGTGATGGGCTCAGCCAAGGCGAGTGTGGGTTTGGTGGTGGAGGACGGGTGCTGCAGGCTGCACCCCCGCTCCATCCCTGCACCTGCCCCACCTCACCGCTTCCTCAGTCCGTCCATCCGCCAGGGTCTGCTTCTCTTCAAAGCTTTGTGCCCACGTCCTGAGCACCAGAAGCTCTTGTGTTTCACTCTCCATCCTGAGAGGGTTTCTGTGTATTTCTTCCAGATGAAGAAAAGCAGCAAATAGATGTGTCTACCTTATTCCTCAAGCAAATGGAAAAAAGCCTCCAGAACGAGAGGACCTGAGCAACAGCTGTTCTGTGGGAAAAACATAGTAGTTGCCTTGCTGGAAAGGAGGCCTCTCCCACCAATTCTTCTATCCTCCTGCCCTCCCCTCTTGGCATTTTCCATGGAACATTCCGCAGGACTTCTGGGCTGGGGGCCCCCAGGCAATGTGTGTGTGTTAGGGGTGGTTGGAGGGGGGGAAAAACAGTAAGTGGTAATCTTGTTATTGACTCTGCTCAAATGAATAGGTACCAAAATACAGAGGAAAACATAAAAATTTTTGAATGTTGCCATAGAGGTCTTTTTCTCTTCTTCATAAAACGTCCATGATTTTAGTAGAACTTTTTCTACTTTTGCCTTGGCGATATCTTGTGCGTGTGTTAGGTTGCCAATATGCCATTAAACATGCTGGAATTTAAACGTGTGAGGCTGGACCTTCCTCTGGCTAGAAAGGCAGGTACCAAAGAGCCACGTGTTGATTTCAGAGTTCAGGATGCAATGCTCGCCTCGACTCAGGGGTAACTGGAGGTATCATGACATTTGGGAGGAACACACTTTCACCATGCTGTGGGTCCTGGAGTGAGTTTGCATAGCACACACAGGCAATTTCTATAGAAAAAGTCAGCATTGGCCCATTTGCTACGTATGTTGACGTTTTTCCTCACTTCTTTTCTCTGGCATTGAGAAGTAGAGCTCTCCTCAGCTTGCTTGCCTGACCAGATGCTAATCAGACGTGCCTTATTTCCTTAGCACCTGTGCTGGGGGTACACGAAACAAGCCTCTTGGGCGTGGCATACACCTGGTGTCTTGTAGGTGTTTGGTTAAGGTCTGTTGGCAGGAGCAAGATTTGCTCACATTTCCTGAAGTTGGTTTGTTGTTGAATATTCAGAATGAAGGCCAGTCACAGAAAGCTGAGTACTGGGCTTCCAGGACGTTGAAAGCTGGAGGATTGTTGAGGATTCAGGGTGGCCCTAGGGATCCTGGACAGAAGCATTTCCACCATCCATCGTTGAGTAGGCATAGGCGGGACACCCGTTGCATGGTCCTCCCTAAACTTCGGGAAGCCACTCCCTGGAGACGTGGAGGACACACCCAGCACATTGATTTGTAATCAACATAGAAGGCAAAAATTCTCTTTGAAAAGATGGATGGTCACATGGTGAAACACTCTAGAATGTTGGGATTTAGCCTAATGTACAACTGTGTGTTACACAATGGTAATGGAGTGGGGACAAACAGAAGAGTGGCTGAGAGTTCCAGGGGGCATCGTAGCTACTTCAACATATCAGACAGAAGGTTAGAGACCTTGGCGCTGATACCTAGTGGGTCTGGTCCCTTGGGAATGATACATAAATTCTCTCTGTAATAGAGAGACTAGAGCACAGTTACACAGGAGACAAAACAAAAGTTAAAGAACTTCCTTAGAAACTCCTTTCTCTGGCCTTAATTATCCAAAGTCAGTAAGACATGGTAAATAATTTTATAGGATTTAAAGGTTTTGGTACTACTTGGTACTATCGTTAATAACCATGTATATCAGAGACTCAGAAATTGCTAAGAGGGTAGATCTTTGTCTTCCCATCACAAAAACGATAAATATTTGATATGTTATATTAACATATGTAATGCATATATAAATATTAATGTATGTAATGTATATGTTAATCACCTCAATTTAGCCATCCCACAGTGTATAAATATTTTAAACATCATGCTTTACATCATAAATTATACAACTTCTACTTGTCAATCAAAAGTTAAACTTCTGAAAAAAATGAAATAAAGTTTTATGTTGTTTTTCTTGATAAAGCTGGTGTATGGTATACTGAAAAAAGTTTCTTATGGATTCAAGTTTCTCAGTGTATACCGTGAAGACGTGTCAGGTGGACTTTGGGGAAGGAGCTCCTGGGGGGGCTATGCAGTAGCAGTTGGTGTGCGTCCCTCTCCTCCTCGGTAATGCCTTCCCTCCCTGTGTGTTTCAGAATCACCACGACGGCCGCCTGCATGATGGACCTCCGAAGGTACCCGTTGGACGAGCAGAACTGCACCCTGGAAATCGAAAGCTGTGTGTATCTGCACCCGGCTGCTTTCTCATTCACTCTCTGTCCTCTGTCTTTTTGTCATTATGGTTGGCGTCTTTTCCAAGGCATCCATAATTTTCTTGCTACAGTTTTTAACTAAATTAGAGATTTAATTCTCCGCTCTTGGAAATTTCTCTATGAGAGCGAGAGAGTCAGTGTGAAAGACTCTTCATTCTAATCTGATTAAGAGAGTCTCTTTACCGTGCTGAATATAAGAAAACAAATGCCCCTCATCTCAGCCCATTCACTGCAGAGCCCACACACAGCAGGATGCAATTTTCTTAACAATATGCTTCATCACTCGCGAGTGGCTGCGTGGCTGGGACCTGGGCAGCCAGAGTAAAGCTCATCTTCCCTCAGGACCCCGGCTTTACAGGGGCTTGTTTCTGCATCTCAGCAATTTTCTTCAATTTGAGTAACATTCAATGGCTAGTCCAGGATGGAGCACTTCTTCCTGTATGAGGGGTGGGAGCCGCATTCACAACCTCTGACATGGTGTCCTTCCTGCTACCCAAACGGCACCTCCTGGCACATCAGGGAACTGTTGTCCCTGTCACTTATCTTGGCCTATTACAGACTGGCTCATAATTAGTCTCAACTGGACTCAGGCTTGTCAATTTTTGTACTAAACTTTCAGTGGATAAACGACTCTGCAATATCATTTGGTTCGATGTAAGAAGGGCATGTCTTTGTGGATAATAATGCTGAGAAATTGTGCTGGTGACAGTGTCCAGACCCTGCACAGGGAGGCCCACTGTGCCCACGTCCAGCCTCCATCATGGTCATGCGTTCTGAGAGCTGCGCTTTCAGGGAAGGTGGGGCACATAAAGTCTCATCGAATGATGCATAGTGAAATTGGGGACATTTGCTGGAGAGGGCAAGAGGCCGGGGAGTGAGGTGAGGATTTCCCAGTAGTTGAAAGGACCTACTAGGGAGTGAAATGGAGTCTGTGCTACCAGGGGGCACAGCTCCGGTGAGTCAGTGGAAGTTTCAGGATGGGAAATTAAGTTCGGGAGCAGCTCCTGTTTCCACCATCTGGTCACACAGTGAGTGACTTCTGAGAGTGCCGTCACAGAGGCCTCCCTACAGGGTGCCAGCCCCACAGGCTCTGCCGAGAATCTGTGGGTTGTGCACTTCTGTGGAAGGAGAAGTCTCCGGTCTTCTGGTGGCCTGACTACACACAGCTCTGGGTCAGAAACGCGCAAGAGAAAGGTGTGTCTTTTTATTTCTGTGCTTGAGGGCAGATTCACTGACCTGAGAATCCATCCAACAGCACATCCGGACAGCCACCGCATATGGTGCTGTTGCAGCCCAGGGGTCCATGGAGGGACGGCATGTAGAGAACAATTAGACAAAAAAACCAAGTAGGGACAAATGCTTTGAGGAATGGGTAAGGAGTGATGTGAGGTTGCTTGTGAGATGGCATGTCAGGGAGGGCTTCTGCAAGGAGGCTTTAAGTTAAGACGCAAACGTGGGGAAGAACAAGCTACATGAGGATCTGGAGGAAGATCCCACAGAGGCAGAAGCCCTGGGCACAGCACGCTGGTCTGAGCCACAACAGGAGATGGGTGAGGCAGGGCTGGGTAAGGGAGTGGAGGCAACAGGGGCCAGGCCTGGGCACTGTCCACATCCTTGCAAGGGGTTTGGGCTTGTTTTTCTAATTGCATTAGGGGCATGTGAGGTTTTTCCACAGAGGAATATGCTACCTACCTTGTAGTAAATTGGGTTTTTATTGAAGAGAAAACCGCAGAGGGGACTAAGGAGAAGGCATTAGCCATGGGGGACAGTCATCCTCACAGCTTGGTCCATGTGTTTGGTCTAACATCAAATATTGAATGAATACCCCAACATTGTATTATATGCTCAAATCAAAAAGTGTGACAGTGAGATGATGTTTTTCTACAGACTTGTGTTCTAACTGATGTTATGGTAAAGTTAACCTAATCTTTTAGGAGACTCCTGGGTGTCACAAGGTCATCCAACTTCATTGCTCTATTTACTCACACTCAGTAAGCAATGATGAGAGACAGAGAGCTGGGAGCAGAGCTGTAATGCAGCTGGTGACCTCTCCTTCTTCTGAGGAAACCACTTGTGAAAATTTCCTAGGGTCAGGAACATCCCAACAAAAGACATTTCTAAGGTAGCAAACCCTGGGACCAGCAGATGGAACCTTGCTCCTTATGCTCTAAGAGTCTCTCCTAGAATCAACCGTTGATCAGCTAAATTCACCCTCGGGCTTTGAACTTTTCAGTAGCACTTGAGAGGAGGTTGCCCATTCCAAATTCTTCATACTTGAGTTCTCTTACAATTGTCTTATTCATCACACTTCAATATATTTTAAATTCCCCTCAATGTGATTTCTGGGCCACCCCTGAAGACATACTTTGCAAATAGAACTTTGGTTGGACCACCCAGCCTCTGTAGTTCTCTACTTCTCAATAGCAGCCTACAAATCAAATAGTAGAGGAAACACAAGAATATTTGAAAGTTAGTTATTTGATGCCGCTTCTCATAGACAAGCACGTTAAGCAGATGGACTTCAAATACGACCATTGTATTAGTGACAGTTAATTTAGGTGTCCATTTAGACAAAGTGGTGATGTTTCATATCCTCAGACTCCCCACTGCTCTCTCTTGACAGATGGCTACACCACAGATGACATTGAATTTTACTGGCGCGGCGGGGACAAGGCTGTGACGGGAGTGGAAAGGATCGAGCTCCCTCAGTTCTCCATCGTGGAGCATCGACTGGTCTCGAGGAATGTCGTCTTCGCCACAGGTAAGTCCTGTCTCCGCTAACAGTCCCTTCAGGGACACCTGCTGTGCTGGTGCGATTGCCATGAGGGAATACTCTACGATACTGGGTAGTCCAGAAATCCAGAGAAGGACCATCGTCAATCATCCCTCATCATTGCCTTTCTGGATATCTTGGGGCATTGATAAACTTTGATGGGAATGACAGATCAGCTGAGAAAGAGATGCTCTCTGGGACTATTATTAAAAGGTCAAATGACAGAGGGCAAATGTAACCAAGGAATGTTTGGTAACATTGGAAATGCTCATCCTTAGGTAGACAAGAGGCCAGGGAAGGCCTTGGAAGCAGGAGGGCAGGAGAAAGAGGAAGAATGGAGGAGGTGGGCACTGTTCTCCTCCTGGAGTAAAGCCACCTGTGCTCCAGTCTGGGCAGTACGGGAAGTAGTGTTGTGTCCTCAGACGTGGTCACCTTCTCCTGATGATATGTTACCCTGGCCTGTTTCTCTATCCCCTCTGTATCAATTGCCCCGAGACTTGATGGTAACTTCTGTTCCTCAGACTCCTTTTGCTGAGGTCTTACTAAATCACAACTGTGTGGATTTACCACATGCAGTGCTGTCTGAGGGCGTTGTACTCACCGCATGCTTTGCATTATAATTGAGACAATAATGAAAATGCTTCCTAAACTATGAGGCGTTACAAAGACCACAAATGCTGGGTTGAAAATGCTCAGTGAAGGCAGAGCTGTCCATATAGCTTGAACAACAGCAAGCGGGTAGAAGCTAGCCCTGATCCTGTGCTGGAACCCGTGAAATCTGCAGGTAGTTTGACCCTCCTTGTCCACAGCCACTGGCCTCCCAGTCTTGTGGCCAGCGCTGAATCATTCCTTACCTTCATCTGGTGCTGCGTCCTCTGGAGAGCCTTTTGACCCACTTGAGCCACCACACTGTCCTCCATGCTGGGCAAGGTAGCTGCCGCACATACTCAGCACTGGGCTGAGCACCCCCAAGCCCCGCTCACAGCTCACTGTGCCTGTACCCTCAAGGACACATGTCTTGGTCACGGCTCCCCTCCTCCCCACTCCCATCTTGAGTGATGCTAGACATGCTGTGGTTATGTGGCCCTGTGAGTCAAGGTTGTCACCAGCATGCCTCCTTCCTGCTCCCGCCTCTGAGCTGCACACAAAAGCCTGGGTGCTTAAGACACCAGTTTGGTCTGCTTTTATGCAGGGATGCTTTATCCCACCTCAACAGCTCCTGCAAATGTCTGTGTAGTCCCCTGTGGAGAGCACACCAAGGTGCTCACCTTGGGTAGACAGAGAGAGGCAGCAGAAACATGAGCTTATAAGGAATAGTGTCCACAGCCAAGAAAATTGCCATGTGCTGCATTGAATAAAATGATACATTACTTCCAAAACTGGGATTCAAACTGTTTCATGCTCCAATTGTATAAGCTCAGAAGATGGAGATCATATCCTCTCAGTGGAATAATTGTGCCAATCCGTGCCTTTGCCTAGAAAATTGCAGTGACGGCCATTAGGGTGCTGCCACGAAGATTTCTTATTGTATTTTCATGCAGCCTCATCAGACAGCCAGATGAAGTGTTTGCAGAGGGTGCCCCAGCTTCCATGGGGGTTCTGTGGCCACTTGGAATGGCCTTACTGAACCCATCAACTCAAAACCACTCTTTCTAGGTGCAATCTCTGCCTTCCTTTTAAGTATGTACATGGTAGAAAATATACCAAATACGTCTGGAAAAAATATACACCCTGGATGTGGGCAGAACCCTTAACCTGGTCAGACCCACAGGGCATCAGAGTGTGGTGTCCTGTCCTCTCTGCAGTGTGTCTGAGCTCCTGCCTTTTGCCTTCATTATCAGTTGGTAGGAAAACCTCCCCACCTTCAAAGGGCCTGCACTTAGAAATTAGTGCAATTTATTTATGGCAGAAGCCACACCCTTTAAAAAATAGTTTGATATCAAACATCATACTAATTTTACTTTCTATACTTTTCTGAATTCATGAGATTCTGATCAGTAAACAGGGTTAAAGGACTTTCTAGTCTGATATAGAATTCTCCAAGGATGGATTAGAAAAGAACAGACATTCTAGAAGTTTATTGAGACCAGGCTACAATATCACCAGGCCATGGGAAGTTTTCATCCCCATTATGGTCTTATGGCGCCCCACCCTGCATGTGTCCGCAGTTGACCAAGACATCATTATGGGGTGCATGACCACAGTCTGTTTTTCTTCCTGCTCTAGATGAGTTTGTGATTTTCTCCTTGTCTTTGGAGTTCCTTGGCAATATGGTGGTGTGCCAAGTTGTAGTTTTCTCTGTGATCCTCCTCTCGAGTGTAGATCTTGAATCCGTGGATTTCAAATCCTTGTTTTGAAGTCTCTTGGCACTTTTGGACCATAATCATCCATCATCTCTTCAGATACAACTTTTTCTCTGTTCTGTCACTGCTCTTTGGGAAGCCCAGTGGCACATGTCTCATAGCTTGTCCTTATATCTTCTGCATGTCATGCTTCCTCCTGTGTATTGCATTTTATTTTCTCATTTCACTCTGGAAATTCTCTCTTCCCTTACCTTTCTGGTAGGCAGTCAGAGGCATTAGCAATCTAGGATAAGCATCATTGACTTTCTGCGCTGTGGGTAATTGTGACTTCAGATTCAGTCTTTGAATGTGCATGAAACCTTCTGGTTTATCTTTACATCTTGAACAGGACTCTATATAATTATAACCAAGCCAAACTGTAAGAGGTTTACAATGGTTTACCTTCTTGAATCCCTGTCTCCAGTTTTTGCCCATTGGAGTCTGTCAGATGTTCTAATTAGCTTGTCATCTTTTCTTTTCTAAAAAGTGCTGCTACCCAAAATACAAGGCTCTCTTCTCTGTTTCTTTTTTCTCCCAGATCTTGATACAGATTTTAACTGGCTTATTATCTCTCCAGTACCTTCAAGGAAATGTATTTCAATTTGTTCCATTTTTTCAGTCATTTTTAGTAAATGTGTTTCCCATACTGCAATACCTAACATGGTTTATTTTTTGCCCCTCTTTATTTTTTCAGAAAAGCTTACAATTGTTTCCATATTTAATTCTTATTTAGTTTGGGCTATAAACCCATGAGAGTAGGAAAGAAGAAAATTTATGGAAATTTTTTTATGATCATATTTCAGAAAGTATAAATTACTTAATTCTCTATTTTTCTAAAGACATTAGATAGAGGAAACATTGATACAGAATAGTATGATATTGAGGAAAGTACTTCAAAGCTCAAAATCAGGATTTTGCATCTTTGTAACAGTATTAAGATATGGAAGTATGAAGAAAGCATTTGCATGGTAGACAGGTGAGGGGATCAAGTTAAAAGAAAAAGTGGATTAAATCTATTTCAACAAGCGTACTCAGCTAAAAATGAAAGAGCCCCTAAAATGTCACTCTAGATACACAGGTCAACAGATTGGGACTTCAGTTTCTTTTTGGCTTTGAATATGTGTCCTGCTGACCAGAAAAATTTGGAATGTATGGTTTTTTCCAAATCTGAAATTGACTCCTAACTTTTTAATTGCCTTTGAGCTGAAAGATTGAGATTTTTGTAAGATTCATGGAGAACAGGTTATTTAATATGCTTCCTTAATTATGTGGTGTTTTTATTTTTTTCCCCTTGTGGTACATTTGGACAGTAATATATTCTGACTTTATTTCAAAATACTTCAGCCAAGATTAGAAGAAAAAGAGAAGGATCCAAAATGAATGATGATGATGAAACGTTTCAGTTAAGATACGTGAATCTTCTATTCTTCCAAAATCAATTTTTAAAATGCTGTTTTGTCTCTTCATTAATGATCATGACAAATTATGAAATTTTTAAAATCCACCCATCCCTCGCTTAACACATACACTCAAATTTCTTTAAGAGTCCATTTGTGATCTCCAAGCTTTAGTTTTAATGTAAACTAAAGTCTCTTGATAAAATTATTGCCCCCTGGGTCTCTAAGTCCCATCTACTAGAAGTATTAAAAAAACACATAAAATAGGCAAAGAAGGAATGACTATCTGTCTCCTTTTCATACAGTAGAACCTCTGTAACTTGACCGCCAGGGGACCTTACCAAACTGGTCAGCATCTAGAGGTGGTCAGCATAAGGAAATAGACTTCATCTTTTAGAATTGCCTTTAAGACATCCAGCAGAATTTTAAAAATATGCTCAGTAATAAAAACTCTTGATGACAGAATCAGAAGAAGATAATTCACTCTACAGGGAGAAAAAGGAAAGAAAAAAGAAACTTGCATTTCCTAACTGTGTATTTTGGGTCAGATAGTATGTTTTGTATTGGATATAAATGAAGCCGTTACCCAATAAAATACATATAGTACATATGTTTTCCTTATAACAGATTTATTGATGTACAATTCACATACTACATAATTCCCTCATTTAAAGTGTACATTCAGTGACATTTATCTACCTACAGAGTTATGCAGTCCTGATCAAAATTAATTTAATTTAATGTTTATTTTGTTTTTTTTAAGGATATAAAAATACAAGTTCATTTTATATTAAAGAGAGGGAAGAGAGTGGGGGAAGAGATGAGAGAGAGAGAAGGGAACAGAGAGTCGAGAGTGAGAGTGCAGAAAATTTGGGGGAAGAAACAGATTCAAAATTAATTTATGAATATTTTTATCACCCCCCAAATATACACTGTACCCATTACAGGTCATTCCCCATTTCCCCCCACCTGTGCCCCCAACCCGAGGCAACTGCACTAATCTACTGTTTCTATGAACTTGCCTATTCTGTGAAAACATTTCATTACTTCACATAATGGGATCATATAAGGTCACTTGTGACTGGCCCGTGCTGTGGCACATATTTGTACTTCATTCCTTTTTATTGCTGGATAATATTCTGCACTTTTTAAATCCATTCATCAGCTGACAAACAAATATGGATTTCACTTTTTGGGTACATGTATTAGGAATAAGGCTGCCATCTGTATTCAAGTATAAGTTTTAGTGTGGGCGTATGTTTTTATTTCTTTTAGGAAATGAACTCCTAAGTACTCTTAGGAGTGGAATTGTTGAGTCATATGATAAATCTATGTTTAACCATTTGGGGACTGTCACACTGTTTTCTAGAGTGGCAGTGTTATTTTGCACTCCTACTGGAGGTATTACAAGGGTTCTCATCTGCCAGTGTCCTCACCAACACATCTTGTTGTCTGTTTGATTGTATCTATTCCAGTGGATATAAAATGGTACCTTGTTGTGGCTTCGGTGTGCATTTTTCTAATGACTAATGATGTTAAGAATCTTTTCATGTGCTTTTTGGCCATTTGTCTGTCTTTGGAAAAATATATGTTTTGAATATTTTATTCAAAGCCTTTTCCTGTTTTAAAATTTGCTTATTTGTCTCTTTTGTGTGCAGTAGAACTTCCACCATTGACCACCACCCTGCATTGACCATCTGTGCTATCAGCACAGCAGGCCTCATTCCTTATGCTGACCATCTCTGTATGCTGATGGGTTTGTGCCGTCCCTTGGTGGGCAGCTCATAGAGCCTCTATTCTATTCTGTATCCAAGTTCTTTGTCAGATATGCGATTGCAACTATTTCCCCTCATTCTATGGTTTTTCTTCTTACTTTCTTGATAGTATCCTTTGCAGCATAATAGTTTTTAATTTTGATGAAGCATAATTTATTTATTTTTCTTCTTTTGCCACTTATGGTCTTGCCTTGATTTTTTTACACACAAGGATACAGAGAGTCTGGGAGAATAGTCATCTTCCCAGAAAAGAAATACCCCAAATCTGCTGTGGGGCTGGATTATTCAAACATCCTCATTCTTTGCCGCCATGTCATGTTTTCAACATTGTGGTTTTACTGGAAGCTCAGAAAAGAATGATGGCCTGGTTGAGACAGTCTTTGAAACTTTTTTTTTTTTTTTTTTTTTTAGCTCTAGTGCTGTATGTTTTCTTCTCTTTTTAAATTTCCTATATTCCCTTTCCTTCATGAATTTTTTGGTCAGTATGTAATAAAGTAACTAGTAATGGGAGTGAGAATTAGTAGCATTCTTAAATTTCAGGCCGTGGAAGGAATATAGGAATATGGGAAGGTGAAGGAATACATTTTATAAAATACGTATTACTGTCATGTTTGCAAAGTGATAGAGACTCTTTTATAAACTGCTGATAGTGGCGGGGTACATTGGTGCGACTCTTTTGCACAGTGATTTGGCAGTGAAAAGATGGTGTGATGAAGGACCCAAGCACAGCAGTGTGTGAATGCTCACGAGCATCCCTAGTGACAGTCCCCACAGTGGCTACCTGGATGGGGAAAAAAGGCATGTGCCGAGGTGAGCTCGGATGTAGTTGCTAAAATACCAGTTCATTACTTTACTGCTACGTCTGAGGAGCTCTTATCACTCTGCAAAGCTAGTGTAATTCTCTGTGTCCACCTTTAATGAGTTCTTCAAAAACATTCATACTTAGAGAGTGATATAAATTTAGGCTGGAATAGGGAAAAGAGCTTTGTTTTTGGCATAACTTTGAACGCATCTGGGAAGAAAGTGTTGGGATCAGCGCTTATAGTATTAGCGGGTTCTGCCAAGAAAGCCTTGAACTGGAACAGCGTCCTGGCGTTCAGGATGGCGGCTTTGTTTGTTGGTTCAGCATCTGCAGGGGGACCTGACCATGTCCGCAGTGACACTCAGGCATTAGGGTTTCAGCACCTTTCCATCACCATATTAAAGCATCTGTTGCTATTTTGAAGGGGATGCCTTGGTGCAGCTGACTCACTGTTTCTCAGCTTTGAGTTACTAGCCACTAGCTGTGATTGCTTGGGAGTTTCTCCATAGACACAGCACATACCACACCATTCTGTCCTGTGGTTTGAGGACTTTGTCTAGTGGATGCAAAACACTTTTTATGTGCTTGTGAAGATGTACATGAGGTGTCAGAAGAGCAGATCTCCCACCTCGGGTGATTCTGGTGCGTACTCACAGTAGAGGTCGACCTCTCCTGCCATCTTTTCTTCATTTGGCTCTGCTGGGCCCATCCCTATGAAAGCTCCCCTTCATCCCTGCCTGAAAAAAATCCTTTTGACTGGGAATATCTCAATTCAGATACCATGAAACCTTTCCTAAATCACCAAATCACATGCCCTAGGATATTTTTGTATCTTTACATATATCTTAGCTTTACCCAGGCCAGTTCTGCACGAGTCTCCTTCTGACGTGGAGTGGGAGCTGGTTGAGAATAATGCTTTTATTTATTTTGGCTGTTCTCTCCATCACCATTCCCATGTCAGAGATTGAAATGTGTGTGGCATATGTTGAATGCCTAAAATTTTGTTGATTTCGGGAGCCATTTCACTTTTAAGAAATAGAGAAGGTATTTGCTAGACATATGGAAATAGATGATATATATATTTTTAATTCCAAATTCTGTGCCAATGATTATTTTGGCAAATTTCCAGAGGTTTAACATACTTTTGAAATGAGATTAGTATTCTCTTTCTCAAATGGTCTTTCATGGTCTTCCAAATGTTTGACTATGCAGTTGTAGCATTGCCCCCCCAGCATTGAAGGAACAAGGAGTCCAAAGAAAGTGTCATCATACTTCATTGGATGGTTGTCAATGTTGACTTCTTTTAGGAATAGTTTCCCTGACGGTATTCATTGGAAAAGGTTGACTTGGAAAATGGAAAGTTGGGGAATATGGCAGATTGCATTATCATTCAAAAACATTTGCTGCTCTTTTATGGGAGAAACATCCCCATTCGGATGACAGAAGGGATGAGATTTGCTCTGGCCCATGAAACATGAGAAGGAAATGTGTGTAGCACTTTTCTAACACAATCTCCAGCAGTGCTGTAGCCAGACAGAGTTAAGTGGAGACACAGCCAAGAAAGAAATAGAAAATCTGTTATGAAAAACTACTGAGGTTCAGAATTTGTTACTGCAGCGTATGCCAACTTAGGCTGACTGCTACAGGACTGTTCAAGCATAGTGATACAGTGAAATTCATCTGAAACAAAGAGAAGAAATGATAAGTGATAAGAAAAGTTTGAGATTGCCATGAACTCACAAACTAAGAGACACCATTGAAGTTAATTCAATAATGACATTGAAATTGGCATGGGATTTCACACTAAGATTCAGTAAAGTCCAGGTCTGATGGCTCATGCTTATAACCCTAGCACTTTGGGAGGAGGATCCATTGAGTTTAGGAGTTGGAGACCAGCCTAAGCAAGAGTGAGACCCATCTCTACCAAAAATAGAAAATAATTAGCTGGGTATTGTGGTGCACACCTGTAGTTCCAGCTACTTGGGAGTTTGAGGAAGGAAGATCACTTGAACCCAGGAGTTTGAGGTTGTTGTGAACTAAGCTGACACCACAGCGCTCTACCCAAGATGACAGAAGGAGATTGTATCTCCAAAAATAAAGAAAATATTTAATAAAAGCAGTGAACGTTACATGTGTTGGAGTCAACTAAAGAGTTACACAAACAAAATAAATTTTGCTGTTCTCATTCATTGAGAAAACAGATTTATTTATTCACAATGTATGATGGTTTTAACATTTACGTAGGCATGACAGTATGTTACAAATGCATCACTTACCAAACTCTGCCTTGGGGACTGTGCAACCTACTAAAGAGGATCTTACCTTGCTAACTATAATAATTATATTTTTAATGAGATTTAAAATAGTTGAAGAAGGTAATCACCTCTATTTGGAGGGAGGAATAAGATATGATTCATGAAAGATGGGGCATTTGACCAAGACTTTGAGGTATAGGTAAGGAAAGACACTTCTGAGAAAATGGGTGTAAACCAGCAAAGGCAGGGAATGTGGACAATTATTTTGAGGTAGTGAAAATGTTTAACTTTTAACTAGAAAATGTTATGCTTAATTCAGGGATATGGTGGAAAAAGAAACTGAATTTGACTTGGGAAAACATTGGGTAAACTAAACTCCCTGGATGAGTATTTTGATGTCTGATCAAAAGATTTTGAGTATGTCGTGACAGTGCTTGTCGGTGATATGATTCCAGAATGGAATCACAGTGATCCCTGTGAGGACAGGTGCTGGGAGAGGGCAAGGCCCGTGAAGAGGGTCTGACTCACCTCAATGACACATCAGGTCAATGGTCTGGATTTACAGTGGGGGGGGGATCTAAAACAACAGAACTGTGTTTCATCTGTGTGAAGGGAAGTCTTACTTTATTGACGGTGCTGGGAGAAAAATCAGTTAGGTGTTACCTCATGTCAAACACTGAGATAATTGCCAACCCCCAAATTAGGCTTGTACATAGATCTTTATTAGGGATTATCAAAAGCTATTTATAAAACATACGATGTCATCATGTTTACAAGGTGATACAGACTCTTTTATGAACTGCTGATCGTTGCAGGGTACACTGGTGTGATTCTTTTGCAAAGTAATTTGACAATACATATCAAAAGCTTTAAACATTGGACTACTTGCTCCTCTTTTAGCGTATTCAGCCTAAGTCTAAATATAGCAAAGATATTCTCAAGACTGCTATTTATAGTTTTATAAAAATGGAAAGGATCTAAGTCTACAACACTCAGGAATTTGTATTTATAAATTACAGAGTCCATTTGTGTACACTTGATAAAAAACCAGGACGAACTAAAATTTATATTTACAAATAATTTGCAACAACTATGAGAATTTTTATACTGTGCTGATTAGATAAAATATACATTTGATCAGAACCATGTACACTGTGCACACACACACACACACACACACACAGGCTGAAGGGAATCTCCCACATTGTCAGCCTGGAGTGTGGGATTTGTTAGGTGATTTGTTTTCTATTTCATATAATCCTAGTTGAAATGGTGATTGATGCAGAAGTCAGAGGCCTGGAAATAGAATCGTCCATCTCCTATGCAGTGGTAACAGTCATGGGAGTGAATCAGGTTGCTAAAGAAAAGAATATAGGGGGAGATGCCTGTGGCTCAAAGGAGTGGGGTGCTGGCCCCATATACCGGAGGTGGTGGGTTCAAACACGGCCCTGACCAAAAAAAAAAGAATATAGAGACAAACATGGAAGGGACGGGACCAATGTCTGGAAAGTCTGGATATTTGGGGCAGGAGAAGGAAAGGAGCCTGTCAGGCCTGGGCAGGAGGAGGCCCAGAAAGGCCTCAGGAGGAGAGCTCTGACCATGGGGGTGGCAGGGAGCAGTCCAGGGAGGGGACTGGAGAAGGCTGCTGTGTTTCCACTGGTTGGCCTTCAGCCAGCTTTGTCAGAGGCCAAGGAATGAGAGGGTTCAAACTGATAAAGCAGACTGTTGATGCAGACAGGAAGGAATGAAGGCCACGATTGCCTTGCTCCAAGAAAAACAAAATAAATCAGAAACAGCAAATATAACAGCACGTGTGGCATCATCAGCGGGCTAGCGTCTCACTCTGCAGTGGTGGAGGTGGGATTTCAAAGTGTGCTGAGGAGAGCGATCACATCTGAGGATTACCAGTGGGAGTAGCATGCAGGAGAGCAGGCCCCAATGGAGGCTTCTTCGAGGCTCTCCTTCCTGCCTTTTCCAAGGCTAGAGCGAGCAGAGCAGCTGAGGTCCACCCTGCCTTCTTTGGGGCAGGACTTGCTCCTCTGCCCTCTGGTTCTTAATGAGGGTGCCCTGAGCTATTGTGGTTGGTCCAAGGGCCATGCTGCCAGCACCCATATTCAAGGTCATGCTGGATGGGCTAAGAGGACGTCTGCTAACGCCTCTTTTGCCCGGTAAAGCCTGGGGCCAAATCTCCCATCTACAGTGAAGAAGAAGATGCCGAGTAACTGGATGGAGAAGCCCCACGATTGCCGAACATCAGGGAAGATTTCAGTCCCATCAGGCTGACTTCTGGGCCCTCCCCCTTCACCATCACAGTTACACAGAAGAGTCACTGTGTCTACTGCCTAGTAGAAAACATGGATTAGAAAAAAGAGAGAGAAACCTATCTAAGCAAGCACGATTACTCATAATAATTACGATGAAAGATCCCTCAGAGCCTTTAAGATGTTCCTGTGCTCTTTGTCACAGTAAGGGGATGTGGCCATATTTGGGGGGCTTTCATCAGAGCAGTCCCCCTTCCCATCTCTCCTGGAGAATCTGGTCTCGTACCACATGATCTGAAATGCTCAAAATGCTTTTTGCATTTATCCTGAAGGGCTTCACTGTGATAAACACACATCATTTCTAAATAAACAAGGAATTGGCATTACTCTGTATTCCAAGCTAAAAATTTCCCCAGCGTTTTCCCAGGATTGGTTCTCAGCTGAGCCTTTAGCCTGAGGAGACTAGTAACCTTATCATTATCTTATCAAAAGATGAAAAACAGCCCACCCCCACCCCAACTCTTTGAATGCCTTCGGCCTGCAGAAGCAGACTGCAGGGTTGTGGGCCCACCTCTGTTCTTGAGCTGGTCGGTGCATGCTGTTGACCCTGCACATCAGAGCAGCCTCTGTCCGCAGCACCTTCTCTCCACGTAACACCCTTGTCTGTTCACCACAGGTGCCTATCCCCGACTCTCACTGAGCTTCCGGTTGAAGAGAAACATTGGCTACTTCATTCTTCAGACTTACATGCCCTCCATCCTGATAACCATCCTCTCCTGGGTGTCCTTCTGGATCAATTACGATGCCTCTGCTGCAAGAGTTGCCCTTGGTATGTGCTCTTTTTATGTGGTATTTGAAATGTAAAGTAACCGTATCATTACAGAATTAAGAGAGTTCAGAGGTTGTAGTTCAACTACAATTTTTTGACATCATGGCACAAGCGTTGTTGCCCATATAGTTACTTTGTCTTGAGACACTAATTTCACGCATGATTCTCTTGATATGTTAATTTAATTATAAGGCTCAAATGTGAATTTTCATGCCCATGAAAGGGAAAATATGCTTGCAGAATATTTGCATAATAAAACTATTTTTGACACTAATTTTAAAGCAAGGATTAACATCTCCTGTTTGAAATTATTCCATGGCTCAGAAAGAAGACTTGATTAATTGTGCATTCTTCTTTTTTAAGTCAAAAAAGTAGTCAAATATTACACCGTATAATTGGAATTACACAATTTAACGAGCATTAAAATATGCAATTAGATTCTGAGTGATTCTCAAAAACCCTAGTGAGCTTTCTGACCATTGGCTACTTGACGAGTGGATTATTAGCCAAGGTACAGTACACATATTATGGGTTCCAATATTATTTTTAATATTTTCATTATTAAGGGAAGGCTTATATTTTATAAAACATTATTCTCTACTTAGCTAATTATTATGAAACTATACAGACCAAATAATAATTTAAATACATTTAAGTAAATACAGAGCTGATGAGCGATCTCCAGTCCATCCCGTCTTTGGGCAAGGGATTTAATTCCTGAAAGTGAAATTCTAGATAGCACTTAACACAGTTACTGGTAAAGTAGCTTACAGAAAAACAAGAATTCAAGGTTCCGGTTGTTGCTCCTTTTCTCCCTTTCTCTGTTTACCAGTGTTTCACAGGATTTTAAGTTGATTAACATTTTTTTTCCTTTTTGAATGTGGGTACATATGTATATGTGGGTGATAGATTTGTGTCTTACACAGTTGTGTTCAAGAGCAGATTTTCTTCCAGGAAATAACACATAACTATGACTTGAGACAATCAGATAACGTACTCCTCCGGGTGAATAAAAAAGTACTCAAGTAAAGTATCAAAAAACTAAAAGTGCTATATTAATTGTTATGTTTTTCTAATAAGTATAGTAAGAAAAGTTTTCTTAAAAAGAATCTCCAGGATTTCCATACAGTCTGAAGAGGTTACCCTGTAACATCAACCTTTTTGTAGGGTTTACATTTTTTTTAATAACACTGGATTACTCATTGGTAAACTATTTTCTTACTTAGAAAAAGATACAATGAATTTGTAGGTGGAGATCAAAATTTTGCAAAGCCGTTAGCTTATACAATTTCAAACACAGCTGCTGGGACCACATTCTGAGGCTGAAAGCGGCCTGTGCAGATGGAGATCCATAGTTGAAACTTCACAGGGCTCACCCATGCTATATGTGAATCTGCTATTATTGTGATAATTGGAAAGCATAGTACCGAAGAACCATGATTACCTGCCATCACGTTGGGTGAGGTGCGCTGAATGTGTGAATAATTGAATTTCCAAGCTAGACCAAATCCCACCCCTCTTTACTTGTAAAACAGTGTCTTCCACCATTTTGCACAGGTACCTTGAGTGGGTTCTATTTATCCAACCTCATTAAGGGACGCGAAAAGTACATTCTTCTTTTTCATAAAAGGGACGTGAAAAGTAGATTCTTCTTTTTCGTAACAATGTGGCATTACTGTTACAAACCTAAATCATGCCTCTGTGCCTTTGCTGAGTAAAGGCATGGCCTGGCCAGGGTGGCTAAGGCCTCCTACTGGAGGATGTCGGGATCTGATTGATGGTTGGGCTCTGGAGTCTCAGAACATGCACCATGCACACTCGTGCCCTCTGTATTTCCTGCACATTCATGCCCTCTGTCCCCCCGCACACTCGTGCCCTCTGTCCCCCCGCACACTCGTGCCCTCTGTCCCCCCCGCAC
>NW_003852565.1:2285362-2308141 GCF_000181295.1 Otolemur garnettii
CACACTCGTGCCCTCTGTCCACCCCGCACACTCGTGCCCTCTGTCCCCCTGCACACTCGTGCCCTCTGTCCACCCTGCAAACTCTGCACTGTTTCTAATGAATTATTTTGATTGACGGATCCCTCAGAACCTTTAAGAGACTGCTTTGTTCTTTGACTCAATAAGCGGAAATGCCTGTGTGTGGAGGGCTTTCCTCAGAGAAGCCTCCCTCCAGGCCCTCCCAAGACTCTTGTCTCATACTGCACCTTCTGAAGTGCTCAGAGCACCCTTGGCCTTCATCCCACAGGTCTGTGCTGGGGTGGGATGATTCATCATTTCTAGATGATGATTCATCATTTCTAGATGATTGCTCAGTGCAGACCCTGTGGGGTGCTCTTGCTTGGACGCTGGGCCAGGTGATACCCAGGGTGATACCTGGACGCTTCTCCTGCCCTGCTGGCTCCCCCAACAGCTGCTGGCTGCCTGGTGTGTCTCTGAATTTTGCTTCTGCTGCCCCGGGTATGACCCCCAGAAATCTTGAACTGTTAACTGTCAGCAGCCTGAGACTTCAAAGAAGGAAGTTTTAACTGAGCACTTTCCTCAGAGCCCTGATGCCAGTCATCAGGGAGTACAGATTAAGTATCTTTTATCCAAAATGCTTGGGGCAAAAGTATTTGGAATTTCAGATTCATTTTAAATTTTGGAATATTTGGGTATTTTTGTTTGTTTGTTCATTGAGACAGAGTCTCACTCTGCCACCCCGGGTTGAGTGCCGTGGCCTCATTAGCTCACAGCAAACTCGAGGGATCCATTTTCCTCAGCATCCCTCCCCAGTAGCTGGTACTACAGGTGCCTACCACAGCTTGTGGCTAATTTTTCTATTTTTAGTAGAGATGGGGTCTTGCCCTTGCTGAGACTGGTCTCAAGCTTGTGAATCCAAGGAATATTTGCTTTATACTTACAGGTTGGGCATCCATAATCTGAAACATGAGATGCTCCAATGAATCCTTTCAGCATCTTAAGAGTTTCAGATTTTGGAGCATTTTGGACTTTGGATTTTCGGATTAGGGATGCTCAGCCTGTACTAGTATTGGAACTTCTGAAAGTGAAAATGTTACTGATATAATGTAGGCCAGATTATTTTGACCATAAGGAGGTAAGATAAAATGTTCTGATTAAATGGTGCAAATAAATTATATTTTTATTTCATAGTCAACTTTATTGCAGTTTGCCAAATGCAATATTTCATTCACATAATGCTCAGGAAAAATGAATTGAGTTTAATGGTTTGTGGACAGACTACCAGCCTGGTAAATGTACCAAGAGCATGAACGCCACCCTAGCTGTCTCTCTGCTGCAGTTGGGTGGGTGATGTCCCTTTAGAGGCCAGGAAAACTCGAGGCTATTGAAGATTATTTTTCTGTAACAATGGTAATATGTGAGCATTCACTGCCAGTGTTAATAATGTCAGGTGCCACTTCCTGGCACATCACCAAGGTTTCATAGCATTGTCCTTAGACTTCCCAGCACCTCAGGCAATGGCCTGAGCCGGTCAAGACAGAGGTGACTTGGGGCCAGGCCTGTGTGGCACTACTACCCAGGGTGTGGGCCGACACCATATGACACCAGTGACAGAAGGAATTAGTAAATTCACAGGCCCTTGTGCGAGCCCAGACTAGGAAGATGGGGGCTCTCACTCATGGCCAGCTCTCACTCACGGCCAGCTCTCACTCACGGCCAACTCTCACCATTAAGGGACTCCAAGCCTGTGCCCAGGGTCCCGCCTGGTTCTCTCTGAGTGCCCGTGAGATGTGTGGCTGCCCCTGCCCCTGTGTGCTTGCAGCCCACTTCCTGGGACACCACCAAGGCCGGCTGGACAGACAAAAAAAAGCCCCAGCAGAACATTCAGGGGATACAAAGGGAGTGTGAGCAGCATTGCGACATTTTTGGAATGGTGGCGAGGATGCCTAATTTTGTAGCATTTGAGCGGTGTTTTCACATTGGTTTGTAAACTGCCCTTATCCCGATGCCATTTTCGAATTTAAACAGTCCCCAGGTGCACACGAATGTGATGTTCAAGGAGAATCTTAAAATACTCTGACCTCCTGGATGGTCCTATGTCCGTCAGCACTGTGGTTTGCAGGTTCTGGGCCCACCAGCTCCCCTCTCTGCCCTCAGCAGCAGTCAGAGGTCGGTGCGGGAAGAACCCCTGTTGGAGATGAGGCACGGTGCCATCTGGCCCCGGGGGAGCTCTGCAGGGCTGACGTCCTCTCTGTGGGCCACAGAAGGGGAGGATACTTCCTGCGAGGTTAGGAATCCAGACTGGATCAGACAAGGGTGCTGAACAAACCCGATTGACCAGCCTGAGCTGTGTCCCAGGGCTGCGTCCTGGCACTGCTGGCTTCTTGGGCTTGTACTGTCTCCTAGCCTCCTACCTGCGTCATTTGTTTTTTGGATTACTGGAGGTGAAGGACTAGTTTAGGCTCTCTGCTCTGAAAGTCTCCTTTTCGAGGGCAGGCCCGCCGTCCCAGTGCAGAGGAAGGTGCTCCCCAGAAGTGTCCGGAAAGACACACCAAGCACCACTCAGTAGCATTAGTTGCATGGGTAGAAAAGAGCTGACCCCGTGAGGCTGCATTGCTGCCTTGAGTCTTCTTAGTATTTCAGAAGTACGGCAGGCCAGCTGCAGAGTTGCCGTCCTGCCCACATGTGAGCAGTGGTCTGTGTCACTCCTGCAAGTGTGGCTTAATTCAACACATTCTGCTGGTGTCACTAAGAGGTCCCTGGTCACTGTAGCTTCAAATGATTCAGTACGGAATCTTTGTAGAATAAGAACTGTCAATTGCCAGGAGAGGGAGAATTGAGAAATACAGCCCTTAGGTGGCTTTATTTATTTATTGATGAAAATTTATCTTTTTTTAAATTTCAGGTGAATATGAGGGTACAGATGATTATGTTACATGGTCTTCATTAGTTAGGTAGAGTCCAAGTTGTAGCTGAGCCCCTCACCCAGGAGGTGTGCCATGTACCCCTACATTGTGCCTGTTAAGTGAGAACTCACCAGGCCCTGTCCCTCCCACTTGAATTTAATTGTATTTTTCTCTTGTGTGGGTGTCCTTACATGGCTTTAGACTCAATCATATCTCACTGGTCGAAAGAGTGAGATCATTCACAAAATACTATGTAAAAAATTCAACCTAATAACAAAAAAAAAAAGGGCATTTGGTCAGTTACCCCAGAGTATGGTGAGATTCTTTGTAATGGGTAAAATCATGAACCCTTGACTTGAGCAAACATTTCTTAAGCAGCTTTATACAGAGGTGTAGACTATTTCTTAGCTGAGGAAAATTGCTGTATAAAGTCATTTGCCCTCAGAAGCTTCATCAACTATTCATTTGTCTTCAAGCCCAGGACCGGAGCAAATTGTTAATAATTTTAAAAATCATTGCCTCATCCCCCCTGTTTCCCACGAGCCTCATGCTGGGAACTGCTTTTTCTTGCCAGGCTATCCCCCCACCTCCCGGTTCTAACTTGCAGGCTTGTCCCCCTGTGCAGCCTCCGCTGCTGCTCTGAAATCATTCCTGTTCCTGGAGAATCTCATCCACACGCTTAGGGCTTTGTGTGAAATTCTGGGCGTGTTTTCGTTTCTCCCAGTGTTCACACAGAGCGCTCCTTCCTTTCTGTCCTGCATATCTGTCCGTCCACTCCGAAAATTCCATCCTCTGTGTTAGCGAGGTGCCACAAAGTGCCCTGTGTCCTCAAGGCCCGGGGCACAGGCTCAGCTTCTTGGCCTGGATGTGACACGCTCCTTGCTCAGTTAGTAGTCAACCTGTCGCTCCGACTACTTCAGGCAGTTTGAGAAATTACAAAAGAGAGGTGAAAAAAGCAGAGTGGCGTGATGCAGCCCCCGCCTCTCACCACTGAGTGGCATGGTGGAGCCCCCGCCTCTGACCGCTGAGTGGCACGGGGGAGCCCCAGGCTCTCACTGCTGCATGGAGTGGTGCCAGCCCCTGCCTCTGACCACTGAGTGGCGTGGTGGAGCTACGGCCTCTGACCGCTGAGTGGCTGGTGCAGCCCCCGCCTCTCACCACTGCGTTTCTTCCCCAGGGATCACCACCGTCCTGACGATGACCACCATCAACACCCATCTCCGGGAGACCCTGCCCAAGATCCCCTACGTCAAAGCCATCGACATGTATCTGATGGGCTGCTTCGTTTTCGTGTTCCTGGCCCTTCTGGAGTACGCCTTTGTCAACTACATCTTCTTTGGAAGAGGCCCTCAAAGGCAGAAGAAGCTTGCGGAAAAGACTGCCAAGGCCAAGAACGACCGTTCCAAGAGCGGGAGCGACCGGGTAGGTCCCGCCGCTGCCCCGCCAGGCGCCCACAGCTCCCTTGCTTCACCATTACGTTGTGTGGGAGTCGTGTGGGCTTCGGGATCGTGATCTGAAATATTTCCTAGTGTGGGTCACTGGGCTTCATCTAAAACCCAAAGTCAGTGCAGATGCTGGGAAGCCAAAATCTCGTATCCTTTCCTGCAAGGAGAGTAGAGGGCTATGGATCCTGGAATGAGTGAAACTCGGGGGCGTGAGGTCTGCACTTGACACACACGAGCATTTTCCCCAATGTTTCAGTATATCTTGAGCAGCTGAGATACCGAGGTGATGATCTGGCACTGGAGTGGGCCGACCTCTCTGCTGTCCACCCTCTCGCTGGTCCCAGTCCCTGGGGAAGAGGAAGTTGTGTGGGAAGCAGGAAGCCGAGGCAGCATATCTGGCCTTGTGCTGGCTCTGGCCAGCGTGTTCTGCCAACCGCCAGGGCTGGGCGGACAGGAGCGCTGGCCAGGCCGTGAGCTGCAGGCTCTGGAGTGTGCACACCCCACGCCAGCCCAGCCCAGCTGGCAGGACCAGCAATGCCCTCCAAAAGTCACTTCACCTTCAGATGTCATCTCAGCTTATCTTTAACAAAGCTGCACATTACTGTGATTACAAACAGTATTTTTTTATTTAACAATTAATTTATAATTTAAGTCATACATTCAAAAATCATATTTTAAAAAAATTTTATTTCTGGTCACAACTCTTGTTATTACATTTATATGCTAGCAAATTCCAACACTTTTAGAAAGCCATTGATTAAGTTTGGTTCCATTTAAAAAAACTTAATGAATTATATGCCATTAACAATAAAATCTCATTTATAAGTTAAAGACAGTCATTTTTGTTTTAATGGACTTTAATAGTCTGAGTGATAAAACTTCCCAAATACTTAAATAATTCTTTTAGCCCTACAAAATTAAACTGTAAGTATAGAAAACTAGTTCTATTAAATGTTTAATACTGTATTTCAACTTAAGATTTTTACTTAAAAATATAAAACTAGAACAATTATTTCTACAAACAATATTTTAAGGAAAGCACATTATAGTTTCAACATATTTTTTTAAATGTATCATTCCGTCTTTTATGCCCTCCCTTGAATCCTCAAAAAAAATATTTCTACCTGTTTATTTTTTGGGGTTTGTTCCTACACTTTGGGTTTGCTTTTTAAGAAAGTTCTTCTTGTTGGACTTACTTCCCAAACCTGTGGAACGTCCCTTGCCCTTTCTAGTGCCCTCAGTCCCATCACAGGTCCTTACCTTCCAGGGGGACCCAGTGATTCCTTGCAGCTCTGCCTGTGTCCAGAGGCCCCGGGTGGCCCAGGGTAGGTCCACAGATGTCCATGAATGGATGGAAGCATGCTAAGTGAATGTAAATGGTTTCCTTCCTTTCAGCAAAACATAAATAGAGTTGGTCAGAAAAGCTCAGGATCTATGAATAAACCAGGCTTTCCACGGGCAAAATTATCTTGAATTTCTTACTGGGAAATATACTTAGTACCATACTGTTATGTTTCTAAATAGGTCTGCATCCTACTAGGGACACACAGTCTGCTTCCGTCACGCTGTTTCCAAGGCAACTAGAATTCATTACATCATTATTGTTCCCATCACAGAGCACACTCACACATACATCCACACGATGCTGTCTCCCCAATGCCCTCTTACTTGAAATGGGCTATAAACTTACTTCCGTTCTTGTAAATGACACTAGTTAGGATGGTCAGACTGTTGTGTTATAGAAATACCTTTTTGAGTGCGAAGCTTAGAATTTAAAACAAAGACAAATTAAAAACAAACAAACAAACAAAAAAAACCTTTAACAGCCATAGAGAAAATTAGCAGAATGTAGAAAGAATTTACGGTGGAACCTTGCCAAGTTGACCACCCGAGGGACTAGAACAAAGTGGCCAACATGTGGAGGTGTCAGCAAGAGGGGCCAGGCCTGCTCCCCCGAGACGTACATGTAGTGCCTGTCTGCTTTGTGAAAATTAGGTCAGCTTGAACTGGTCAGTGTCAGGAGCTGGTCAGCTATGGGGGTTCTGCTGTGTTATAAAGTGACTGCAGAGAAATTTTCATTTGATTCTTAAGTCCATTGTTATTATTTTCTCTAAAAATTTGTTTCTCTGCTTTCTCAGCAATTTTGGTAAAGCCTTGACATGTTCATGGTTTTAAGAATCTGTAACATAGGGCGGCACCTGTGGCTCAAAGGAGTGAGGCGCTGGCCCCATATGCTGGAGGTGGTGGATTCAAACCCAGCCCTGGCCAAAAACTGCAAAAAAAGAAGAATCTGTAATGTATATCAGTTCTTAAGGATTGAAGTTAACACACAAATGCATGTATTCTAATTTTAAATACATATTTAATACTTTTAAGGATAAGCACAAAAATAGGTTCCTGACTGCATCTGAGAATATAGTGATAATTTTTTTTTTTTGCAGTTTTTGACCAGGGCCGGGTTTGAACTTGCCACCTCCAGTATCTGGGGCCAGCACCCTACTCCTTTGAGCCACAGGCACCGCCCTGTAGTGATAATTTTTAGATAGACATGAACCTCCAAAAAAGTTTATATCAGATGATGTGTGAGAAATCAATCAAATTTTATGCAAAACAGAAGTGGCACTACAGGCCAGAAACTCTGCTCATTACTTCTCAGTGATAAAACTGGCATCATTTGTCCACATGGCACAACAGCCCGCAGGTTTCCCCCCACTGACAGCCACTGGCTGGACTCAGGGACTTGGCTTGTCATTGTCCTCCTAAAACCAGTCTCTGTACAGCCTGTTGGGAGAGACAGTGCCCCAGGGACACTGTAGGCAGCTCACAAGGGGTCTGGGGCTGTGACTTTATTTACCCTAATGTAAAACCATGAGTAGGTTTCACTTATACTTAGCAGTTATATGATAATTTAACTTAGCAGTTGATTCACGAATGCCCACAATGTTTACTGTCCACGTGGTGTCTCCTCCGATGGGTGGTGCCATGGAAGCTCTGACCTTAGTTTATCTGTGCACACCGTCACTCGTTCCTGGGCTGTTTCTGCACTCAGAGTTTGTCTCTCGTTGTGGTGGTGTATTATGGTTACAAGCCTTGGGGTACTTTGCAAGTGGGTCAATTGCATTTGGATTTTGTGAGGTGGCAAAAAGTCATAATTCTTGGCAAAAAATCAGAGCTGCAGACGCAACCTCATCCTTACAAAATAGCAAGATTTCACAGCTCACATGACAAATCCTTTCCCATTCTCCTAAAACTATTTTACTTAACTAGAAGTTAGAAGGTAAGTAGAGAATGAGGTAGCAATTGTGTGTCAATCTGGTGACATATTTTGAGGGAAAAACAAAAATCCCTCTGTGATGAATTCTGAATGAGATGTTTTTACTCTTTGAGTGTTTTTATCTGTCAAGGTTATAGAGCAGGAGGAAAAACTACATTGAAATCAATGATTCTAATTATAGAAGATAGGAGATGAACCCTTCAAAATAAGCAGTATTCATGAAATGATTTAAAAATTGCAAGTCATCTGTCATTCTATAAAGGGCATTTCAGCCTTGTGTTCTCACCCATCATCATGTCTTTCTATTTTGAGACTTAAATTCTAGATAATAAAAGAAGTTTAGCATCTCTTTTGAAAATATTTGTTTAAAATATTTGCTTTCTAAGATTTAACAGATTTTAATAACTTTTTATTTCTTTCCCCCTAAATCTGCTTATACGTTGGATGTAAATTTTCTACACACTGCTTTGTGTGTAAGGGAGAACCATGGAAATGTAAAACTATAAGCAACAGCCAAACCAGTCGAGCCGACTCTTTGCCTCTGTGTCTGATGCACACACCAGGGCTCAGACGGGGTAAATGCCGGTGTGACATGTGCCTGGCAATGAGTGGTATTCATCCCACCTGACCGGTACGTTTTTCTGTTTTCCTACTGGAAAGAGAAGAGGCTCATAAATGTCATATTTTTAAAGCCAGACAAAACTGAGACATAGGATCACCACGATAAATGGTGGCAAAATATTCCTTTCCTTTAAGAAAAGATACTTCTTTACTTAGTAATTCATTCCACAGAGTTACGAATTCTGATCTTTTAGATTTTAATAAAGAGAATTTTTTCCCTTTTCTTTCTTTTCTTTTTTTTTTTTTAAAGACAGAATTTCACTCTGTTGCCCTGGGTAGTGGTCAGTGGCATAATCACAGCTCACTGCAGCCACAGATTTCTCCAGGCTCAAGTAGTCCTGTCTCAGCCTCCTGAATAGCTGAAACTATAGGCAGGTGCCACCGTGACTGGCTAATTTTCTATATTTTGTAGAGATGGGGGTCTCACTATGCTGCTCAGGCTCATCTCGAACTGTTGGCCTCCCACCTCACCTCCGTAAATGCTAGGAGTACAGGGGTGAGCCACCAAGCCTGGCTAGATGAGCTTTTGATATGTTATTCTTAATAACTAGAAAAGAGGTGCTATCTAACAATGTATTGAAAGGGCAATATGCAATATTTTAAAATGCCTTTGGTCATTATTTAAGCTGTCGCCTATCAGAGCCTCTGACGGAGAGGCCCTTCCTCTGTGGGGCCTGTACCCAGCTGGTGTACAGTTAAGAAGAATCTCAGCTACTCCCAGATTTTCCAGGTACATCTGTGTGGCATCCTGCCGACTGAAGTGGATGACTGGGGCTGTTTTCATCTCAGTTTGTTCTCTAAAACATTACAAGGACTATTTCTAGAGCTAAATAATGTTTCCTATTTTTTCCTACCTTCAGGAAGATAATTTCAGTTTTCTGAGATTCTAATTCATAGGTAAGAAATCACTTATTATTGATTGAAAAGAATAAATTCTACATAATTACTTAAAAAACAAACAAACCCAGAAACCCAAACAAGCATCTACCACAGCATTCAGTTATTTTTGGACTCAACTTCAGATCAGTTTTAGTTTTAAACATGCCAGCTTACCATTGGGGTAAATCTGTTTAAATTGTTGGGTATTTAGGCTGAGCACAGTGGTTCGTGCCTGTAATCCCAGCAGTCTGGGAGGCCAAGGTGGTGGACTGCTTGAGCTCAGGAGTTGGAGACTAACCTGAGCGAGAGCCCATCTCTACTAAAAATAGAAACATTGCCGGCATTGTGGCAGGCACTAGTCAGTCGTCCCAGTTACTCAGGAGGTGGAGGCAGGAGGATCACTAAAACCCAGGAGTCTAAGGTTGCTGTGATGGCTCCATGGCACTGCCCAGGGCAACAGAGTGAGATGCTGTTTCCAAAAAAAAAAAAAAGAGTTGGACATCTAAATAAAATCTAATTGAATTTATTTGCAAAATGACCTCAGTTTATTAAATTTCTGTAAGTAGTAACTGAACATGTTTTCTCTCCTGATGAGAAGCCAGCCTGGGCCATGCTGTGGCTTGGGTACCCTTTCTAGCCACACCTGAATTCACCTGTGGACATGTCCTTCCACATCCTTTTGCTATGATGACAAACTCAAACAACCAGATGCTTCCTTGGTCTTGAAGACACAAAATAGACTTCATCATTGGAAGGGCTTTACTGCTGATCATTCCAGGGAAATATTTTAAAAAGGAAGAGATAGAGAACAGAAGTTTGGAAATCTTCTGAAGGTCTAACATCCCAGAGCCTTTTAGGATTTGACATTATTGGAATTTTCCTTCCATAGTATAAAAAATAAGAAAATGTTTGTGTTTTCCTGCTGATCATCCCTCTTTCCCTACTTTGCTCCCATAAAATGATGTGAAAGGCTTCCTCCCAGCACAGGTAGCAATGTTATCTTGGTCAACTGCCAGTCCCCTAGTACCCATGCCTGTCTGGCTTCTAGCCTAAGGAGTCTTTTCCACACAGGGAGGTCCTGCTGTGACAGTCCACTCTGTAGTCGTCCACGGGTGGCATCAGCTTAGCAACACTGGGCCCCACCCGGCTGCCAGCCTGCCTGCTGCAGGGGGGAGTTCCTCCTGGGACCACGGTGAGGAGCATGGGTCTGTGGCCCAGGGAACCTCCTTCCTGTCTCCAAACCGTGGAGACTCAGGACCTTCCTGGCAGTGGCCAGGAGTGGCCAAGATCCTTAGGTGGGGTGCGGTTATGCTCAAGCCCTTGGCCTTTCTCTTCCAGACAGCCCTACAGGACACGGAAACCTGGCAGTGTAACCTCGAGAGTCCCTCTCTCATTCTCACCTCTCAAATTCAACTCTATCCAGCAGCTTGAGCTGTGCTTCAGAAATCTGTCACCGCCTTGAAATCACTTTCACTTCTGTAACCTACATGGTCAAGTTGAAATTCTTTCAAGAATCTGGGAGCACTTAAGTTGAGTACATAAATATTCAGAATTGAAATGTCTTCTTGTTGTATTTTTCACTTGACCAATATGAAGTGACCATCTTTGTCTTTTTGGACTTTAGTTGCTTTAAATCCACATGTATCTGAAAATAAGATTCCAACCCCTCTTTTCTTCTGAATTCTGTTTGCCTGAAAAATTGTCTTCCAACCCTTAACTCTGAGTTTTAATTTGTCTTTTGAGGCTAGGTGTGTTTCCTGCAGATAGCAAATGAATGGCTTGTGTTTTTTTAATCCAGTCAGCCAATCTTTGCCTCTTCAGTGGGGAATTCAAGCCATTAACATTTATTGAGAGTTCTATTCATCTTATTTTGTGAGAGTCCATTGCTCAATTTTGTCTTTGGCATCATTGTGGAAGCTAGATTCTGTCCTTTAATTTCTGGGTGCTTACTTTGCTGTTGGTCCATTGTGATGGTCAGGGTGTAGGACAGGTTGAAGTATTTCCTGTAGAGCTGGTCTTATTGTGGCAAAGTTCCTCAATGTTTGCATATCAGTAAAAGATTTGATTTCTCTGTCAATTTTAAAGCATAGCTTAGTGGGATATAGAGTTCTAGGCTGGAAATTGTTCTGTTTAAGTAGATTAAAGGTAGATGACCCTTCTTCTGGCTTGAAGTGTTTCATTAGAGAAGTCAGTGGTCACCCTGCTGGATTTGCCCTTGCGGGCCCAGTGTACTTACTCCTGGCAGCTTGCAGAATCTTTTCTTTTGTCTTGACTTTGGACAGGTTCATTGCAATGTATCTGTTAGAGTTGAGGAGATCCGGGGTCTGGTATCCTTCTGAAAGGAATGTGTCAGAATCTTTGGTGATATTTGGGAAATTTTCACTTATAATATTCTCTAGAATGGCTTCCCTTCCCCTGGGGCATTCTTCTTCCCCTTCTGGGATACCTACAACTCATATGTTTGAACTTCATAAAGTTCCATAATTCTGTCAGTGAACGTTCTGTTTTCTCTCTTTTCTTTTCTGCCTCTTTAACTATCTGAGTTATCTCAAGAGCTTTGTCCTCTACCTCTGAGATTTGTTCTTCTGCATGGTCTAATTGGTTGTTGATACTTCCTATTGCATCTTGAAGTTCCATAATTGACTGCTTCAGTTCCTTCAGCTGTGCTATATCCTTTCTATATTCTTCATATCGTTCAACTCTTATTTGATTCTGTTTTTGGATTTTCTTTTTGGTTATTTTCCACTTTATCAGCATTTTCCTTCATTGTTTCCTTCATTTCCTTCATTATTTTCGTCATCCGTATTCTAAATTTCCTTTCTGTCATTTCTAACATTTCTTTACAAGTGAAATCCTCTGCGGTAGCTACCTCACGGTCCCTTGTTGGGGGGGATTTGAGGGGCAGGGATTGTTCTGGACTGGTTTTTCATGTTGCCAGGATTTTTCTACTGATTCTTCCTCATGAGTGCTTTCTTTTATCTGTTTCCTTGCCCTAATTTTCCTTTCACTTCCTCTTGCTCTTTAAGTCACTGTGCCTCTGGCCTAAGATTTTGATGAGTCCTTTTGGCACAGAACCAGAAGGATGAGAAGATTGAAGAGCAAGAAGGGAAAAATGATTATAAAAAAAGAAAAAAGAGAAAGGAGAGAGAGTAAAAGGGAATATTGACAAAAAGAAGTGAGGCACAGAAAGAGGGAGACAGGAGTAAAAAAGGTGTACAGTAGGGTACTTTCACCTACCCTTAAAACCTCCCCCAACCTCTGGGGGTGCTGGGCTGGGTGGTTCCCTCAAGGTGAGCAGCATTTGTCAGTCTGAGCAGACACAGTACCCCACTTCCACCAAATAGAGAGGAAAGACAAAAATGCTAAGGATCAAACCAAAACAAACTGAAAATGTTACAGGATAAAATTGGGGAAAAAAACAAATAGGGGCAGAAAAACTAGAAAAAATGAAGTTCTTATTATTAAAGAGGGCAAAAATGGAAAATTATATTTAAACAAGAAAAATAAAGAAAGAAAAGAAGAAAAAGAATTTAAAAGAAAAGTCTAGAGGGAAAATGTTGAAATTAAACAAACAAAAAAACCCCCAAACAGTATATAAATCTTGCTGAATATTGTCTCGTGTCTGGGCAACAGGTGATCTTATGAGGTATTAATCACAGTGCTGATACAGCTGTATGAGATGGAGACTGGAGGCCTCTGCTGATTTCTCAAACCCTGCCGGGTTGAGAGCCTAAACCTCTCCTCAGCCCGCTTAAAAGACACTTTAAACTGTTAACCTGGGCTAGGCAGGAGCTTTCCCAGGAAAGCACTTATCTCTGGGATCTCTCCTGAGGTGACTGCCTGCTTATCCAGTGCGCCAA
The DNA here is from genome assembly GCF_000181295.1 of Otolemur garnettii. Lineage (NCBI taxonomy): Eukaryota > Metazoa > Chordata > Mammalia > Primates > Galagidae > Otolemur > Otolemur garnettii. The sequence goes on from NW_003852565.1 coordinate 2,298,348, forward strand.
AACCCATCTCACTCTATGCCCCGGGATGGCTGAGTTTGCAAGGCAGCCTTTCTACTTTCCAAACCTGGAACACTCCACTCTTCAGTCCTGGCCTTTGGCCTGCTCAGTCACAAGAGCACTCGCCCAAGGTCTCTCAGCCCAAGCCCAGCTCTGTGACCCCGAGGACAGAGCCCGCAGGAGCCCATCTCCCACAATGGCTGCGCGGCCCACAGCTGAACAATATTAGCTCCGCTCAGACTCAGCAGCTCAGTCTGGTGCCCTAGACAACAGCCCTAGACAACGCTTAAAGTCATCCGCACTCTTGCCCCAGTTCTCCCAAGGTAGTTCAACCGAGTTCCCAAGTCCATAAAAAACAAAACAACCTACAGGAAAGGCTTTTCCTGCTTGCAATCTCACTGCTATTGTTGATACAGCAGTGGGCAGCCACTGCCCAGATGTAACCACTTGCCTGTTCTCCACTACTCTTGTCCTCTTCCTGGGGTCCAGAAGTCTCTCGCTGTCTCCCTGCATCCCCAAAGGGATGTTTCTGGGCAGAGCCCACAAGCCAGAGATGCCTGAAGTCTTCTCTCCCCAGTCCTGCTGCGCCTGGTTGCAAAGAAGCCGTTATGCGGCTGCCATCTTGCTCTGCCCCACAAGTTGAAATTCTTTTTTTTTTTTCAGTTTTTGGCCAGGACTGGGTTTGAACCTGCCACCTCCAGTATTACTCCTTTGAGCCACAGGCGCTGCCCTACAAGTTGAAATTCTTTAATGTGCCATCGTACAGAATACTTTGCCGATCTGAGTCTAATCTATACCCCCACCCCCCCACCCCTCAGTGCTGGGTGTGCTTTTCTGTTGTGATGAGACAATGGGAGGATGATAATGGCAGTTGCCCTGTCCCCACTGGCTGGGAATGGTGCTTGCTTCTCTCACAACCCAGCAGGCACTCCTCAAGTCTTTGCTTATAATGTTTTTTTCTGCTTTTTGCCTGAAATTTTTCTCTTAATTCTTTGAGGCCCAGTGCAAATGCCTCCTCCTCTCCCATCCTGTAATAGTTGATTGCTGCTATAACAGATGTCCACAAATTTAGCAGCTTAAAATAATATTCATTTTTTTCTAATCTCACAGTTCTGTTCAGTCTGTGGCTAGAGGGGGATGTAGCTGCCCCCGCCCTTAGGGTCTCACAGGCAGAAATCAAGGTATTAGCAGGGCTGTGATCCTTTCCAGAGGAGCTGGGATAAGTGTGCTCCTGGCTCCTTCTTGAGCAGGCCACACGCAGTTCCTTGTGGTTGCAGGACTGAGGTCCCTTTGCCTCTGGTTGTCAACGGGGCTGATCTTTGCTCCCAATGTGTGTCCTAGTCCTTCCTGATTTCCTTGCAGCCCCTCCATCAAGCTCACATCACGTTTTCTCAGGCTCACATCTCTCTGGCTTTCCCCTCTGTTCTCCTTTTGAAGACTTTGTGGTTGTATCAGGCTCACTCTGATAATCCAGGATAATCTCCTGGTCTGTACCCTTAGTGACATCTACAAAGTGCCTTTGCATGTAGGGTTAACATACTCACAGGTTCTGGTAAGGTGTGACCTCTTTGGGAGCCATTATCCTGGTGACCACATCGTGGCTCCCCCAAGCATAATTAAGTGACCTTGAATGCACCCTCCACGGTGGGGACATGTCAAAGTCTTCTTCGGTACCTTTGTACCAAGCCCAAGTGGGCCCTGGATCTTTGTAGACCTTCCTGTGTCCCCACCTTGGTATCTGGGTCCTGTCCCTGCTCCCCTCCAATCAAGTGCCCTCTCCCCAGCTCACCTCCCGCTCACCTAGCTGAACACCTGTAATGACAAGAATGAGTGGACAGATGGTGGGATGTTGGGAGACACAGGTTAACACAGCCACGCGTCATTCTGCCACAGAGTGATTAGGTTTGGGAAAGCATCACGGCAGAAGTCACAGACACTTAATCTCATGCTAGAAAAAGGGGTAGGCTTTCTGCACAGAAGGACGAAGGAGTGTCCTTCCAGGCAAAGGAATGCGAGAGAGGTGGGGACGAGGAGCCAGTGCTGGGGATTGAGGAGCGTGCAGCAGGGCTGGGGCAGGGTGAATATTGGTCAGAGACATGAAGCTACCACCTCACCCCAGGAAGGATGCCACAGAGACCCCAACCCCAGGATGTGCTGTGGAAAGGTCGAAAGTTCCCTGGCAGCCCAGCCAACCAATGAACGGACTGTTGACATCACAAGAGGTTTGAAGCTGTGGTTAACACAAATTAAATGTTATTTAAAAGTTTGGCTCCATTGTGGGAAGGGACAGATACAGTCTTTAGCAAGGAGGCCTCTTGCCAGGACCAGGGCGGGTGAGGGGGCTGAGGCGGGTACAAGGTGGGGTCTGTATCTATTCCACAGAGTCAGCAGGTGTGTCCTTTGGTCTTGGGACTACCCACGATAATTTGGATATTTTATATTAGGAGGAAAGGGGACAAGCTGATTTCCAAAGAAAGAGGGGAGAACATGGCTTCTACCCACGGTGTAATCATGAAAAAAAAATGGCTGTAACACTGGGAGTTAATGTTATGAAAGTCATTTCTATGTTAATTTTCTCTTCAGTGAGGACTTGTATCCATAATGTGAAATTTCAATTTGAAAAATCCCCACCCCCTCATTTTACCCAGTCTCCTACGTGAACATTTTTAAATCGAGGCAGTAAAATCTCTAAACTGCAATTAACCTCCAAAATGAGAGTTTTCGATAGAAAGGAGTGCCAGGCTTGGCAGATGAACAGTTTCTCACGGGGCACGATGGGGCGACGTCACTGCACCCAGGGATTGCAGAGGGTGAAAGTTGGGCTCCAGGGCGAGCTCGCCAGCTGTCTAAACGTGTGCCTTCCCTCCCTGCTAGGTGGACGCCCACGGGAATATTCTGTTAGCGTCGCTGGAGGTTCACAATGAAATGAACGAGGTGGCGGGCGGTGTCGGCGACACCAGGAATTCAGCAATATCCTTTGACAACTCAGGAATCCAGTACAGGAAACAGAGTGTGCCCAGGGAAGGGCACGGGCGGTTTGCAGGGGACAGAAGCATCCCACACAAGAAGACTCACCTTCGGAGGAGGTCTTCGCAGCTCAAAATCAAAATCCCCGATCTCACCGATGTGAATGCCATAGACAGATGGTCCAGGATCGTGTTCCCATTCACTTTTTCTCTTTTCAACTTAGTTTACTGGCTGTACTATGTTAACTGAGTGACTGTACTTGATTTTTCAAAGACTTCATTTAACACTGAGTGAAATATTACTCTGCCTGTCAAGTTTTTATACCTGTACACACACAGACAGACACACACGCAGACACACACGTGTATACATACGCAATTGTATATATATATGTGAACTTTCTCAGCATATATATAAAATACATGTGTATATGAGGATGTGTGTGTATATGTTTATCCACATGGGTTGTGAGTACCCGTGTCCACAGAAAACAAATACACATACATGTATACATTTTGCAGCTACGGACAATTTAACACAGGATGCATATTAAAGAAAGTCAGAGTTTTTTTTTCTTTTCTTTTTTAATGGAAAGGGACAAGTTGTCATTTAATATCATGCCTTGAGAACGAGGACGTGGAACACAATATCATCCCCAAGTGTGTCTTTTATTATCATTAAGTTAGATGTTTTAGTTTAAAGATCAGGAAGACATTCTTTGCAAACACACACAGTGGTACTGCTTGTTGGCAGTGAGTCACACACTTCACATCCTCTCTCAGTTTAGTGAGCGTGGGCTTTCCGGCTGTGCTGGTGATGGGTTTGTTTTCTCCAGGCATAATTTTTCTGTAACGGTTTAGTGGACAGGTGAGCTGCGGGCAGTGTGCTCACCTGCTGTCTTCATCGTAGCTAGAGCTCACGCGGATGTCTGAATGGCCATCTTTTGAAAACCCATCCGGAGCAAGTGGCATCTCGTTGTGAGTACTCTAATACACAGCGGCGTGTGGTTTTTTAGTTGTTCATTTGGAGTGGAGCCAGCTCAACTGTCACGTGGGAACACCACGGCACGTTTTGGCAATGACGTTTCAATCGCCGAAAATGTGCTCTACATCTAGTGTGGATTTCTAGCCCTGACACCCAACGGAAAGCATAGACATCTCAGGTTATTTGCTCCTCTAAGGTAAAAAAAGAAACACATCTAGGATGATTTTTCCCCCCTTGCGGTTACGTTATCGATCATTCTTATAACATTGTATGTTAATAGGAGATATATTTGCATAATATGCATATATATGTATATTTACCAAGATTTTGTTTTTCTTATGCTTGCTACCATGGCAGCATGCGAGGTCGTATTTTTCCTTTATGTGATGTATAAGTACTTTCTGTTACCTAGAAATTAAGATTGAAGCGAAAACACTTCTGCTGTTCAATTTCAGAAACTAAGAGACATCCTCATGCCTGTATTTCTGTATCCGACATATTTCATAAGCACATCCAGCTACTCCTAGGCTGACTAGGATTCTGCAGGAGCATGACCCCCACACACCACGCATCACCTCACCACCCATGACCGTTCTTGGAGGCAAAGGAAGGGAACCTGGCAACACACACAGTCGCTCTGGGTTCCTTCTGCTCCACAGCCTCATCCATATCTGGACTTTTTAAAGCTCGTAGAACGAAGACAAGGTGCACCGGTTTCATAGACGCAACCTTAACTTACTATTTAGATGAGATCTTTCTAAAGAAAAAAAAAGAGATGATATATTTTTTGTAAACAATATTTCTATCACAGGCATCCATAAACTGAAATGACTACAGGTGTGCAACAGGTGTCATGGTGAAGTCGAGCATTTGTAGAAAAAAAATTAAAAGCAGAATATGCAGGAAAAACTGCTAAATTAATACTTTATCCCAAAATGCCAAATATGCCTCGCCCCCTGTGTTCTATACAAAACAAACGACCAGAGTCTAGCCCAGCATCCTGACGGCTGGTACCAATGTCCTCCTCGGAGGGAGCGGCACCGCTTTCTGGGGATGTGTGTGCTGTGGACGATCGTCATGAGCCCACCCTACTTGATCTTTTTTTTTTTTTTTTTTTTTTTTTTGCTGGACGTAACAACTTTTAGTTCGTGAGCCTTCGTTAACGTGCAATGCCCACTATCAGATAAAACATGATCCACAAAATCTCATGCTAGAGGCAATGACTATAATACGCCCTTTCCCTTCCTTCATCCTTATCTCTTTTTAACATCTTCTCCCAGCCGCTGCTCTCTGGTTTTATTTGTACCTGGAGATTAAGCCAGTGATTTTTCTGTTTGTTTGTTCGTTTGCAGGTTTTTTGGTCCTTGGCTCTTTCTCCGACAATTATTTTTCATGGGTAACAATGGGGGATCCTAAAGGTTAAACAGATTGGGAAAAACCTTGTAAGTGGCCTTATTGTTAACATGTTAAAGAAAAAAAAAAGACCTTTGCAAAGACCTTATCCCTTTCAATACTTCAGGGATCTTTTTCTGTATCTGGTAATTCAAGGTGTGAGCTCCACATGCAGAAGAGGGACCCCAAAGTGCAAACGGCCGTGGGAAAGAAACAGTCGGTGGTCTGTTCAAGTGTGTGATTTATACTATTCAGAACTGTGACATTACTTACTACTGGGAGAAAAGTGATCTAAGACCTTTTCAATGCAAAGTTGAGGTACCCAAAAATCAAAGGCAGAGACCCCATGGGGCTCACAGAGCTGCAGTCTACTTCCCGAGGTTTTCTGGATATAAATTTGCATGGTATAGTCATAATAGCTTTTGAGCTTTTTATATGCATTTGCCACCAAGACTGGGATCCACAACTTTGTAGACACTGCGATGAAGTTAACATAATAGCTATACTATAAATAGTGTTTGTAATTACACACACACACATACATATATTCTGTAAAAAAAAAAAAAACTTTTTAAGATCCTTGGGTATGTGTTTGCTTTACTCCATTTCAGAAGAAAATTACTTTTCTTCTGATAAAAATTATTTTATAGCTTCTCCATTTTTTAAAGTTACGAGAAGTTTCAAGATGAGAGCTCTGTGCTAACAGAAGAGGGTTGAGTTTGATCCTCTGCTCTGTTAAAATGACCTCTCATCACTTCACGGTAGTCACACGGGCCAGGGAGTGAGCTGCGGTGAGGAACTCTGAGCCTGGACCTCTGAGGTTGTGAGGTGGCTGTCACCCACACCCAGACCTTTGAGTAAGGAGAGCAAAGTCTAATTGGTAATATAATGAGATTTCTTTCTAAACAACTGGAAGTAATACAACGTCAATTTTGTCATTGTTACGACCTGTGTTCAGACATGCTTGGGACAAATCCAGAGCCCTGTTACAAGACCCCAGCTGTCCCTACCACCGTGTTCCTCCTCTCAGTTGCCAACCCCCGGACCCTAGTGGGGTGTCACTGTCTATACCATGAGACATTCATTTCTCCTTGAACCTCAAGTGAACTAGAAAGTACGTCTTGATGATACTCTCATTAGGTTTGAAAGGCACATGTACATCGACAATATCGTGTGTTTCTAGTGCCGGCACCCAGAACCTTGACCTGCTCACTCACTCCCCTCAGAGACACTTCTCTCCTTTCCATACATGGAATGAACATTTCCCCCAAGGAGATCATCTCGAGGGTGACGCCCAGCGCGCCTGGGACTGGTCCTCAGGGGACAGGCACGTAGCACTCACAAGCCTTCCTTTTTAGCATCCAGTAGCTAACTAATCCCACAAGGGTGTGTTCTGAAAAGAGAATGTGTCCACCTTTGAATCTCCTGGCTTGAAAGTATAAACCATAATTTTCACCTTAACTCTCCACCTGAAAACCAGTTCATATTCCCCACCATTCAGTGTGAGCAAAACAAAACAATTGGTGAAACATTGTGTTACTCTTGGAATGGACTCTGGCTCTTACCTTAGTGGGGGCCGTCGGTCAAGAATGACATTAAATCTCGGGGCAAAAACTGCCCAGGTGGATTAAATTTTTCCAGGGCACTAGTGTGCCTTGGATTGATTACCTCTTCTACCAAATTGAAAGGTGCCGTGTTTTCCTGAAATACTAAATTCCCAACACCTGGGTAGACGGTGACCTCCCAGAGTGGCTCGCGCGTGTCTCTCCTGAGGACCAGCCCTGTGAACGTGTTCTCTCATCTCTGTCTCACATTTCCACTTCACAAGTCAGTCAGTGTGTTTAAGGTAAGTGCAGGAGTATTCTAGTAGGAATAGGCAATTGCTGTCATGATCAATTCCCATGTTGATTTCATTTTATTGTAAAGATAAATTCAAACCCAGTTTTGCTTAAGCACATTAATGTAATTTTTTGGTATTATTTGACATGAAAAAAAAACAGCAAAATTGAGTGATAGATACAATATGAAACTTGTTGATGAATGAATTCAAATTTATTAAAAAAGGACTAACTGACTTAAATGTGAAGACTGGCTTTTTTTATTCTTCCTTGGCTCCTTATCATTAAAATGGTGTGGTTATTTCAATTTTTGGTAGTATATGTCCATTTATGTTGTGATAAAAGTAAAAAGAAATGAGCCTCAAATTGATAGGATATGACAGAGATGTATTGAACTATGACTTTTTATTAAAAAAATAAAAATTTCCAGGTGCAATGGCTAACACCTATAATCTTAACAGTCTGGGAGGCAGAGGCAAGTGGATTGCCTGAGTTCAGGACTTAGAGCAAGAGTGAGACCTCATCTCTAAAGAATAGCCAGGTGCTATGGCAGGCTCACCTAGTCCCAGTTACTCAGGAGGCTGAGGCAGGAAGACCACTCGAGCCCAAGAGTTTGAGGTTGCTGTGAACTATGATTCCACAGCACTCAACCCCAGGGTGACTGTGAGACTCTGTCTCAAAAAAAAAGAACCAAAATTTACTCTTCACCTCAGACAAGAGCTTTAACTTGTCCCTGTATTCAATAAGTATTTTAAGAAAGAAATAGGGAGCCCTTGGCTAAGCTCTGGCCAAGCTGGTATTGATCTTTTCCTATAGTTCATCAATCTTATAAGGCAATTTCTTATAATCTGAGAAACCAAGCAATGTCTCAGAATGAATGAATTCAGATCTTGGACGCCTCCAACCAGGCAGAACTTTAAGAAATGTATCTCTAGGCTCCCAGGGAAGCTGTTGGCTCACCTGGAAATGCCTGAACAGTGGCCATAAGCTCCACAAAACGCCCTCACCTCAGTAGTGTTCAAGTTTTCTTCCAAATCACTGTAAGCAAAATAATGCAAATTATTCAGTCATTATTTACGGGTCCTGCTTTTTTTTTTTTTTTGTCATATGGACAAATTGTTCACAATTCTGGCTACTCCAGGACCCTGTCTGGGGCATACTCCACACCAATTCTTGGTCTGAAGCTGGAACGTCGCTGTGGACACATTTCTCACCTGCTTCATTAGACTAACACACTCTCCATCCCATGTAACGCCGTAGAAGAAAGAATTTTAACAATCTTAACTTACTTTCTTTAAGCCTCTTTTACAAAGCATCCTACTTTTTCTTCTCTCTTTTTTTTTTCTTTTTGTAGCATTCAGTTTTTGATTGAGTAAGGAAGCCTCTTGGAATGTGGGGTCCAGTTATACCCAGAGAGTTTCTGGCCAGTCTACCAACTTCTGGCCCAAGACTGTGGTGCCCACATGCACGTGTGGTTCCATTTTGCAATTCTTACCTCTTTACCAGCTTGTCAAGGGTAGGGCTTGTCCACTCTCCTTTGAATGGTAATGTTCTTCTTCAAAAGGATCCGACCCTTTGAAACCTGAGATACCATTTTCTACATTCAGCTTCTTGTAGCCGCAATGGCTGTTGATGGAGACTCAAACTCAGGGACTTTGGATTTTTATATAAACAGGTTCTAATAAGAATCAACAGGCCAGCAATGTAGGGGGAACTTTTAAGTAAAATGCAATTCACTGAAATGAGTGTGGGAGTGTGTGTAGATGAGCTGTTCTCAACCTGTGGGCGACCCCTTTGTAACAATGAAAATATATCGCAGCATTAGGAAGGTTGAGAACCACTGCTTTAGATTAAGATCCTCACACACCATTCTTTCAGGCTTTTCTCCTTCTCCCTTTTTACCTCCCCTCCTCTGTTAATGGTAACTATAATTTCAGCAAGGTTCAAAGCCTTTACTCTCTGCCTACACTTGTAAAATTGTGCGTCAGCATTTGATACTGCTTACGGATGGATCCTAAGAGTAGGCACATGCCTGAGCTGTATGACGTAAGTAGGGTTCAAGTGTTGGTATTTTATTTGAATGTATAAAGAAAGATAACTGGGAGGAGAAGGAAATAGAAATCTTGTTGTTTCTCTGCCTGTCAAGTGAGATCAGTCCATTGCAGGTAAGAAAAGAGATTGCTATCAGCTGTTACTGTGTCACCCAGGTTGAAAGCTTTTATAGCCAACGTGCTAACTGTGCTTTAGCCTTGAAGATTTCACCTATAAATTCTGAAAGTTAAAAACAGATTAGCAACTTTGATGTTATTAAGACTACATAAAAATTATTCAAAGCAGAGCTAAGCAGTTTGCTTAGGTTTTGTTCTGAACTTCACAAGTCCAGCGTCTCAACTTTGGGCTATTGGAAGGAAAATATTCGTAAGGTTCTGGTCACACGAATTACTTTCCTCACATTCTTTCATTTGATCTAAACCACGAGTGGTTTATGTCTGCAGCAAGACTTTCTTAGGTTTAATTTCTCCCTGTCACCTGCAAACACCCTCTTGGGGGTTCTAATTGGTATTCTCTCTCTTTCTTTCCTTCTTTCTTTCTTTTTTTTTTTTTTTTTTTTTTTTT
>NW_003852565.1:2309293-2317514 GCF_000181295.1 Otolemur garnettii
GGGCTGGATTCAAACCCACCACCTTAGGTGTATGTGGCTGGCGCCTTAGCCACTTGAACCCCAGGCGCCAAGCCAATTCTCTCATTTTCTAAGTGGCATTTTGAGTTAGAAGTGACATACAACAATTGCACTATCTAAAGTCTGTAATTTAATATTTTGACGTGGTGAAGCCACCATCACAAGCAGGAGAGGGAGCACATTCACCACGCAGCCGTGGCTCCACCCTTCTCTAAGATTCCCATGTCTGTCTTCCAAGCAACAACCAATGTGCTTCTAGCGGCTGATGCACTAGAGACAAGTTTGCATTTTCCAAAATCTCAGATAAATGCGACAAGGTGCTCCCACTCTGTTTACGCTTCCGCTCAGCATAACTATTTTCAGATTCTTCCGTGTCATTGTGTGTATCAGGCGCACACCACGTTTTCCGGCTGAGTCGTATTCCCTCCTATGTGAATACCACAATTTGCTGGTCCACTCACCTGTTGGTGGGCGCCCAGCCGCTCACCTCCACAGCTGCATTGAGCATCCCTGTGTGAGTCTTCACACAGGCCTGTGCTTTCATTTACCTAAGAGTGGACTTTACAGGGGCAAATGTCTAACTTTTCGTGAAACTACCAAACTGAAAAGTGATTTCACATTGACATTTTACCAGTTGTGTATGAGAATCCCAATTCTTCCACATGGCCTCCAACACTGGTCTGGTCCGTCTTCTTAATTTTAGCCACTGTAAGCCTCGCATAGTGGCATTTCTTTTGGTTTTAATTTGCATTTTCTTACTAACTGAAGTTGTCGAACATCTTTCCTTGTATTTATTTGCCATCTATTTGTCTTCATTAATAAAGGGCCTGTTTAAATCTTCTATTTTTTAATTGATTTGTTTCTTACTGTGTTTTGAGAATTCTTTGTGTATTTTGGATACAAATCCTTTATAAGATGTATGTTTCGTAACTTTTTTCTCCTGGCCTGTGGCTTTTCATTAACAAATTTTCAGAGAGCAGAAGTTTTAATTTTGATAAAGCCTAGTTTCTTTATTTTTTCTTTTATGTATCATGCATTTGGTAAAGTGGTAAGAAATCTTTGAATAACCAAAGTTCCCCAAAATTTTTCTTATGTTTTCTCCTAGAAATTTTACAGGTTTAGATATTACATTTAGACAAGATACATTTTGAGTTAAATTTTGCATGTGGTACGAGATATAAATGAAAGTTCATTTTCTCCGTATCAATGGCCAATTATTAAATGCCATTTGTTTAAAACAAACCAAAAAACCCTGTGTTTTTTCCCCCACTAACTGCCTTCCAGTCCTCCACATAGACACAGATTGATGTTCAGACGATCTTGTTCCATCTGGTGCTGCTGAGATCAGCACCACACTGTCTTAACCACTGTAGTTTTATAATAAAGCTTAAAATCACACAGTGTTCGTTTACCCAATTTATTATTCTTTTTCAAAGTTGTTTTAGCATGGACTTTTTATTTCCATGTGAATTTCAGAATGGGCTTTTGAACATGTATTTTTTAAAAAAGCCTTTTGGGGATTTGATTGGAACTGCATTGAATCTACAGATCAGTTTGCAGAGAACTGACATCCTAACAACGTCGAATTATCCGACCCTGGAACAGTATTTATCTGCCCCCATTATGCCAGGGTTTTTCCACCTGGGCACATTAACATTTTGGACCACAGAATTCTTTGTTGTGGGGCTGTTCTGGGCATGGCTGGATGTTTAGCACCATCCTCGGCCTCTACTCCCCAGATTCCAGCTGCATAAAGTCCTTCTCCCACCCACTAATTGTGGCCACCCCATTCCACTAGACATGGAATGCTCTCTGGAGCAAAACCCTGATTGAGAACCACAGCTTAAATCTTTTCTTTTTGGTGGAGACAGAGTCTCACTTTATCGCCCTTGGTAGAGTACCATGGCGTCACACAGCTCACAGCAACCTCCAACTCCTGGACTTAGGTGATTGTCTTGCTCCAGTCTCCTGAGTAGCTGGGACTACAGGGGCCCACCACAACGCCTGGCTATTTGGGTTTTCTTTTTTTTTTTTAGGTTGTTGCAGTCTGGCCAGGGCTGGGTTTGAACCCACCACCCCTGGTATATTGGGGCTGGCGCCCTACCCACTGAGCCACAGGTGCCACCCCATATCTTAAATCTTTAATTTCTCTCAACAGTAGATTTGATTTTAAATGTAGAGGCCTTATTTGCATGCTGTCCCTTTTATCCTATTATTTGCACTGTATTTTGGGATGCTATTATAAATGGTAATTTTAACATTTCAATTTCCCACTGGTTGTTGTTAGTATATAGAACTGAAGTAGACTTTTGTTTATTGACCTAGTATCTTGAAACACTACTAAACTCACTAATTAATTCTATCAGCTTTTAAAAATAGGCTCCATCAGATTTTCTACATAGGTAATACTGCTGACTCGCAACAAAGAGAATTTCACTTCTTTCTTTTCAATCTGAATTGAACTTTTATTTCTGTTTCTTGCTTTATTGCACCAGCAAGAACCTCTAGTATTATGTTGAATAAAAATGTCAAGAGCATTCTTGCCTGGCTCCTGATCTAACAAGGAAAGTGTTTATCCTTTCACCATAAAGCTTGTATTTACTGTAGGCTGTCCAGAGAGGCCCTTTATTGGATGGAAAAAGATCCCTTCTATTCTTAGTTTTTTGAGAGGTTTTCCTCAGAAATGTATATTAGGTTTTGTCTCACACTTCTCTCTGCTTCTAACAAGATAATGGCATGGTTATTTTTCTTTCTTTCTTTTTTTTTTTTTTTTTTTGAGATGAAGCCTCAAGCTGTCACCCTGGGTAGAGTGCCATGGCATCACAGCTCACAGCAACCTCCAACTCCTGGGCTCAAGCAAGTCTCCTGCCTCAGCCTCCCAAGTAGCTGGGACTACAGGCACCCGCCACAACGCCTGGCCATTTTTTGGTTGCAGCCATCATTGTTGTTTGGCGGGTCCAGGCTGGGGATTCGAACCTGCCACCTTAGGTGTATGTGGCTGGCACCTTAGTCTTTCTTTCATATAGTGAATTACAATGATTGATTTGGATGACGTTAAGTCCTCTTGCATTCTTGGGCTGTGCCCGACTTGGTCATGGTGTGTTGTTCTTTTTACGTATTTTTGGATTTGATTTGCTAAAATTAAAAAAAACCACATTCATTCATGACCACAAATCTGTAATTTTTTTTCTTGTCATGTTTCTGTCGAGTTTCAGTATCAGACTAACTGCAGCCTCACAGAAGGAGTTGAATTATTCACTCTTCTTCAATTTTTTATGAAGCATTTTTGTAAAATTGGTAACATTTTAAAATATTTGATAGATTAAAGCCATTTCATTAATTTTCTTTTCTTTTTCTTTCTTTCTTCTTTGCTTTTTTGAAACAGAGTATTACTTTATTGCCTTGGGTAGAGTGCCATGGCGTCATAACTGACAGCCACCTTAAACTCTTGGGCTCAAGTGATTTTCTTGTCTCAGTCTCCCAAGAGGCTAAGACTATAGGTGCCCACCACCATGCCCAGTTAGTTTTTCTTTTTTTAGTAGAGATGGAGTCTTGCTCTAGGTCAGGCTGGTCTCAAACTCCTGAGCTCAAGTAATCTACCTGCCTTGGCCTCCCAGAGTGCTGGGATTACAGGTGTGAGCCACCACACCCGGCCTTGAATTTTCTTTAAGGGAAGATTTTGAACTATAAACTCAAGTCTTTAATATAATAGCTCCAGGGTGATTTAAGTGATCTATTTTTTCTTGAGTGAGCTTTAATAGTTTGTAATTCTCAGGGAATCTTTCCACTGAATCTCATGAAGTTGTTCATAATATCTGATTATTCTTTACCTCCCTCATTCTTGATGCTGTGATCTTTGTCTTATCTCTTTTTATTCTGATCAGTATGCCCCAAAGGTTTGTCATTGTGTTTATTTTATCAAAAAAAGGCTTTTGATTTTATTGCTTTTTGTATTTTAAAATATTTTCTATTTCATTAATTTCTGATCTTTACTGTTTTCTTTTTTTTCCATTTGGGTTATTTTGCTCTTCTTTTTCTAGTTTCTTAAAGTATAAACTCAGGACATTGATTTGAGACTTCTTCTTTCATATAAATATTTAGGCCTATAAATTTCTGCCTAAGTACTATTCTAGTAACATCCCACACATTTTTATGTGTTCTATTTTAATTTTTATGCAACTGCAAAGATTTTTCAGTTTCCCTTTTGATATCTTTGTTGATTGATGAGTTATTTAGGATTGCATTTGAGTGATTTCTAAGTATTTTGGTTGTTTTCCAGAAATCATTCTGTTAGTTTTCTCTAATTCATTTTTCTAATTCACAGTGGTCAGAGAACATATATTATATGGATTGGAACCATCCAAATGTATCAAGACCTGTTTCATGGCCCAGGATACGGTCTATCTCGGTCAGTGTTTCATGAGTCCTTGTGAAGAATGTATATCCCATTGCCACTTAGTAGTGTATTTGAAATAAGTCAGTCAGGTCACTGGGAGTGGTGGCTCATACCTGTAATCCCAGTACTCTGGGAGGCTGAGGTGTTGGATCCCTCGAGCTCAGGGATTCAAGACCAATCTGAACAAGAGTCAGACCTCTTCTCTACTACAAATAGAAAAACTAGCTGGGTGTTGTGATGGGTGCCTGTAGTCCCAGCTACTTGGGAGACTGAGTCAGGAGGATTGCTTGACCTAGAAGTTTGAAGTTGCCATGAGCTAGGATGTTGCCACTGCACTCTGGCCTGGGCAACAAAGCAAGACCCTGTCTCAAAAAAAAAAAAAAAATTAGGTCATGTTGGTGATAGTTTTCTTTCTATATCTTTGCTGACTTGCTGTCAACTTATCTTTGTTATCACTGAGAGAGCTGTATTGAAATTTCTGCCTATAACTGTGGGTTTGGCTGTTTCTTCACTGCATTTCTACTTGGTTAGCTTCTTGTATTTTTAAGGTCTTTTACTGGATGCACAAAAATTTAGGATCATTATATCCTTTTAAAGGTTACTTCTTTAGTATTATGAAATGGCCTTCTTTACTTCTGCTAATTTTCTTTGCTCTGAATTGTACAGTGTCTCACTCTAGCTTTCTCTTGCTTGGCACTCGGATGATACGTATTTTTCTTTTCACGTACTTTTAACTTGTGTGTATCATTCTTGTGGCATGCATTTCTTATAGGTATATATATAGTTGCTTTTTAAATCTAATGTAATAATCTCTGCCTTTTAATTGTGATATATGGATCATTTACATTTGGGTGACTCTTGGTAGGTTTATGTCTATCAGCTTTCATTGTTCTTTTTGACTATGCCATTGTCATGCCATCTGGGTCCTGATTTATATAATCTGCATTTTCTTAAATCTCTCCAGAAATAGTATAGGTTTTATCGGATCCACAAATTATTTATTGTAATGCTAATTATCCATTTTATTTACTGCAGTCTTTTTTTTCATACTAGTGGTTTTCTTTCCAAGACCAATGACCTTTTGTGACTCATTCATATTTTTAAGTAAAAGATTAGTTTGAATTTTTGAGATAGCTTTCTTTCTCAGGTTTTTCATGAGCACATATCCCTCTTTTACAACCAGGTTTTTCCTATAAATATTAAGACTAAGTAAAAGGTCTGGACATGTTGCTGGAATTTTAGCAGACATGTTTTATTTTAAGGTAAGCAAATAGAAAACTGAGCCAAATAATAAAGGTCCCCAAAGTCAGAATAAAGAGAGCTTTGCTTTTGTAGATTAATTTAGCCCTCTATCTGGAAGGCCAGTTTTTCATAAATAATTCTTTTTCAATTTCTTTCTTTCTTTTCTTTTTTTCTTTCTTTCTTTTTTTTTTTTTGTCGGGGATAGGTTTGAACCTGCCACTTCTGGTATATGGGGCCTGTGCCCTACTCCTTTGAGCCACAGGTGCCGCCCTTTTTCAATTTCTTTATTAAACATGTCTGTGAAGATTTGAGGGTTGTTGTTCCTTATTTATTTGTTTTTTTTATCTTAGTGATAAAATACACAGTGCAGGGGTTGGAGGGAAGGCTAGGATGGTGGTGAGCTTGGCAATCCAACAGGACTGAGAGTTTCAAGTAGACTTATGTGGGAACTTCTCCAACTTTTGAATACCTCTTTCTCATTGTGCTAACAACCATTATGTTCATATTCAGACTGAACCAGTTTTCTTGGCTGCAATGCTCTGTTTCATGCTCTGGGAGTGTTCTATTCATTTTTGTCATCAGGTGGTACCATCCACACTTCTTCTTTATGAGCTTACTTGAAGTCAGTTGGCCATGGAGGGTGAACCTTATTATAATGTACGTATTCCTTTTTATAATCTCATTTCAATGAGGTGACATGAAGGAGAGAAGTCAAACACTTGTGCTGGGTTGGCCAAATTGATTTAAGACTTAAAAAATCAGGATGGAAAGAAAGGGAACTATTACTTTCATATATTTGTTTGTGGCTGCAATGGATATCAGACAAATTAGAAAGAGGCATTCTTGAAAGGAAAGTGGGGGTGCAGAGGGCTTATTCCTTTTTACTTTTCTTTTCTTCTTATTTTAGCAGTAGGGTCTTGCTCTGTCACCCAAGCACAATAATACCTCTAACTCCTGGGCTCACGAGATCCTCCCATCTCAGCCTCCTGAGTGGCTGGGCTTACAGGTTCCTGGCATCATGCCTGGCCATATTTTAAATGTTTTTCCTTAGCTATGGGTTCTCACGATGTTGCCCAGTGGGTCTTGAACTCCTTGGCTCACGCAATCCTTGTGCCTTAGCCTCTTAAAGTGCTTATTTATGTATGTACCTTGTAACATATTCCTACAAGTCAAACTTTGGTAAACTATAGCCAGTGAGCCAAATCCAGTCAGTGTCAGTTTTTGGAAATTAAGTTTTGTTGGAGTGCAGCCACACTCTTTCATTTACATGTTATCTATTCCTGCTTCAGTGCTACAATGGCACACTGAGCACTTGTCACAGAGCTCTTGAGGCCTGTGACACCTAAACCCTCCCTCCCCCAAAAAATGTAGATCCCAGCTTTATATGAATCTGTAATCAGAAGCAAATCATAATGAAAAGCAGAGTTCAGAATGGCTTTCAGTTAAAATCACACTCCAGTCATAGGTCCCAAATAATTATTTTTGTCTTTGCTGTTATGAACCAAACACAGTGAACTTTTTCAGTACGGCACACTGAGTTAGAATGCTCTTCCCCCATCAGACCTGTGTTAGCACTTCACTTTAGCCAACTCCCTCTCTCACAGTTTCTTTACTCATTCTTTGAGCAGTAAGCAGTTTCTCTAGAAGATAAGTTTAACAGTGAGGCTTAGGATAAAAGTGCAAATTTTATATATTTTTTAAAAACTAAGTAAAAAATATAAAATTATTTAGTATTACTGCTGTAGAACTGAAATTATCTACTGTCCTAAATAAGCATAAAGTACTGCTGGACTTACCAAGTTGGTGATTCATCATTCACAATAGAAAGAAAAAAAACCCTATTTTTGTAGGGTCTACTATGTTGGGTTATTTATAAGCATTACATATATTAGCTTCACAGGAAAAAATAGTTTATTTTTTACAAATTATAAGTAAATGTGAACTAACTAACAAACTTCAGAGCCTTGGGTCTTTGATAGACAATGTCCTGCTTCCATGCTCCGTCCAATAAAGATAAAAATGATTATTTGTGGGGACGTCATAAAGCATCAACTTTTACTCTGAATGTCTCTTGGGATTACAGCTAATTTAAATAAAGCTGATTTTTCTCTACTAGTAAGAATTAAGTTTGAATGCAGAAAACCAAGGGAACCAAAAGCTAGTTCTTTGAAAAGATTAACAAAATTGATCAAACTTTAGGGCAATGTACCAAGGAAAAAAGAGACAGTAGTTAAGCTACTAGAATAAAAAATGAAATAGGAGACATTACTACTTACCTCACAGAAATTTAAAAATACTTATAAAAGTAAACAATGAACAACTGCATGTCAAAAAATCATATAGCACAGATGAAATGGACAAATTATTTTTATTTTATTTTATTTTATTTTATTTTATTATTAAATGATAGCTCTATACATTAATGCAAACAGGGAGTACAGTGTAGTGTTTTCACATACATTTTGAAACACTTTCATCGAGCTGGTTCACATAGATTTCATGTAATTTGCATAGTCATTGTGTCAAAACATTTACATTCTATTTCTAGAAAAGTTCACTTGTACC
>NW_003852565.1:2318596-2320281 GCF_000181295.1 Otolemur garnettii
ACTGCTTGCTAGAGCCACGCACCCCACGGGCGGCAGAGAAGAACCCCGCCTCAGGGCTCAGGACAGGTCCATAACTGGTTGCTAGAGCTGCAAGCCTCCAGCGGGCAGTGGGTGGCAGGAGTGGAGTTCTCCTGCTCCAGGCAGCCACAGAAGTACTTGCTAGAGCCTAGCGCACCCCCGCAGGTGGCTGCAGATGAGTCCCCCACTCTGGGAGGGCCCAGAACTGCTTGCTAGAGCCGTGTGCTCCACGGACGGCAGAGTAGATCCGTGCTCCAGGGCTCTGGGCAGGCACATAACTGCTTGCTAAAGCCGCACACCTCCTGCTGGTGGCAGGTGGCAGCAGAGGACTTCCCACTGCTCTGGGCAGGCACAGAATCACTTGTGAGAGCCCCGCACACCCCCACAGGTGGCAGCGGACCAGTCCCCCACCCTGGGAGGGCCCAGAACTGCTTGCTAGAGCCGCACACCCCACAGGCGGCAGAGTAGATCCCTGCTCCAAGGCTCTGGGTGGGCATAGAACTGCTTGCTAGCACACCTCCTGCGTGCCTTGGGTGGCCACAGAGGATTTCCCCTACTCTGGGCAGGCACAGAACTACTTGCTAGAGCCTCGCACACCCCATGGGCAGTGCCAGAGGAGTCCCCCACTCTGGGAGGACCCAAAACTGCTTGCTAGAGCCGTGCACCCCACAGGCAGGCGAGGAGATCTCCGCACCAGGGCTCTGGGTGGGCCCAGAACTGCTTGCTAGTGCCACGGGTGTCCTACGGGCAGTGGCGGAGGAGTCCTCCGTTCTAGGCAGACCCCAAACAGCCTTCTAGAGACACGCACACCCCACAGGGGCCAGCGGAGGAGTTCCTTGCTCCAGGCACCTGTGCTGGGTGGGCCCAGAATTGCTTGCTAGAGCCAGGTGCAACCTGCAGGAGGCGGTGAAGGAGTCTAGCGCTCTGGGAGGGCCAAGAACTGTCTATTAGAGCCACGTGTGTCCCACAGATGGAGGTGGAGGAGTTCCCCACTCTGGCTCCCAGGCTGGGAGGGAATAGATTAGCTTGCTAGTGCTGCACACGTCCAACAGGCCACGGTGAAGGAGTCCTCCACTCCCCCCAGCTACTCTGGTGGGGCTGAAATAAGACTGATCTGATCGCTTGCGTACCCTACACTACCGCTGCCATTCCCCCACCCCCCGACTGCTCCAGGGTGCTGAACTAGGACTGATCCGGCTACTGCCAGTCTCCTGTCCACTGGTTTTCCCAGTAGGCTGAACGAGGTCTAATCCAGCCATGCACACTCCCGTGAAGCTGCTGCCGTTCCACTGCACCCCAGTTGACCCAGCACTCAGGAACTGGGAGTAGACAACAGACACGCTCTGCCTCTCCCTCGCTGGGCAACTAGAAGAGGCCACCAACTGAACATTTCTGATAAGTCCTCCAAACAAGGTAAACTCAGAATGGGGCGGAATCAGCGGAAAAACTCTGACAACTCGAATAACCAGAATAGATCAACTATGGAGAAGTGGGGGGGGACATAATTGAAGACCCCATCCACAAGCAAATGGCTGAAATGTCAGAAATCAAGTTCAGAACGTGGATAGCAAATAAGATTAACAGAATGGAAGAAAGGAAGGAAGAAGAAGTTCAAGAAATGATTCAAAAGATCTCTCAAGAAGTTATTCAAAACATCTCTCAAGAAA
>NW_003852565.1:2325157-2370689 GCF_000181295.1 Otolemur garnettii
AAAAAAAAAAAAATTAGCAAACCAAACTCAGCAGCATATAAAAAAATTATATACCCTGATCAAGTGAGATTTATCTTGTAAATCCAAGGTTGGTTTAACATCCAAAAATAAATTAATGTAATACCTTATATCAATAGACAAAATCATATGATCATCTCAATGCAGAAAAAGCATTTGGCAAAATCTAACACCTATTCATATTGAGAAAAACCGCAACTCCACTCAACAAACTGGAGCTAAAGGGAACTTCCTCAGTCTGGTAAGGGACAACGGCGAAAACCCACAGCTAACACCCTCCTAAGTGGAGAAATCTTCAGCTCTCTCCACAAAATCAGTAGCAAGTCCAGAGTATCTTCTCTTGCCATGTCTATTTAACACTGTAATAGAGGTTTTCACCAGAACAATTAGACAAAAGAAAGAACTAAGAGGCCTTCATTGCAATGTTTGATAAGAAGTAAAGCAATCTCTGTTTGCGGGTGACATTATCATATGTACAGAAATCTAAGGAATTCAACTAAAACCGAAAAGAACTAATAATGAGTTCAGTGAGGTTTCAGGATACAAGATCCAAACACAAAAATCAATTGCATTTCATAGACATGCAAAGAATAATTCAAAACATAAAGTTAACAAAAGGATTGCATTCACAATAGCATTAAAAGGAATAAAATAGGAATAAATTTAGAAAAGAAGTACAAAAGTATGCTCTGAAACTTGCAAAACATTGTTAAAAGAAATTCTAAATAAATGGAAAAATATTCATGTTATTGTACTGGGAAACTTGACATTATTGAAATTGCAATACTCCCCAAATTGGTCTATAGATTTAATATTATCAGAATCCCAGCTGATTTTATAGAATTTGGCAAGATGATTAGAAAATTCACATGGGACTGCAAGACCCAGAATAGGCAAATTATCCTGAAAAAGAAGAACAAAGTGTAAGGATTCACACTTACTGATTTCAAAATACTCTACACCATCATGACATTCGAGACGATGAGGTTCTGGAACAAGGACAGACATATAGATCGATGGACTCGAGTCTAGAAGTAAATTTATGCATCAACAGTCAACTGATAATTTGAAACAGGTGATAAGATCATTCAATGGGGATAATTATAGTCTTTCCAATTAGTGGTGTGGGGGCAAGTGAATAGTGTCGAAAAGAATTAAGGGGTACCCTTATCTCACACTGTCTGTCAAAGTTAACTAAGCTATACAACTCTTGGAAGAAACATTGGGATAAATCTTTACAACCGTGGGTTTGGCAAGGGATTTTTAGATATGATACCAGAAATAGAAACAATAACAACAAAAATAGGTAAATTGAACTTTATGAAAATTAAAACCTTCTAGCTGGGCATTGTAGTGGGTGCCTCTAGTCCCAACTACTCAGGAGCCTGAGGCAGAAGGATCACTTGAGGTTGGAGGTTGCTGTGAGCTGTAACACCATGGCACTCTATGCAATGTGACAGAGTGAGACTCTCTCAAAATAATTACTTACTTAATTAAAGAAAAAAATAAAATTTAAACCTTTTGTGCCTCAAACAACATTAGCCACTCATAGAAAGTGCATAGACAGCCAGCCCATAGGGTGGGAGAAAACATTTGCAAGTATGGTATCCAAAAGGACGTGTACCCAAATATCTAAAGAATCTTATAACTTAGTGACAAAAGGACAGATGACCTAATTTAAAAATGGACAAAGGATCTGAGTAGATGTTTCCACAAAAAAAGAAACACAAATGGCATAAAAGCGCTTTCAAAGATGCTCAGTCATCCCATCAGTCGTCAGGGAGACAAACCCAAACCACTCTGACGTAACTGCTTCATACCCACCAGGACAGCTAGAACTAAAGAGTCAGATGGTGAGTGTGGGACGGGATGTGGGGAAATTGGAACCCACATAAACTGCTGAGAGGAATGTAGAACGGTGCAGCCACTGGGAAAATAGTCTGGCAGTTCCTGGAGGGAGACAGCACAGAGGTAAAATGTGACCCAGCAATTCTGCTCAAGGGTTTATGCCCAAGAGAAATAAAAATTACATGCACACAAAAACTCCTACATGAATATTTGTAACAGCATTATTCATAACAACCCAAAGGTAGAAACAACCCAGATGACCATCAATGGATGAACGGATAAACAAATGGGGGGTACCCATACATGGAATATCACTGGGCCATAAAAAGGAAGGAATTACTGAAACCTGCTGCTACGTGGATGAAACTTGAAGATGTTATGCTGAGTGAAAGAAGCCCCCGCCGAGGGCTACACACCGTGATTCATTCCTATTAAAGTCTGGAACAGGGAACCCTGTAGGGATAGAAAGAAGATCGATTAGTGTTTTTGCAAGGATGACGGGGGTTATGGTCACATCTATCTGCAAATAAACAGAGGGTGTCCCCAAAATGTATGCCCGTTGTAAGAAAGGAAAAAACTGTACTAAATTTGTAACACTGAAGTCACGTTTGACTTCCGACTTGTATTCATCTTTTGTTCCTGGCATATATTGAGTATTGCAAATTTTAATACACTTTTTTCCTGCCTTAAAACAGCACTCTCCCTACTTTAAAAATTGAATTGTATGATTTAAATGGGTGAATTTAATGGTATGTTACGTATTTCTAAGAAATAAAGCTGTTAAAATTGAGTTTGGTTGGTAATACAAAAGATTAAAATACGAGTGGTGTTAATAAGATATATTTAATTTTTTTCCTATTCAAAAGGTCTGAGAGTAGCCAGCCCAGAGCAAACAGAGCAGCGCAAGTCTCAGGGACCCGCCTGCCTCTGCCTCATTGTTAGCTTACAGTAATAAGGCCGCCTCCTGGCCATAAATCTGACTGTTATTTTGTTTATTTAATTAATTTTTTTCTTTTGAGATAGTCTCACTCTGTTGCCCTGGGTAGAGTGCTGCAGTGTCAACCTAGCTCACAGCAACCTCAAACTCCTGGGCTCAAGCGATCCTCTTGCTTCAGCCTCCCAAATAGCTGGGACTACAGGCACCTGCCACAACACCCAGCTAGTAGAGGTGGGGTCTCGCTCTGGCTCAGGCTGGTCTGTTACTCCTGAGTTCAAGCAATTCCCCCCGCCTTGGCCTTCCAAAGTGCTGGGATTACAGGTCTGAGCCATCTCACTCAGCCCATAAATCTGACTTTTAAATAACAGAAAGGAGGAAGAGGGGAAAAGGTTACACTTCTCCCCTTTTAATAATATCCCAGAATTGCATGTGCCAAAATTGGCCATAATTGGGTCATATGGTTCTACTTACATAAAAGTGAAGATGGTGAATTTTGGCTTTATTCCAGGACTACTATTCTAGGTAAGAAGAAATTTTAAGTGGACATCAGCATTCTCTGTCATGTTAACAAAATAAATATTTGACCAGGGTGAGCATAAAAAATGTAATGCTCTGTGAAAACTTAAGATGGCATTTTTACTGAGCATGGAGTTGGGGGCAGAGAAGGAGAGAGAGATAGAGATTATTTATTTAGAAACACAAAAGTAATAGCAAAATTCTGTATCAAGGATTCTGAGTAGCACAAATGCATTATAACCAGTTATCAAGCATAAAGATGGTATCAGCTGCAGGGAACCAAGCTGAAGCTTCAAGGAAGCGCCTGATTCAAAGCAGCACTGGGGTAATAGGAAGAAATGAAGTTTGGCTTCACCACGAAGAAGAAAATTAAGATATTGGAGTATAAATATCAAAACATCAAGTAAAGGAAAGCTTATTCGGGTCAATTAAAAGTTCAAGAAAGATCTTGTCCATTCTACTGTGAAATAGAAATAAACACTAAGGACAGCCTTTGTGCTGTGTGATAACATTTGGGAATAAAATTTCTTCATAACAAAAGCATGGGAGCCAAGCAAATCAGGCATAGGAGAGCAGTTAGCAACATCATTGAATCCACAGCCCTTAACTTTTTTCTGATTCTTTTTTTATTTCAAATTAATATGAAGCTACAATTGTTTAGGTTACATTGTTTTTAATTCTAAGGTAAAGTTCAAGTTGTAGTTGAGCCCTTCACCTGGGGTGTGTTGGACACCCTCCCCTGTGCACATTAGGCCAGACCCCGCCAAGTGCCCTCTCTCCTCCCACCAATCGCCCTCTCTCTTCCCCCTCCCCCCCTTTTTCTGATTTTTTAAATTAACACGCCTGATGTGGTGTTGGGATGATGTAGCATCCAGAGGTGTTGACTTTAGCTTGAATTTCTCATTCATGTTGTCGTGTCAACGTTGCCTTTACTTCTTTGAATAACCAGAAAGGTGTTGATATTTAATGTGTCAATATTTAGTATGCATCATTTTTAATTGCATACTAAAATAAGTAAAACAATAAATCTGTATCCTGGAACCTATAAATTTGAAAATAACTAGCATAATTTAAATACAGTATTACAAACATTTTTTTGTTTGTTTGTTTTGTTTTGTTTTGTTTTTTAGAGACAGAGTCTCACTCTTTTTCCCTGGGTAGAGTGCTATGGCATCATAGCTCACAGCAACCTCAAACCCTTGGGTTCAAGAGTTCCTCTTGGCTCAGCCTCCCGAGTAGCTGAGGGCTAAAGGTGCCTGCTACAATGCCCAACTAGCTTTTCAATTTTCAGTAGGGATGAAGATCTTACTCTTGCTCAGGCTGGTCTCGAGCTCCTGAGCTCAAGCAATGCCCCTGCCTCAGCTTCCCAAAGTGCTGGGATTACCGACGTGAGCCACTGTGCCCAGGATAATTAGAATCATTGTAAATAGAGGCTTACAAAAACATTCTTAGCTATTGAAGGAACTTTTCTGGGTAGAACTTATTTGCAAGTGCCTGGGAAAAGAAGATAAATAATGTAAAAACAAAGAACCAAATTTCCCCAACTTTTCCTTAGCTCTAGAAATACGTTACTGGAATTATATTTAAGAACTTTTGATAGACCTAAACAGACCTGGGTTTAATATTATTTTCTGGCTATGTTACTTTGGACAAGTTAGTGAACCTTTCTGAGTTTCAGTTGCCTCCATCAGGGTGAGAATCCCCATCTCATAAGGAGAACGGATCATTGATCTACCTGGAATATTCATTGATATACCCGGAATATTCACAGATACGAGGTATTCCTTTCGTGTTCCTTTTTTATGGAAATATATCAAGACTCTCAGTAGAAGAGTCTAGGGCAGTGGAAAAAATGAAAAGTCCAAATGTGTAGGATATAGACATTTATTTTTCCCATAACTGGCTCCCAAATAGTTGGTTTACAGTTTGGTTTTGGAGAAGAATTAATGGAAGATACAATGACCAAAGGGGACTTCCAGCTGACATGGATTCTGGAACGTGGGTTGTTTTTATTTCGCATCTTTCTGTCTTGGTCCTGAGTGTATGCGTATCTCATCGTTTCTGGAAGGCTTGTGCTGAACAGGCTGGTTTAGTATAGAAGCCTGACTTCCTTCCTCTCCTACTGGCTGGCGGGATGAGTGTCACCAGACCTTTCCATCCACCCTCTCCTCTCTACATGGCGTTAAGTACTGCTACGGGACCAATAAGCACATTCAGATGACTGATTAATAATCTCCCTACCATCAGCTCTCATTTATCACAGCCAGATAATTTGAATTTCAAATTATCTCCAGAAAGCCTCCCTTTTGAATATTTATTGACATTCCAGCAACTCTTCTTAATTAAGTACTTTATTGGAATGAACAAGATCTTTGTTTACTCTACTCCAGCAGAAGCGTGAAGAGTCAAAACAACAGCATCACTGCTCTGTGGAAGGCGCCAAGGACTCTCTGCCAAGAAATCCTGGTTCTGCCTTGGGTTGTCACCCATCCCTCTCACTGAGAGCAGGTGCCCTCGAGGGCTGGACATGCTGCTGGGCACATGTAAACAAATAAGACACTTCATTAACCTTAGGATCTAGGCAGACAAGCTAAAAATGATAATATGGAAAGAAAAGTGTCTCCCAGGAGGTGCAGCAGAGAACCGGGAGACAAGTCGAGCGTCACAATCCAAGTGAGAGCAGAGGAGAGGTCTTGGGCTCGCCTTGAGACAAGAGTTAGCCTACAACTGGGAGAATAGGTGTGTCACATCCTTAGTAGAAAGGTGACGCAGGGTGACTTAAACAGGGGACGGGTCAGATACCCAAGTTTTCTGCAGGGTGCTGTAAACCTTTTCCAAGAGAGGGTGGGTGACAAAGATGAATGCCTGTGGAGGTTTCCTGTTTAATGTCACCTAGTGTGACTCTTCAGAATAAATAAAAATAACCTAATTATATTGGCATGGTTTACTGTTTCAAGTGTTTCCTGCTGCTGTGAAAGGTCATCTGCCCTCACTGTTGCCCCCATCAGGTTCTATTTGAAAGGTCATTTTTCTTGACCCAATATGAAAACACACACCTGGGTACTGGGGGTGGCATCTAAGTAACTCTGCAAAAGGGGCAATGAGGAACTCTGTGTATTGAATTCCACATAATCTCATGCTAATAATTTTTATTTATTATTACAGAACAATATCTGTAAATTCCATTGCCACACACACACACACACACACAAAAGCCCAGCTGTTTTTCTCAAAGCAAATTTTAGCTTTTAAACAAAAGTGGTTTCCTTTCAATTGAACCAACAATTCTGCTCAGGTTTTGTATGGTCTAGAAATATGTCATTAATAAAAAATTATTTTCCTAGTGTTCATTGACCATTGTATTAAGCACCGTATGTGTTTCTTTCATGTTTTCAATTATTTTATTATTTGTGTATTCATTTATTTATTTTGAGACAGAGTTTCACTGTAGTGCCGTGGATAGAGTGATGTGCTGTCATAGCTCACAGCAACCTCAAACTCCTGTGCTCAAGATATCCTCCTGCCTCAGCCTCCTGAGTAGCTTGGGACTACAGGTGCCTGTGAGGATGGATGTCTGGGTAGTTTTACCATTTTTAGTAGAGACAGGGTCTCGATTTGCTCAAGCTGGTCTTGAACTCCTAAGCTCAGGAGATCTATCCACCTCGGCCACCTGGAGTGCATGTTTTCAATTATTAATGAATGAAATTTTTATAAAAATGTTTTTATGACTGACAAAGATGACTGCAAAATCAATGTGTCTGGAGAGGCACCCACTCAGTGAAGCAGAGAGACACTGTCTAGATCCAGTCCTGGGAGCCAGGCCATCTGGGAGGGGTAAAGGAATTTAAAGGACATCTTTCTTGCACCTACCCAGGGCCTGTGTGAAACCATAACCCTTCTTTCTCCATCTGACCTTTCCATTCAGATTTTTTTCTTTTAAAGCAAGTCATTTTTAAAACTTTGAACAAAAGAGTGGGAGGGGGAAAGGTGGTGAGGTGAACCACAGGGCATTGTGAGTTGCGTGGGGTTGTCTCCCCAGCCTATTTCTAATTTCCCTCCCGGTTCACTTCTCCAAATACAGAGCTGTGAGTGGCAGAGGGTGTCTGCACGTCCCTACAGCCTGATGCATAAATGGTCTGCAATGTCCCTACAGCCTGATGCATAAATGGGTCTGCAATGTCCCTACAGCCTGATGCGTAAATGAGTCTGCAATGTCCCTACAGCCTGATGCGTAAATGGGTCTGCAATGTCCCTACAGCCTGAAGCATAAATGGGTCTGCAGCTGCATTACTTCTGCCAAGTGGGTGCTGGGTGCACTGTTGGTAATTGGACAATGGGTGAATTACTAAATATACTTCCTCAGGACAAATATGAGCAGGGGGGTCTTCCATGACAGAAATGAAATCCCTTGAAACAGAATGTAAAGGTCAAACCAGGCCATCTGATTTTACTGACAGTAGTGGGAGGCAAAATTTTTCCCTTGCTTTAAATTTTTAAAAATATTACTGTTGCATAATTATAATGTGATAAATGGATCCTTAACTTACATATGATTACCTGGTATGGATGATTCCTTTTTTGGAACAGTAAGACAATAGTAAGATCAACTCTGTTAATAGGAAAGTGTATTAGCTTCTCTCTGTCAGTGAAATATTAAGGGTTAGGAATATAATTTTTCAGTAGGCACTAAATAAAATTAATGCCGTAGGTGATGTAGCATTCAATGTTTCCTTGGGACAGATTAACATGGAAAAAACAAAAAGTGAACAACAGCCCACAGAGACCTTCTCCGTGTCCCAGCCTTAGAAGACTAACCTGGTATCTGAACAAAGTGGCTGATGCATGGACCCAGGGCGTCTCACTCTCCCTGGTGACCCCTACCAGCGGGAGAACAGCCAAAACCCAAGTACCAACAAGACACTGCCTCTCTAACAGCTTTCTTTGCCTTGCCGCTGGGTTACCAGCCACAAGTTGGAGCCCATAGCAGGACACAAGTGAGTGACTCCTGTATCCTCACCATCCACGGTCAAGGAGCCACTTACAAGTCTCACATGTAGCCTTTACTCAGTTGCAGAGGTCAAAAAACAATTTTGAAAATAATCATTTGAGATTCTTCCACAAGTGAGATGCTGCGCTGGGTCCCTTACATGCATTTTTATTGTCTTCTTAAATCCTTAAAGCAATGATAAAAATAGGAGTAGCATTATTAGTTTCCCTTGACAAATGAGAAACCTCAACCTCTTCGCCAAAGTTCAGTTGCAGAGCTGAAAGAATCGCAGATCTAAATGGAGTGAGATGGTGCTGGTGGGTAAACGGCAGTGCTTGTTATTACTACTTATTTGTTCGTATGTAATTAGAAAGTTAGAGATTATGGAAGCACAGGTGAGGAACACCTGAGCCAGCCTCATGGAGATGAGGAAGACTTCTGGTCTGCATTTGCTAATCAATGGCTGAGACCATCTAGCAGCGATTCTGTTCTCTTGTTATCTGATGTTTAATATCTAAATGAAAAGTAAACCTTTTATCGTTAAAGATGAGGTGTTATTTGCATGTTCACACAAGGTTAGTTCACAGTTGGCAGTGCCGTCCTCTCAAAGATGCAATGATTTTGGGTACACAAAATTTAGAAGTCAAAAGTTTCATGCAGATAGCTCCTCTCAGCCCTGTCTCAAGGGTGAGCCCAGGAAGGTGTCTCATGCACAGCGGGTCCGTCTCAGCTGAGAAACCCCGAGCTTAGGAAATCTGGGACTTAGGAAGGAGTCCCAAGGAAACCTGCTGTACTCTTTAGTGTCGTGGACAGGAAACAAACATGCCCTTTTCCCTGAAGGGAGATAATATTTGTATTTTATAAACCTTTTTGCTATGAAAATACCCTTGAAAAGATAGCCCAGGAGGAAGGCTGCCACAAGATATGCAGAAACACTGGAACCTTGCCTCCAGGCGGCAGGATGGAATGTCTGTTAGATGTGCAAACTCAGGGGCCCACCTAGACCTATGGAATAGAGCAGTGATTTTCAACCAATGTGCCAGGGCACACTGGTGTGCCATGAGAGGATCTTAGGTGTGCCTCTGTAGCAGGAAACCGACGCAGACAGAAGACTCCAGGCACCAGTTGATTAGAGGAAGCAGGTTTATTTGGCCGGGGGTACTCGGAACACCAATGTGATTCCCAAAACTGAGCCCCCTGACTCAATCTCTTGCCTCTCTTTTATCCACTTTTCAGGGTGGGAGTGCACGTGAGGGTCATAAGACAGAGAGACATGACATCATCCTCAAGGTCCCAGGCTCAAGGGGGAAGGTCAGATTCACCTGCGTCCTTGAGACCTGTCAGACCACCTGCCCTCAAAGGCAACAGAAACCTAAGGAAGTTACTAGGTTACAATCAGGGCTCCATGTATGGCAAGGAAGAAATATACAGATAACAGAAACGCCTGTGACTTGGCTGGGGCCTACATACGGCGGTTAGGACAGATTCTTTTAGTTCTGCTTTTACTTTCTTGCCTCACCTTGAACATGTTTAATGATCATTAATTATTATTATTTTTTTGATACAGAGTCTCACTTTGTCATGGTAGAGTGCTGTGATATCTTAGCTCACAGCAACCTCAAACTCTTAGGTTCAAGTGATCCTCTTGCCTCAGCCTCCCAAGTAGCTAGGATGACAGGTGCCACCACAACACTCAGCTATTTTCTAGAGATGGGGGTCTCCCTTTGGCTCAGGCTGGTCTTGAACCTGTGAGCTCAGGCAATCCACCTGCCTCAGCCTCCCAAGTACTGGGATTATAGGTGTGAGCCACTGTGCCAACCTAATTAAATTATTCTAAAAGAAGTTCAAAGCACAGTAATTATATTCCTTTTTTTAGCCAAGATAATTTAAATATGCCATGGAAGTTTAACTATAGGTTCAAGTGTGCCATGAGACAAAAAAGGTTTAACAGTCCTGGAATTAGAGGCTCTCTGGGATGGATTTAACAAACCTTCAAGTGATTCTTTGGAAACTCTGCCTTTGGAATCCTTTTTTCTGATTAGTTGCCCACAGCTATGCAGGTTGGCCAAGTGCTTTCCATCTAGCTCACGGATCACATTTCTGCATGTGGGAGTGATCCCCAAGTTTACCCTTGTAGAGGACTAAAAATCATACTTACTATAACAGCCACCAATCTCATAACTCATCTGAGGAATTGCTGAGAACAAGACAATTTCCTGGCAAGTCTGGAAATCTCTTGTGACTTGGAAGGCAAGTCACCAAGTAACTCAGTAATCCCGGAGGAGCAAAATTCAGTCCTGTAGTAGTAAGGCTGATGTTAAACATTAAGCATTTAATGGCAGTTCCTTGAAAGATTAGTGGAGAAAAATTGCATGTAGTCTATTTGGAGATCATTTCCGTAAGTACAGACTCTCTTGGCACCTATGAGATCATTTCCTTCAGCACGCATCCCCTGCATGTCCTTGCTTCGTAATCTTTCTGCCCATTATGTATCTTCTCAAAAAAAGGACTCTGTAAGAAGTGCTGGGCACTTGCCCTGCCCCTATGGGAAGCCCACCTCTTGCAGCTTGTACTCTCAATCTGTGGCCCGTATGATCATTTATGTGGTTGCAACATATCCACATATCCTGGTTGGAATGTTCTTTTTCTTTACAGCACAGTCCTTGAGATAATTTCACAGCAGTGACCCCATTGATGTGCAAACTCTTTTTCTTTTCATCTTACACCAATAAACATTGAAATGCAGATGACAGTTTTGACATTCGCAAAAATGTGGTTTTAATTAGCATGTGGATTGCTTGATCTAAAAAGCCAGATGCTTAAATATCATGAAAGGTCACAAGAACAGATCCTTAGTTTTCATGTTCGATATTCTAATTCTATTGAATTAGAAGTGATAGAGTTTAGTCACATTAGAAGATGATTTTATTTAGCTCCCTGCTCTGTTTAATGCGTTAGGATAAGTAAAGGAATTCAATTCTCCTAAAAGGGAGGAAACAAAATTACCCAAGCCTTACTCAGATCAGTTTTCTTTGCTAATAGTGAACACTTACAATGAAAGCTCAGTGACTTCCTTTCTGAATAGAAAAATCCGTAACAATAAAAAACATAAAGAAAAAATCTTTGTTTGAAGCAAATTATTAAGAAGACAATTTGAAGAAAGTCTCATCTAGAAAGTGGTTTTGACAAAACTATTATTCTTTTTATACCTTTTTTGTTCAGTTTTTCACAGGTTCTGGGTTAGATTTGCAAGGAATCATGCCCAGTTAGGTGAACTTTCCACATTCTAAGTGGAAGTTAAAATATTGGCAATGCTCCCTGCCCTTCAATTCAAGGAACTCACCAATGGAATTAAATCAGATGGATATTCATTCTTGGGCAAATCCAATCTGAACTATATCCAAGTAGGTTTTACCAAGCACTTCCTCATAATACTCATCTCCCCAGTGCTGACACAGAGTAAGAATTTGCATTATAGAATGTTACAATAATTCCTTACATGACTAAAACCCAAGTTTCTTTTCAACTGAGCGCTATTCTATTGTTAAGTAGATAATAATTCAAACCAGAGAAACTTAGAATTTCACTTATTAACTCAAGGTGAAATGGGAAGGTGTTTACCAAACATTTCCTCACAGCGCTCCTCTCCCCCGTGGTGACATAGAGTAAGAATTAATGGGGCAATAAATATAATACTTGAGATTCAACTCAAATTCATATCAGAACAATTTCTGATCTTTTTTTGGAGTTGCCCTGATTGTATTATCAATTACAAAATATTTTATCTCTTGAATGCTAAGGGCCTGGGCATCTTGGAACCTTCTCTTCCATTTACCTGGGGCTTGCAGAGCTTCTGTAGTAGTTTGTCCTTCTTCTCCCTTCACCTTGAGTTAATAAGTGAAATTCTAAGTTTCTCTGGTTTGGATTATTATCTACTGAACACAATGTAAGAACATTCAGTTGAAAAGAAACTTGGGTTTTTGTCATGTAAGTAATTATCATAACTTTCTATAATGCAAATAATCACCCACTTTTTAAGGTGTGATTTTTTTATGTGTTGGCTCATATGCACAGCTAGGCCCACCTGCCTTCGTCTTCCTACTTCATGGGCTGTGCTCTACCTAAGCAAAACCACTTGATGTTGTTTGTCCAGAGTCTCACACTGGCATAGACAGAAACTGAATCCAAACCTGTCATTCTCAAGCCAAAATTCTGTGAAGGAGACCAGACTAGGATACGTATATCCAGTTTCATGCAAAGAGCTCAGAGACTGTAACTCACATACTTGCAATAACCAAAAGCTGATAAATCCAATAATATTTCCTGGAAAGTTCAGAAAACTGAGGTCATTAGGTGAATACAAAGAGTCACAGCCATGATCTGCTTACCTGAAGCAGAAGCTCTTGGCACCATAAACTGCTATGGATACTTAAATGGTAATTTTGATGAGTTGATGAAGGCTGAGTATGGACCCATAAAGAATGAGAAACTCTTTAGAGAATGCAACCTTAAGAAAGCCACCACAGGAACCCTGCCAGGTTCTTATGGTGAAGATCTGAGAAAGATCCTCCCATGGCCCTGGCAGGGGGAGAGAAGAGAGTAGTGACTGGGATGGATGCCCAGATCCTTCTGCATAGCAAACCCCTGGTGTCCAAGAGAAACAATACTGTGAGCTGTATCTCAGCTGTGGGAAGGCATCCCTCTCACTTCAGATCCCCTTGGCTTTCCTGTTTCACCTACTGATGGGATAAGAGAGGGTGGAACTCCTACTTCAAGGAAGGTAGATGTGGAACAATGCAGCCGGGAAGGCCAGTGAGGTGGGGGGAACGCTACAGTGCCAGAGGACCATTTGAGAAAGTCCGGCTCAGAGATTCAGATGCACTAACAGGCGGAGACTTGATCACTCAATTTTAGAATACTTTCCCCCTGCCATTCATGCCCTACCACCAAACCTAAAGGGCTCCAGGATAATAACAGTAGATTATAGCTGAAAGTCTGCTTTTCAAAGTCTTAGAAAGACTCTTTCTAAGGATGAGCACTTCCAGAAGTGTAGGCAAGAGGACCGAGAAAAATGAGAATACAAGGTACTGCAGCCCAAGGCCTAGTCTGGCTGGTGTAAATGCTCACATTAAAAGCCTATTTACTGCCATTGTAGTACCTGATACAATATGTCTAATTTCCTAAAACCAAAAAAAAGTGACATCTAAAAAGGCAAGAAAAATAATATAATCTGAAGACACAAAGCAATCATCTCAACCAGACTCAGTCATAACACAGATGTTGAAATCATCAGGTAGGGATTTAGACTAATTAATACACTAAAGGCTGTAATGAAAAAGGTGACACCATGCAAGAGTAGATGAGTAGTGGCAGCAGAGATGGAAACTCTAACAAAGTAGAAAAAGAAGATGCTAGAAACTAAAAAAGGCACTAACAAAATAAAGAAGGATTTGATGGGCTTATCAGTAGACTTGTGGATAGGTAGCTCCATCATTGAGGTTGAGAATTAAGGTTTGAGAACTAAAATGCACAGAGAATAGAAAGGGAAAATCCCCAGAATAGACTATTAAAAAATTGTGCTAGTTTTATTTTTTTATTAAGTCATTTTTACATAGATCATGAATACATGTATGCCATTATGGGATTCACTGTGTTGATTATTTATACAAATTGGAGTGCTTACATCCTACTAATCAACATAGTCTTCACCTCACTTACCCAATTACAGTGTTAAGACATTTGTGTTCTACACCTAATAGATCCACTTGTACTTGAAATATGCCCCATAGGTGTGGTCCCCCTACCAACCCTCCCTCTATCCAACCACCCCCCTCCCTTCCACTGTCCCTCCCCTTCCCTCCTTCATCCTGGGCTATAGTTGTGATTCCTCTTTCATATGAAAGTGTGAGTGATTATAAATTGGTTTTATAGTAGTATTGAGTACATTGGATTTTTTTTTCCATTTCTGAGATACTTTACTAAGAAGAATATTTTCCAGCTCCATCTATGTAAACATAAAAGAGGTAAAGTCTCCATTTTTTTTGATGATGCATAGTATTCCATGGTATACATATACCACAATTTATTAATCCATTCATGGGTCAATGGGCACTTGGGCTTCTTCCATGACTTGGCAATTATGAATTGAGCTGCAGTGGACGATCTGGTGCAAATATCTTTGTTGCCAAATGATTTTTGGTCCTTTGGATATACACCTAGAAGAGGAATTACAGGAACAAATGGCAGGTCTACATTTAGATCCCTGAGGGTTCTTCAAAATTCCTTCCAAAAGGAACGTACTAGCTCTCAATTTTAAAAGGTGCAACACAAGCGTAATTGTAATCCACTAAGAAGAAAGAGAGATTGCAGGAGAGAAAATATTTGAGATAATAATGACTGAAAACTTTCCACAATCAATAACAGACACCAAGTCACAGTGCCAGGAAGCTCAGCGAGCACCAATCAGGACAAACACCTGCAGAAGAACTACCATAGGGAAATCACCATATTAAACTACAGACAGGCAAAGAGGAAAAAATCTTGAAAGAAGCTGCAGGTGGTGATAAGAATGATGACAGATATGCCATTAAAAGCCAAGCAAGATGAGACAAAATGGGATAAAACTTGGTTTGGAAGGAATAAAAATGACAAATTAGAACTCTATATCCAGAGGAAGAATTCTCCAAAAGTAAAAGAGAAATAAAGAATTTTTCACACAAAGAAAAACTGAGGGAATGTGTCACCCACAGCTCTCCTCTGCAATAAATGTAAGAATTTCTCCAAGAGGAAGGAAACTTGATGTAGGTCATGAATTTAGAGCTATGTAAATAAAGGGAGTGTGTCATAGATAAATGTAGGTCACACAATCTCTTCCATTTTTCTATGCTTAATTTATCTAAAAAATAATGGTGTAAATAAATGAGAGGACATGGCATTGGGTGAGCGTGCTGTTTGAAGGAGTGAAGTGAATTACGACGATATCACAAGGGATGGGAAGGAAGAGCTGGGAATATTCTGCTGTAAGATTTGTGCTGCACATAAAGTCGTACAGTGTTACTTAAAGCTGGACTTTAGTTAAAAGGTACATTGTAAACTCTATCAAGAATTATTTTATAAATAAAGTATAGTTAAGGCACAAAAAGTGCAATCACATGAAATGCTTAATTAAAATCAAAGAGGGCAGAAAACGAGAGTGGGGAAGAAATAAACAAATGCAATGCATAGAAAACAATTGGAAGAAGCATGGTGGAATTAGTTCATCTGTGTAGAGCATCTACACTTCGTTGTCTTTAGAATGTTTATCTCTTCATCCATATTCTTTATTTGTTGAATTATTATCATCATTCCTTCATGCAATTTTATAAACATGATTTTCTTTAGTTCCTTGAACGTTTTATAATAGCTATTTTAAGGTCTTTGTCTATTAAATCCAGTACCATGGTCCTCCCGGGCAATGCCCCCTGCCTGCTTTATTTCCTGTGGGCAGCACACACATTCTTCTTTGCATGTCTCAGAATTTTTGGTTGTAAACTGGAAGTTTTAGCTAATGACACCCCCTCCCTGCTTTCTGGAGTTCACAGTTTTTGCTGTTGAGAGATTGCACTGGACCAGTGCTGCGACGTCTCTCTCCTCCACGGGGTACAGTCTCTGATGTCACTGCTCAGAATTTCCCCCTTATTTTTATATTTTAGGGGTCACACTCTGGGTCTGCATTCACTACTTTTTGGTCAAAAATTATGCTTAACTTCCCTTACTCAGCTGCATTTTCATACTTCACTGTTGGCCATATATGTGGCTTGGAGACTTTCTCCAGGGAATTTACAATTCCGAGTCCTCCTCTGTGCTGACATTAGTGGAGGGACTGGTGACTCTGAGGTCACCTCCCTGATGCTCCAGGAGCACAACCGTGAGCTGATCTTCCTGGGGATGGCGGATGGCTGGGATTTGATTTTTAAGCTTCACTTCCTTTCACCTGCCCCGGAGCCAAGTGTTTAGTTTTCTGCTGGTGTTTGCTCACTGGTTGTTTTTAAGCTCCCAGAGCCTTGAAGGCTCCAAACCCCTTGCCGAGGGATCTGTGGGTGGCTTGGGGAGGTTTTGTAGAATCTTTACCACATCCTGTTCACCCTCTTAGGGTCCCTCAGGATGACAGTGGCCCTAGGATCACTCTACTTGGCTCTCTCTTTCTCATTTTTTTTTCCTGGCAAACTACCAACTCAGACAACAGGGATTTTTGGATTTCCTTAAGCATTCTTTGCTTGTGTACTGGTCAGATCTACCTGTTTTATGAGTTGGTAACATGTGACGTGATTCTCCATGTTCAGCACACTTTCTTCTGCTACGCTGTCTGGACAGCAGTGTCCGGCTCTCGGTGATTTTGAATAGAAGGACGTACAATACATTGCCTCTAGCACTCAACTGGCCTTCGCCCTGCCACAGCAAGCATATATGCTAAGATTATATTTGGGGGAATATAACACAACCTTTCTCCTCCCCGCCTCTGAACAATGAAGGAGGAAGGGTGAGAATATCTTTTCCTAATGAGAGAGAGGAGAGAAAGAGAGAGAGAGAGAGAGAGGGTGAGGGAGAGAGACAGAAAGATCTTACAATTATCCCTTTCATTTCTAATGGTTCTGGTGACTAAAACCTTTTGTAAGTTGGTTTCCTAGCCTCGCGGTGGCTTCTCAGAGTTACCAAGTGTCACCTGTTAGCTGCTGACCTGTAGCCTTGGTCTGTCATACTTAGATGTAAAGTTGTGTGTATTTCCTACCTTTTATTTGGTGAAGTGAGGAGTTGTGTTCACATGGACACCTGTGGGCCCAGAGTTTTCTGTTTACTTATGACTTTATAAATTGAGAAGCTTCACATGTTTTGAAGATGTATACAATTTGATGTATACAATACCATACAATTGTGTTATGGTAAGTCATTATTATGGTGAGAATTTCACTAAAAGTCACAAAATTAGAGCTGGGTGTGGCAGCTCACACCTGCAATCCCAGCACTCCAGGTGTGGTGGCTCACACCTGCAATCCCAGCTCTCTGGAAGTCCAGGGTGGATGGATCCCCTGAGCTCAGAAATTTGACACCAGCTTGAGCAAGAGTGAGACCCCATCTCTACTAAAAATAGAAAGACTAGCCAGCTATAGTGGCCCACACTGGTATCTTAGCTACTTGGGAGGCTTAGGCAAGAGGATCACTTGAGCATAAGAGTTTGAGGTTGCTATGAGCTATGCCTCCATGGCACTCCACCTAGAGTGACAGAATGAGGCTCTGTCTCAAAAAAAAAAAAAAAATAAAAGACCTTGTCTCAAAACATCTCAAAGTTGGGTGGCTCAGGTCGTAATTACTGGAGTGTAAGCGACTGTCTGCCATAGCCTCCAGAACCGAACTGAGGCAACCAAGGATGACTAGAGTGAACATTGAGAGTGTGTGAAGTACCAAGTAATGACAGCTCATGTATATCTGAAAGGGATAATCAAGGTGAATTTGAAAATCCAGAAGGACATTTACCTGGAGATGTGGCTGATGAAACAGAAGATTTAGAAGGTGCTACTGTGCACTGTGAGAGAGCAGAGCCAGCATGTGAAAATGATGGCTTTGTGGGATGTGCAGAAACAGGTGGCATCCTCGAATGTACACAGAGGCCTCTGAATCTTTGAAGAAATTGGGCCCAGGATTCCAGACTGGAGGTTTTGAGTGCTTATTTTCCTTCCTGCCTTCCTGCAATTCTGTGAGCTGTAATTGCAGGACTTGTAGGGGTACAACTAGATCTTCCCAGGAACAGAACGTTGGTAACTCAACCAACAGCCTCGAGCTGGATGTTCCCTGGGAAAACTGAGAGACAAAGCCTCTGTGTGGCTGGTCCTGGACCTTCCAAGAGGGCAGCACAGCTGGACTGTACACCGCACAGACTCCACATGCCGAGAAGGAGAACTGTGTGCTACCTGTCACAAAAAGCGCACAGTACCTGCTTCCCCAGCCATTTCATTGTGGAACCACACGTCAAAATTAATTATGCAAAACTATTTTTACTAAAAAGACTCTGTAAACATATTCCTTGACTGTATACACTTTCTAAACACCTTCCTCTGGGCTGGCAGACAGTCTCTCAGCCATTTTCCATTTTAACTTCCCCCTTCTCAATAGTTTGAATGTGAAATTCTTGGAGATCTTGGCACTTGTTTTGTCAATCTTGCTTCTTAGTATTTTTATAATAAGATGAATGTTTGTTAAACATTATTTTAGTAAGTATTGTTTTGAGGTATTAAAAGGTATATTAGGGAAGTCAGAAGAGGTTGTGGTCAGGAGTCTCAGTGGCTGCATTTCCAGTTAGAATCCCAGCACACACGTTTTGTCATTAAGCACAGCCTATAGGCCTAGATCCAGGAAGGATTCACAAGTCAGGTCAGTATTTTTTACAGGGAGCCCTAGGTCTGGACGTAGAAAGGTCGCCCAAGTCTCTAATTTTGTGCCTTTGCCAATGGCTGGAAACTGAGCACATTTTCAGTAAAGCTTCTGTGAAAGCCGGTAGTGGGAAGACGTTTTGAGTTTTCCATACCCAGCGTGTACTTTGGTTGCCATTTGAGTCAGTCCAAATAAAAAGGGATTGAGAAGGTGTAAAGGAAACCCAGGGACAGAAGAGGAAGTGCCGATTCCCTGTCTCTTCCTGCTTCTCGTGCAGGCAGACTTCTTCTATTAACTCTGGTCTTCCCAACAGTGTGTGTGATTTTGTTTGTGAAATGAACTGGGTATATGCCACCTTTTAGTTACAACTCCCATCACTGTCTAACTGGCCCACCTTCTCACCATCTCCATTCCAAGTACTCTCAAGAGAGCCCAGACCCAGGGTGGGTCAAAGTCCACTCCTGGTAGGTTGGGTGACATATGGAGCTTTCAGAGGAATTGGGTTTCAAAGATGGAAATTTGAGTATGAAAATGATTGGCTTGACTGTCTATTTTTCGACACGTTGTAGCCCGAATGATTTGGCAGTGGACATTTCTTTCACATGAATGATGCCTGTAATGTCCATTGGGGAACACCAGTGTAGACCAGATGGTGATGTGAAAGACAGTGGTCTCTGGAGTGACCAAGGAGACATGTTGGTAGATCTAACACAAGATGGTTCTGCTGGACCAGGTTTGAACTGTCTTTGTATTAGCCTCCAATTTCATTTGAGAAAGTCGAAGGTGCTTCCATATAGCAAGGGGGGTTGTATGTGTAGTGAAAAATCTGGGTGGTGGGAGATGATATGTCTTAAAAAAGAAATTTGTTCAGGTACCATTCACTCCTTATTCCACTGACCTCTTTGCTTACGGAATTGATGTTAAAAAAAAAAAAAGAAAAACTAGATGGGAATATAAGGACTTAAATTTTATTAAAAACTGGGAAGATAGGCTGGGCACTGTGGTTTGCAACTATAATCTTAGCATTCTGGGAGGCTGAAGCAGGAGGATTCTTTGAGCTCATGAGTTCAAAACCAGTCTGAGAAAGAGCAAGACTCTGTCTCCACTAAAAATAGAAAAACTAGCCAGTGCTGGTGGCGGGTGCCTGTAGTCCCAGCTACTTGGGCAGCTGTGGCAAGAAGATCACTTGAGCCCAAGAGTGTGAGGTTGCTGTGAGCTGTGACACTGTGGCACTGTACCCAGGGTGATAGAGTGACTCTATCTAAAAAAACCAAGCAAATAAATAAACAAAAAAATTAGGGCAATGCCTGATAACATAATTTGAAATTTTCAGTAAAAGCTGAATTCGTGTCTATGGCCTTAGCTAAGAAGCTTCAGTGAGGTCTCAGATTCCTTGCTTCCTTCCCTGAACATTCTGTGCCCACTTCCACAAGCGCTTATCATATAAGATCTCACCCACTGAAATCTGGGCAAGGCTCATCCAAAGCACATCTACAAGTGTCACACAAGGAGGAGCAGGTAGATGGCAAAGAACAAAGGATTTCTCCAGTGCTTAAGATCAAGCAGCTGTCTCAGACCTCATGGCCTGAGTCCCAGCCAGCACCCGGCTGCCATGTGGACAGAGAGAGGAAATACTGGTCTTGCTCTCTAGACACCCCTTTCCTTTGGCACTGTCAAAGTGTTCCCTTCCACAGGGGCAGGCAGGGCAAGAGGACATGCTCCATTTAAGTGTAGACCGTCACTCAGTGATGAGATCACCATGACTCATCACAAGGCACGTGGCCCAGCGGCTGGCAGGTTCTCACCCAGCAAATGACCTCCTGCTTCTGCACAGCAGTGTTCCAGCCAAGGGCAGGGTGGAGAGCTGGGATTGTTTCTTCCACACTCTGCCATTGTGGGGGGCTCACTGGCAAGTTCCATCTTGCCTATAGCAGAGGCAGAATCACTGTGATGAAAGGAGTCCTGTTCCCCTTTCCTTGACCCTGTACTCCAGTGGGCAGTCTAAGGAGGTGAAGGAGTCAGAACACTTAGAGTCTCTCAGCCTCCCTGAAGTTCAGATGCCTCCTCAAGTCTCTCAGCCTTCCTGAAGTTCAGATGCCTCCTCTTGGACAGGCAAAACAACATGACCTCCTTGAGTGGTGTGTGAGAGTGTGAAGTGACACGTGCCACACATGTTGTTACAGCAGTGATGGAGCTCAGTAAATATGAACAAGTTTGTGTTATTGTGGCTTGAGATGTTCCAAAGATGAAGTGTGTTCCCTTATGTCAATGTGTGTGTATCCTGTAGGCTGGATGACCGTGAGATATTGTGAAGGGAGAAAGAAAATCAGATTATTCAAATAGTT
Source organism: Otolemur garnettii (assembly GCF_000181295.1). NCBI lineage: Eukaryota > Metazoa > Chordata > Mammalia > Primates > Galagidae > Otolemur > Otolemur garnettii. The sequence continues at coordinate 2,346,213 of NW_003852565.1, forward strand.
CACAAGATGTATGGACATACTTTAGCATAATTTCCAAAAGTATGCATTATTTTAACCAAGGATGGAAGTTGTAACAATCAGTGATACAAGTTCTAAAGAAATCATCGTTGTACATACATTTAGTTTTTCAGTATTCTGGGGGGAAATTCTAACTGTTTGTAAGCTTTTATAAAATATAAAAATATTAAAAAATATAAAAATTTTATAAAAGAAAAGAACACTTTTACTTTTTTTTTTTCTTTCTTTTTTTTTTTGGAGAGAGGGTCTTGTTCTTTTGCTCTGGATAGAATACAGTGATGGCCATTATAGCTCACAGCAGTCTCAAATTCCCAGGCTCAAGCAACCCTCCCAACTTGGCCTCCCCAAATGCTAAGATTACAGGCATGAGCCAGCCACCATGCCTGCACCAATTTTACTTATTTTTACTACATTTTATATTAAAATTACTATATTAGGTCCATTGAAACCTTTGATAAATCTAAAATAAATATGGGGTCTTAGTGATTTTATTTTTCCTGTATCTTGAAATATCTTTAATATTTAACAATCCTAGAAATTATTTTATTGTTGCCCATTAAATATTTCCAATTATGCTATAAAAATTATTGAATAATAAGATAGTAGAAGTATGATGGTGTGACAGGCAGAACAGTTCTCCGAAAATGTCCATACTCAAAATGCTGGACCTTGTGACTATGTCGTGCTACATGATAAAAGTGATTATGAACCCGTAAGCTATGGGAACAATTCTGGATTAACCAGATGGGCACGTCTGATCACATGACAGGGCTCATGGGGAGCCCTGTTGGGTGAAGTTCTTTCTCACAGGGAGAGAAGGACGGCTTGGCCGCAGGTGCAAGCTCGCTCCTAGAATTGTATAAAAGCAAGAAACGACTATATACTCTTAGATGGCATGTAGCAAAATGTCTTTATTTTCCACTCCCTTTTATTGGGAGCTAGTTATGTATACCACATTGATCAATAATCTTAACATCCTCAATTCTTATCTTAAACTATAGAAGAGAAAGAAAGTCTGAGAAAGTAAGACAACCATCTTTAAGTTAGCCTCAGGCTATTCCTCTCTGAAGATCTTAAAGAACTATACATTATCTGACTTCTATTATTAAAGTTAAAGGTTAGGATAAACAGGGGAGTAAAACCTTTTTCTTCTATGTACTCAATTAAATTTCTGAGAAACAGACTCCATGATGTTTTCTTATGGTTTGGAGACCCCGCAGTTACAATGGAGTGTTTTACTCACATCATTATGATGGAGTCTTTCTTTTCACTCACATCAACCGTTGAGTTATGTCCTCTGCACAGTTGGGCCATTTCAACCCTTATCTGTTGGGCTGACTTGACTACACAGTCGGGGTTCCCTGTAGGAGGTTGTTAAGCCTTGCCTGCAGACCCCCACTGTGTTTTCCCAGGTCGCTTAGGCCTCAACAAAAGCACATAATACTCGCAAGTCTTTTTGTTCAGTTTCTGGAATTAAAAGAGCACATTTCATTTAATTTTTGTGGGAGTGTACCCTACAAGCCCTTCAAAGCAGAGATCCTTCTTGGGTGAAAGTCAGAGAGACCAGGCAGAAGGAGAAGTTGGGTGTGTGTGTGTTTGCTTCTTCACTGAGTGTGAGTCATGCACAGTGTCAGTGCGGCTGGCATTATGGAAAGTACTCATAGAAACCAGAAATTCAGCTCCTACGCAGTTTCTCTCCTCCCTAGCAATATTAATCACTAAAGCCGTGCATATTTCCCAAAGTCAGTATGGGTCACACAGAATAAAGGGCTGTCCATGGTTTGTGATGGAGAATACAATTGCGAGATAGTAATATGGCCTTGAAAATTACCATCTCTGCTCATTGTCCTCATTTTTTGATTTATGCACTCATTTTTTTCCTTTGCCCGTTTTCCTGAGATCTCTGCTCACTGAAACATTTATATGATCTCATTTTACTTTCCCACTTTGTCTACTTGTCAGATACCTTGGCACATATGATCAGTAAAATCAGTGAAACACAAGCACTCTTCACTCAGAATCACAGTGACTGTTACATAGCACTTTGTTAGGACAGAATTATGTCACCAAGTCAGAATTTCTGATATAAATACATAGATTGACGTTTTCTTTTCTAATTAATGATCTAAGCTTATATTTACCTGTTGTCTCCCAATAGGTAAAAATGAACAAGCAAAACATAAAACACACACACACCTGTCTCTTCAAATACATGGCAGGTTTTTAAAGGAAATACAAAAATTATGACACAGATTTTTATTTTTCTTCCCGATGTTTTTAAACCTATATTTGTATGACAATGTGATAGCATTAAATGTTTTATAACACGGGCCTTAGAATCAGTTTACCTCAGTTAGAATCTGGGTTTGCCACTGTGAGCAGAGTCCTGAACATTTATAACCTCAGTTTCTTTTCTTTCTTTTCTGTCTTTTCTTTCTTTCTTTTTTTTTTTTTTGAGACAGAGTCTCACTATGTTGCCCTTGGTAGAGTGCTGTGGCATCACAGCTCACAGCAACCTCCAACTCTTGGGCTTAAGCCATTCTCTTGATTCAGCCTCCTGATTAGCTGGGACTACAGACGCCCACCACAATGCCCAACTACCTTTTGTTGCAGTTGTCATTGTTTTAGCAAGCCCAGCTGGGTTCCAACCCGCCAGCCTTGGTGTATGGGGCTGGCGCTGTAACCACTGTGCTATGGGCATTGAGCCTATAACCTCAGTTTATTTATGTGAAGAGTGTTGAGAGGATAAATTAGATGATGCTTGTAGATGATCTAGCTTGGTACACATAAGTAATATATTAATACATCTTGACTTTGTTACTATTGTGTAGACACATGTGCTATAGTGAAAACTCAAAGTCCATGATCGTTAGTAAAAGGAAGAAAAAAAAGGGTCATATTTTGTTTTTTTCTTATCCTTTATTGGTCAAAATTACTTGTTTCAATGTTACATACCACAAGAGGTAAAATTTCAAAATGATTATTCATCCTTACTAACTTTAGCCACTTGAATGATGAAGATCATATCTTAATTTAAATAATGTGGGAAAAGAATAGTGAAGAATTTGAAGATCCAGGTTAACTGTGTAAACATGTGGAGTATTCCCCCTCTCCATCCATGTCTTTTATTATTATTATTATTTAGTCCAGGTTAATGGGCGGGTACCTACAACATTTGAATTTGTTAGGTGGAGCCACTCTTGTAGGTGTGCCCTGTCCCCAGAAGGTGTGCCACACACCCCTACATTGAGCCCACTAAGTGGGAGCACCCCAAGCCTCTCTTTCCCTCTCGACCTTCCTCTCCCCCCAGCTTTAATTGAAATGAGTTTTTCTCCCATGTGGGCATGAATTAGGTCATCTACTGGCTTCATCTCAGTATTGGGTAAGTATTGGATACTTGCTTCTTGCCCCTGGGGTGCCGTGAAGTTATCATCTGGCCTTTCATGACAAACTTTTCTATGATACTGAGTTTATGTCTAGTAGGCTGTAAGTGTGCTAGGATTCTATGGAAATTCAAAGACTCAAACATTTTAAGAAAAGTCAAATAAATTGGGAATTTTGAAGCTTTTAATATTTAAATATTAGAAAGGAAACATTTTTACTTTTGGGGATGTTTAGCACCACTCCTCAAGAGCAGCAAAAATCCAGTGGATGTGTTACCAGTGATCTAGACTCTTCAAAAACTGCCCAAGTTTGTCAGATCCAAACGAACATGATGGTGCCATCTTCCCAGGCAGACTTTTGCTGTCTATGGAAAATGTAGCAGGAACTCTTCCCGCTCCACATCATCCTTCTCTTTCACATCACTGCAGCTTATAGAAGAGGAATGCATATCATCTCTCCTCTTTCTAATCATTTCTAGACCAGGTGCAGGCTTTACAAGTGAAATAGGGTGGGACTTCTGTAGGATGGTATCCTTACACAACCAAAACAAGTATTTCCAGAGCCACAGTGTGAATTTTGAAAAGCTCTTATGTTCATATATCCATTCTTTACCCAGATATTTATTCTGCTTTTTTGTTAGACACAAATTTATTCAATTTATTTGTCTATTTCATGCCAAAGTATCTCCTCATTTCAATCTAACATCATTGCCTTTGAGATGTCCAGAGTCTCCTGTAGAAGGGAGATTGATGGAAAGTGCTGCATGTTTTTGGAAACAAGTAACTTAGTTTAATCCCTGAATTTTGCAAAAGACACAATTTTGAACAGAAGTAATAAAAAATTCCTTCACGATTCTCCAATTATTCTGTTTATTTGGAGTAGACTGTGAGGGAAAAATAAATGTTTATATGTTAAAGCCATGGAGATTGTGGAATGTTTTGTCATAGCAGTGAAAGCGTAACCATTCTAACACACACAGCACGCCAGCACAGAAGCGTGTGGTCTCCTGTTTCTGGTTCAGAACGCCTTCCACAATTTCATGATACTACATGATTATGTAGTTTAAAATATCTCTTAATAAATTATAACAAAATAAATGAAATGGCACATACGAAGGAAGGCAGAGCCTGGGAGAAATGATGATTGTTTTCGTTATGGGGTAAAGAATTTATCTGTGACAAGCAACAGTTTGTTAACCGTGCGCTGGGTATCCTCAGGAGCTAAAGTTTGATGTTAAAGGTGAGGAGAGAAGCCCCAAATGCCCTCTCCGAGGCTCTAGGCAGACTATTATCGGGAAAAGTGACTTCATCTTGTTGTCCGGAGGGCTTGTGTTTCTAAAGTGATGTGAACTTGAGCAGGAACATTAACTAGAAATTATGTAAGACAGGAAGAGTCCTTCTATCTTAGTTTTTACTCCCTTTAATATGACGTGTTCGGATCCTTTAAAACAGTGATTTTCAACCTGTGCACCAAGAAAGGTTCTTAGGTGTGCCTCTGTCGTGACCCGTGGGGCCCCGATCCCCTGCAGGAAGGAACCAGGCGTGACACGGATTAGAAGTGAATGCTTGCGGGAGATGGGCTAGCCCTTACTTTCAGGGAGCCCTGAGCAACCTCCACACCAGCCTTTTATTGAGACAGAACAACATGGTGAGGGGAGTAATTAACAATCACTGCTTGCTGAAGGCTCAGGCTCTTCTTCCACAAGGAGCACCTGTGGACGAATGGCCCGAGCGAGGTCCACGCCTCAGCTGCAGATCATCTTGCTCAGATGTCATCTGGCTCTTGGCGTCCCCTACATGCCTCAAAAAATTTTAAAAAATCATTAATGAAATTATTTTTGAAAGAAGTTCAAAGCACGGTAAGGATATTCAAATGTGCAGGGGAAACTTAACCACAGTTTCAAGTTTGCTGTGAGATAAAAAGGTTGAAAAGCTTCGGTTTAAAAGAATCAATTTTTACAAGGCCTATTATTGAAAAAAATTCTGCCCCAGACTTTCCTATTCCATGGAGCCCTTAGCATTTTTAAGTGTCCTATTTGGTTTTTATTTTTATATTTCTGTATAGCATGCTTATATTGCCACTTCCTGATTTTTCAGCTTTTAGCATTATCTGTGAGGTTTGATCTCTTACTCTTGTTGCTTCCAACATACACATACACACACTCACACGTACATGCACACACTCACACACAGTCACACACCCACCCACCCACTCACATGTGCACACTCACATACACTCACAGACTCACATGTGTACACTCACATGCTGACTCACACACACTGCACACTCACACACTCACATGCACATGCTCATACACACACTCATGTGCACGCTCACACACACACGTGTTTTCACACACTCACATGTTCATGCTCACACACATTCACACTCATGCGCACACTCACACTTTCATACATACACACACACACGTGCACTGGCTCACACACACTCGCATACTCTCACACTTACATGTGTACACTCTCATGCACTCACACACATGTGCATGCTCACGCCCTTACACACTCACATGTCAACACACACTCACAGACTCACACATGCAAGCTCACACACTCACAGACTCCCATGTGCACACACACACATGTGCACACTCACACACACATGTGCATGCACACACTGTTTCCTCATCTCCAATTCTCCCAACATAATTATAGTTTGTTAGTTTAGATCAGTAATTGCTGTTTATGTTACTGTCATGAAAAAGGCTACTCATAGCTGAATTGCCTAGTATATGACAATGACTTTTCATTTTTTGCATTTATTGTTCTTTCTCAAAGCAATAATTGTCTTGTTTTCATTTGCTCAGTTTTCTATGAATGTATTAGCATTCCAACCCCAAACTTCTCCCCAAATATCTAAATCTCATTAAAATATAGCAGGTGTATTCTTTTTCTTTTCTTTCTTTTTCTTCTTCTTCTTCTTCTTTTTTTTTTGAGACAGTCTCACTCTGTTGCCCTGAGTAGAGTGTCCTGGCATTGTAGCTCACAGCAACCTCAAACTCTAAGGTTTGAGTGATCCCCTTGCCTCAGCCTCCTGAGTAGCTGGGACCATAGGTGCCCACCACAGCACTGGCTGGTTTTTCTATTTTTAGTAGAAATGGGGTTCACTCTTGCTCATGCTAGTCTCAAAACTCCTGAGCTCAAGGAATCCACCACCTCAGGTTTCCAGAGTCCCAGGGTTACAGGAGTGAGCTGCCACAACCACCCCAATTGTGTATTTTTAAAGAAAGTTTTCCAAGAGATGTCAGCCCTCTATTGCTCTCTGGGCCTCCCTAGCTGCCAAGCTAGAGTGTGTTCACACTGAGATCCTGAGGATGCCCTCTGGCTGCTCCTGGGCTGTGGTCCCCTCGGCCACGCCCTCTGGCTGCTCCTGGGCTGTGGTCTCCTCGGCCACGCCCTCTGGCTCCTCCTGGGCTGTGGTCTCCTTGGCTTGGAACTCTGGGCCGCTGCACTGAATCACACTCTTATCTGGGTACAGCAACTTTTCAGGTATCTTCCAGAGGAAAGGAAGGGAGGTATATTTATCAACCCCCTCACTTAATAGAACATTTTTCTATGTTTAAAGTTGGAAATAATTTTCCATCAGAACTTCAAAGGTTTTGCTCCATTGTTTCTAGCTCTCAATTCTGCTACTGAGAAATACAAAGGCATTTTCAATCTTAATCTTTTGAATCTGACATTTTTTTTCTTTCTTTAAACCTTCAGAAATAGTTGTTCCTAGCATTGTGATATTTCACAATGTTAGGCTTGATTTTATTTTATTTTTTGAGATCTATCGTGTTGGGTACTTCATCTACCTTTTCAATTTGAAATCCATGTTCTTCAATTTGGAGAAACTTCTTTGAAGATTTAAAAAATAATTTTCTACCCTCTCAATGGTTTTTGCTATTTCGGAAACTCTTTCTGGAGTTTTTGGTGTCAAACCTCCTGAACTCTGCTGCTGTTACCTTTTCCTTCTTATTACTCATGTATTTGACTTTTTCTTCTAAATGTGAACAATTTCCTAATCTTAATATGCTGAATTTTCCATGTATCTTAATTTTGATTTACAAGAGCTCTTTCTTGCCTTGTTTTTTAAAAGGTTTTATTTTTCTAAGAGGTACTCTAACAAATGAAAACATTATACCCTAATTGTTTGTATCCTCAAATTAACCTGAAGCAATAATAAAATAAAGTAAAATAAATGGAAAAAGTGGCCTTTTTGAGTAATTTTAAGTTCATGGAAAAATTGAATGTATGGTTCAGAGATTTCCCATCTGCTCCCTGCCCCTACACATGCACAGCCCCTCCCCATTAGCAAAATCCACCCAAGTGGGCCAGGTTTGGTGGCTCACACTTATCATCCCAGCACCCTGGGAGGCAGAGGTGGAGGATCCCTTGAGCTCAGAAGTTCAAGACCAGCCTGAATAAGAGTGAGATCCTGTCTCTATTAAAATAAAATAATATATATTATGCAAATATTTTATATGTTAATATATTAATATATAAATAAATAATATATACTTAATTACACAATTAATTATATATTAATTTATATATAATTATATATTATATACACACACACGTATATAGAAAAATTAGCTAGGTAATGGCAGGTGCCTATAGTCCTAGCTACTCCAGAGGCTGAGGCAGGAGGATCATTTGAGCCTAGGAGTTTGAGGTTGCTGTGAGCTGTGACACCACAGCATTCTAGCCTGGGCAGCAGAGTGAGATTCTGTCTAAAAAATAAAAAACAAAATTCTAGCAGAGTGGTATGTTTGTTACAACTGATGAGCCTACACTGACACACCACCCCCCACAGTTCCCAGTTCACATTGGGGTCACTCTTGGCATTGTACATCCTGTTGGTGTGGACAGGTGTAATGTCAGGGATCCCGAGGGATCTCAGGGACAGGTGTAATGTCAGGGGTCCCGAGGGATCTCAGGGACAGGTGTAATCTCAGGGATCCTGAGAGATCTCAGGGACAGGTGTAATGTCAGGGATCCCGAGGGATCTCAGGGACAGGTGTAATCTCTGGGATCCTGAGGGATCTCAGGGACAGGTGTAATCTCAGGGATCCACTGTGATGGTGCCGTTCAGAAGCCTGCTCCGCCCTGAGGCTCTTCTGTGCCTCCGGCTGCTCATCACCCCCCCCCAATCTTCTGATCCTATCTGGGCGCTCTTGTCTTTCCCAGAATGCCATGCGGTTGGAATCATGCACGTGGCCTTTTCAGGTGGGCTGTGTTGACTTAGTGACTGATAAGCACGTACAGTTCCTCCCAGCTTTTGCACCAAGACATAGTTCTTTCGATTTTCCCTTCTTCCTGGTGCAGAGTCACATTCTCTTGTCTGGGTGTCCCACCGTTGATTTATTTATCGGCTCACCTGCTGAGGGACTCGTGGTTGCCTCTAAGCTTTGGCACCTGTGGATGAAGCTGCGGCAGACACAGGCCCAGGACATGTGTTTGCCTTGTCTGAGGAGAATCAGGGAGCAGGATCACAGGATTACATCGTAGTAATATGTTTAGTTTTGTAAAAAACTGCCAACTGTCTTCCCAAATGACTGCCACGCCTTGCATTCATGCCAGCAATTGCCTTTTTCTCTAATAATAATTTTTGGAACATCCTGTTCCTATTTCATGGGTGCCTGTCTTTCTCTCTCCTTGTAGGGCTGCTGTAATAGCACAGTACAGATGCTTCAGTCAGGGCTTCACACTTGGTAAGGTTTTATTTCTCCGGTGCTTTCTGTTCTCTTCAAGATTTTTCCTATTGGTAGGTTTTGTTCGTTATATTCGATATGACAAGCTTCCCTCAGAGATCTAGTCATTCTTTCTGGCTGTTCCCATTTAAGAATGGGCTACCGAGGTAAGGAGTGGTAGGTCTGCATGGGGGTGGGCTTACAACCCGCACGGGGTGGGGGCCTTCATTAGGACCTCACTGTAGGTTTTTCTTCTCAGGCTTTTCAGAATCTCTGCAGAAGTCTCTTCCCATCTCCTGCTTGGAGTTACTATCCTGCTTTACAGGTTTCTGGGTATTAAGCAGTACAGGGGACGAGGGGACTCAACATTCAGCATATAAATTTTCACCCTGTGTCCCTGTGTCTAGAACTATATCCCCATTCCCTGCTCCACTTGCTCCAGGTGCCTGGTGTCAAATGATGTCTGTGTCCTGTCCTACCTACATTTGTTACACTACCAAATAGTCCTCCCCCCAGCATGTGTGTGAGGAGGAATATTTGGTAGTGTAACCATTTCTTAAACTTTTTTACTAATCATACTTATTATCTGCTTTCATTTCCAAAGCCATCTGGATGCTTCAAATTCCTGAGTTGTTTGGAAAGCTGAGTTGAAATGAGATTTTTTTTCTTGGCTTTCATCACTAAAGACCTAGGATTCAGGTTTGTTGATTCTCTAAATCTGTTTTTTTCTCCTGTAGTTTTAGTAATATTCTCTCTTTCTCCTGTACTCTTTGACCTATTAGTTACCTGTATTACTTTGAAATATATTTTTCCATTGTTTTAGTGAAGTTTTTGTGAAAAAAAAAAATGAAGTTAGGCCAGCTGCAGTGGCTCACACCTGTACTCCTAGCACTCTGGAAGGCCAAGGCAGGTAGATCTCCGGAGCTCAGGAGTTCAAGACCAGCCTGAGTAAAGCATGACCTTGTCTCTATAAATAGAAAAAATAGCAGGCATGTGGCAGGTGCCTTTAGTCCCAGATACTTGGGAGACTGAGACAAGAGAATTGCTTGAACCCAAGACTTTGAGGTTGCTATGAGTTATGACACCATGGCACTCTACCAAGGACAACAAAGTTAGACTCTGTCTCAAAAAAAAAAAAAAAAAAAGCTAATGTGCCTAGTCAGCGACAGTTTGGCAAAGGAAGGTAATGTTGAGTAATGCAGTGGGTCTACATTGCAATGAAGACTAAATCAAATTACCTTTTGCTGTCTCAGGGTCCCAGCCAGGATAGTGATGCAGGACAAGGTGGCACCATGACCTGCCACCATAGCTCTGGACCTGTTGATGTTGCAGTGGATGGAGGAACCAGCTTAGTATCTGGAGGATACTTAGGGGGAAGACACTGGTGCCTGCTGTCTCCTCCACCTGGACTTCTGGCTAGTCAATTTCATGGATGGCCCTTGCTGTGTCCTCCACCTGTACTCCTAATTGGTCAATTTCATGTCAGTTTCCAAGACCTGAAAGCTCATTGGACAATTGTCTGTAACTGACAAGGACCCAAGCCCTAAGAGTCAACATTGAGTTCCTGCAAAAAAATAACTCCCCTGCCACTATATAAATCCCTGAGCAGAGAGCCCAAAGACAGATCTGAATAGACCTCAAAGAGGGAGCAGGAGAGCTTGTTTCCTCCTGGGTTCTCTCTGCAAGGAGGTTTGTTTCTTTGTAGTTGTTGTAATTTTTGTTTCTTTGAATAAATCCTGACTTACTGTTTATCCTGTGGTCCGTTGATTCATTATTCGAATTGCTGAGACCAAGAACCTGAAATCCAGTATCAACAGGACAGCACTTCTAGTAAAGTTGTGTCTTCTTAGGCTTCTGTGACTGCAACAGATATCCTGGTTTTTAATGATTTAGAAATTTTCAGCAGTTCTTAGTGGCATTTTGCAGAAGGTCCCTCAGTTTGGGCTTGTCTGATGACTTTCTCACGGTCAGGTGACATTATGTGTTTTTCAGAGGAAGACCAAGGACATCAAAACGCCATTGTCACTCACATCCCACAGAGTACAATGTGTCAACCTTGCTCACAGGACTGGGATTTCCTGGATTTCTCTCCTGTAAAGTCACTTTTTCTCCACAGTAAAGTTACTATTCTTTTGTTTAAATCTGGTCTCTAAGCGCTGCCCACAGTGAGGGTCGGGAAGTTCAGCTGCACCGCCTGGACGGGGCTGGGCCTGCCAGTATCATCTGGGATTCTTGGGATGAGTGATATCTCTCCATGTTTATTTATTCAGTTATTTAGTTATAGGCTCATAGATGTTTAACTTACACCTTGGATTCTAACCCAACCCCAAGTCTTGATCAGTGGAAGTCTTTCAGTTGACTCCCGAGAACTTTTGACATGCTCCACCCTTTGGTTTCGAGGACACTTCTCTACTTTTTGGCTTTACAGAATTCTCCCAGCTCATCTTGTGCATTCTGGGCCCCGTTCCTGGAATGATCCCTGGTGTTCTTTCTGTGGAGAATGATTTGCAGAACTGAGACCTGGGCACTGATGTGCTTATTGTTGCTGGAACATCACTGCTTCCTGACTGAGCCTCTGAATGAACCCAGCTAGGAAATCGTGTGTACATATTAACTACCCTGTGTATACGCACAGAAGTGTATTTCTGCACATAGCCATGTGACTCTATGTTAAGCCAACCATGAGTTCATACTGATGTCTCAAATTAACCCTGCCCCACATGGCTCCTTCCCACCGTTCTCTCCTGGCTCCTGTACCCTCCCTCCAACCATGAGAGTTCACTTCTTGTTAAATCCCAATGTCTGGACGGCGTCTTCCATGCCGTTAACCACACCACCGGGCACAATTACTCTTCAGTCCTTTTTGCTTCCAGTCTCAATAGTTACCAGTTTTTACCAGGATGTAGCAAGAGGTTGGTTTGCCCATTCACTCTTCATAAATTTCATCACCTCGTTAAGATGGTGCCTATGTTTCTCCATCATAGTTTTGTTTTTTCTGTTTGTCCTTTCTTCCAGATGGTCTGAGTTTTTTATTATTATTATTTTGTTTCTGTTTCAAGGTTGTCCTTATATATTCTTTTACGATAGGTCTGCTGATGAAAAATTCTCTTCCTTTTCTTTTGTCTAGAAATGTTCTTTCTTTCCCTTCATTCCCAAAGGACAGTTTTGGCAAACATAAAATTCGGCATGCCTTTTCTTTCAGCACTAACCATGCTGTGCCACTTTTTTCTGGCTTCTGTGGTTTCTGATGAGAAACCAGCTGCAACTCAGATTGTTTTGCCCCAATAGATAAGGTATTGTTTCTCTCTCACTTCTTTCAATGTGTTCATCGTCTTTAGTTTTCAGAAGGTTGTGGCCTGACATGAATTTATTTATTTATTTTTTCTCTCTCTCTCTCTCTTTAGATTTTCAAATCTGTGAGCTTGTATATACATAGCTAGTTTAGGAAAATTTCAGCCATAATTTCTTCAAATATATTTTTATATCCTTATTTTTCTCCTTCTTGGGCAATGCTGGCACAAATATCAAAACAGATCTTTTATTAGATTCTTGTAATGCCCAACACTGTTATTTTTTTTTTGTTTTAGATAGGGTCTTACTCTGTTGACCCAGCTGGAGGGCAATGGCACAATCACAGCTCATACCCTTGAACTCTGAGGCTCAAGTAATCCTCCTGCCTCAGCCTACTGAGTAGCTGGGACTATGGGCTTGTGCCACCATACCCAACTAATTTTCTATTTTTTGTAGAGTTAGGGTCTCATGATGTTGCCCAGGCTGGCCTTGAACTCCTTGATCTCAAGTGATCCTTCTGCTTTGGGGTCCCCAAAATGCTAGAATTACAGGCATAACCCAACCTTCCTTTTTATCAGACTATTTTTCCTCTATCGCATAGATTAGATAATTCCCACTGTTCTGTCTTCAGGTTTCCTGACTTTCCCATGTCATCTCTGTTCCACTGCTGAGTCCGCCTCGTAAGTTTCTTATTCCAGTTATTTTGTTGTATACTTCTAAACAAAAGTTTCCATTTGGTTCTTCTGTATATCTTTTATTTATTAAGACTTCTATTTTTTCATTTATTTCAAGTTACAGCAGAACCTCCACAGTTGACCACCTCTCTACAATGACCACCTCCTTAGTTGACCTAATTTTCACAGACCACACATGCACCACATGTACGTATCGGCACCAGCCTTGTTTCTTACACTGTTTCAGTCCCTTGGGTGTTCAACTTGCAGAGGTTCGACTGTATTTATAAGAGCATGTTGAAGATTTTTTACAATAGCTGCTTTAAAATCTTTGTCAGATAATCTCAACATTTGTATCATCTTGATGTTGGTGTCTACTGATTGCTTTTTCTCATTCAAGTTCATATTTTCCTGGTTCTTGCTATGATGAGTGAATTTCTATTGAGCTGTCAACAATTTGGGGTGTTATGCTATGACAGATTAGATCTTATTTAAGTCTTTTGTTTTATCAAGCCTGTTATGACACTTTGCTCATGGGCAATGCTGGGTCTGCCTCCTTACTACCAGATGGAGGTAAAAGTCTAGCTTCCTTCACCAGCTTCCTTTGATGGTCTGGGGGCAGCAGGTGCCTCATTTCTGATGAGCAGAGATCTGAATTCAGGCTCCCTACCAGACCCCTCCTTCTGGGGAATGGGGGGTGGGGGTGTCCAACCTCCTCACCCAGTCGTCCTGGCATTACAGGTATTGAGAGCACCTCCTTTGCACTGGATAGTGGTGACATTCCAGCTTTCCACTTAGCCTCCTCTGATCCTGGTGGGAGAGAAGGAGCACCTCGTGTCTATGTGGTGGTAGTAGGAGTCCCGCACAGCCATGTGGCCCCCACTGACATTGTGGGAGTACTGCATTGTCACTAGGCAGGGATGATCCAAGCTTTCCACGTGTCCTCTATGATGCCAACCTGGTGGGGAGGCTCATTACAGCTGAGCATGAAAGTCTAGGGCTCCCTCTTTGCCTTTGTTAATGGAGGTAAATATCCGTTCCAGATTTTTCCATGGTGTTTGCTTGGGATAGGGTGGTTGTTGTCTAAAAGTTTCTGTCTGTAGATTGTCCCTTTCCTGGCAGTTTGTCTAGGGTGGCTGTTCTCAACCTGTGGGTGGTGACCCCTTTGTAACAATGACAATACATCAAGGCAATAGGAAGGTTGAGAAACACTGGTCTAGAGAGAGCAGACATTTCTTAGGAATGTATGTGTGAGTGGGCTACTGTGGGTGTTTCCAGCTGCTCACTTGTCCAGTATCCAATCCAATTTATAATGTATGTACACAAAATAAAGAATATACTGCCACGGTATTGCTAAGACCAACATTCCTGATATGTGTGATTTTTCTCCACCTTTTGGAGAGATCTTATTTTTTTTTCTTTTATAATGTCCAGTTTTAGTACTTGTTATCAGAAAAAATAAAGAGAGATGCATTTACTGGAATCAGAATCAGCCACCTTGCTCATTTTTAACTTGGATAGTTTGTTTTCTTTTCAGAGCTCTTTGTGTATCCTGACACAATCTCTTTATCAGATATGTGATTTACAGATACTTTCACCCAACTTGTGGCTTGTCTTTAAATTTCTTTTATGGAGTGAAAAGTTTTAATTTTGATAAAGTCTTTCTGCATTTTTATATCTAAAATCTCACTAACCAGACAGAAGTGTTGTTTGATTTTGTCAAATGATTTTTCTGTGACTACTGAGATAATTATGTGCTTTTAGATTCTCATTATTTTGGTGTGATGTATTTTCTTAGTTGATTTATGAGTGTTAAACCAACCTTGCATTCCTGGAATAAGTGCGATTTGGTCCTGGCTCATAACTCTTTTTACATAGTGCTTGATTTGGTTTGCTAGTTGCTAGCTGTTGCTGAGGATTCTGTGCCCATGTTTATGAGAAATGTTGGTCTGTAGTTTTCTTACTTCTCAGAATGTGGCCTTATTGGGATATAGAATTTGTGCACGTGTGATTAGCTAAGATGTGTCATACTTGAACAAAGTGGGTCTTAGTCCAATGACTTGTGTCCTCACAGAAAAAAAATATACAGAAGCAGATACAGAGGGAGAATGTCTTGGATGGCAGAGGCACAGATCAGAGTGATGGGTCTACATGCCAAAGAACACCAAAGAGGCTGGAAGAGGCAGTCAGGATCCCTCCCAGAGGCTTCAGAGAAAGCAGAGCTTTGCTGACAGCTTATTTTCTCAATGTTAGCATTGCAGAAAGGACAAAGGAGACCAGGGACTTGACTACATCTCCTCTGTACTGCCCTCCTGGGGACTTGACCTCTCCTCCTCCGCACTGCCCTCCTGGGGACTTAACCAAGCCTCCTCCGCACTGCCCTCCTGGGGACTTGACCTCGCCTCCTCCACACTGCCCTCCTGGGGACTTGACCTCGCCTCCTCTGCACTGCCCTCCTGGGGACTTGACCTCGCCTCCTCCGCACTGCCCTCCTGGGGATTTGACCTTGCCTCCTCCGCACTGCCCTCCTGGCCACACATTCTGCTGCAGCTTCTCAGCAGCCACACTGCTTTCCCCCTGCCACTGCCATGGTGGCTCTTCTGCCAGAAATGCTCTTTCCCACTTGCCCTGCAGTTAATTCTTATTTACCTGTATGTTTGGGCTTAAACGTTGTTTCCTTACAGATGCTTTCCTTGACTTCAATTTTAGTTAGTTTCTGACAATTGATTACTTTTTCAGGAGGCTTTACTATTTTTTCAGATATTCTATAATGATGTTTAACTATATCATTCTATAGTGATATATCATTCATTAGAATGAATATCATTCATTCTATAATGATATAATATCTATCATTCTATAATGATGTTTAATGGTCTCTACAACTAAAGGCCGTTTCTATATTTTATGTACTAATGCACACATAGTGCTTGGCACAGGTGACTTGTTCAAAATAAATACCAGACAAATATATTTTGAATAATGATTGAGAAAATGGATCCCAATGTCCCCATTTTTTAGCTGGGCAATTTATTATTTGTGTGATTCTGGGCATACTTGTTTAAGCCTGGGATTCTTCTGTTATAAAATGGGAATGATGTTTTCAATTATGTATGACATTATTCAGCACAGAGTATTCAGCATAATAAATGCCCGGAAAGTATTAGTTTGTTGGGATGTTGGCTTAATATAGGATTCACTGAAATTGCAAACTGCTGATCACAAAAAATGTATGTGTGAGAGTGTGGATTTTAATTTGTTTTGTTGCTGTTTTTGTTTGGTTTTTGCTAAGGCTTGAATGTCTCCTTGAACTTAAGAGAGTAGAACAAAGTGACCTGCTTTAGACATGTTTACTTGGAGTCTTTCAAAAACACCCACATCTGAAAAGTTTGCAATTATGCAGCGAGGCTCACCTACTGTTCTGGGCCAGTTTCATTGGCACTTAACAGGGCAATTGTCTTCCTTCAAGCTAAGCTTACAAAGATCTTCTGGGGTGGACATATATACAATGCAATTATTGCTTAAAAGTAACCTCAACCAGGAATGTTAACTCTGAAGTTAACTGAAGTTTACTGGCTGAAGCCAGTAAATCCCTGTGCTCCAAAGGTTGTGCATAGGTGGAGGACTTCTCTTGAAGACCATTGGAATATAATTGCATGATTAGCTTTAAGTGGGTGGGAAGACTGAGCTTTGGAATAAGAAATTGAAGTAAAGGAGTTCAGGGGTGGGAGGTTAGGAAGAAATTCTGTCCTAATTACTCTCAAGTCAGCCCCAGCGAAAGGTCTTTATACACAGTCATTCAAAAACGTTACAGTGAACCTGTCTCCAATAGCCTTTCATGTGTCAAACGTGGAACCTTGTTGCTAATTTAAAGTAGAAGATTGGATAAAGATTGGCTTGATGTTGTATTCGAGGTTACTCTACTTCTCACCATGAATTGTCCTGAGTTAATTCCCAGAAAAAGCAAATAAATGCACGAAACCACACCTAACACTCTGCCCCATTTACAAATTCCCTCAATATCCAGATCCCTGGAAGCTGAATTAACCTGAATCAAGAAAGACCACTTAATCCGTTCTGAAGTATTATTTGAGTCAGAATAGTATATCCAGTGTGGAGAAAGGCTGTGACAGAGAGTGGAACCCTGGTGTGCTGAGGCTCCTGAGAGGCCAGGCAGCTTCCCACCTGATTCCCCATCCTTCACTCTAGAACCTACCTGCTGTCCACACTCTAGTCCCATCACCTCGGTGGAAACTTCCCCAGAAACGTTCATTCCTGAATTCTTGCAGTGTTGGCCATTTGGATTGCTGTAGATGTGGTCTCTGTAACACATCACCATGGCCCAATGGCAGTCTCCGTGAGACGGCTGAGAAGGGTCCTACTGTGTGACACATCTGGAAGTGACTCAGGGACTGGATGGCTGACACCAGTGGGGCAGTGGCTGCTTGTATTTATTTCCCTTGCACAGAATTGTGCTTGAAAAAGGTTTGCCAGAGTTGATGAGGAACATTGGTCTTTGCTTGATCCAAGCCCTAGAGAGAGAATTTTACAAAGATTTTGGAGAAAGTTTCCTTTTCAAGTGGACTAAAAACTGTCCTCTTGGAGAAGAAACTGTCTTGCGGCTTTAATGTCAAATTCCCTTTCACTTTGTTTTAGAATGTGACTTATTTAAACATAACACTGAAAAAGGGAATACTGTCCATAGAATTAAAAAACAAACAAGCAAACAAAAAAACAGACACCACCAGGAAGACAAAGAACTTATTCCAACTTAGCCTGGGCCCCTCCCTGCCTAGACCTAGTCAGTGTGAGGCCTGGAGGGGCATTCTAACCCACCCAGTCTGTTTCCCGCCTGTATTTAATCACAACCCCCCAATCACCTGCCTCCCAAGCGTGCTGCTTCTTTTTCCTTTGCCTTTCCAAATGGTCACTGTCATTAATACAAACCAGAGAAGAAATGATTGTCTGATTGTTTTAGCCATCTATTACAAGCCAAATTAAATGCCACTGTTGTTTTTCAGAAATCTAAGTTTGAGATATCATGGCTGTAATTTTTTCCAGACATTTAAAAAATGCAATTGCATATTATGTCCAAAAATGTTTTAAGTGGCTTTATTTCTTATTGTTTAGGATTAAATTCAGGGCAGTTTCTTCTATTTTCTGTTGGGAGGCCCAATCAGGCTCATGTGAACCCTTCCGCCTCTCCTTCCTCCTCTCCTCCTAAAACAAAGACTCAAAGGATCTGGGTGGCCCCACCCCAGAAGTTCTCACCAAAGGACCCCAACTTTCCAGGCAAGCTGTGGAATTTTCCCAGCCCTGATGGCCCCCCATACAAGGGGTCTCTAACTGCCCCTGGGTGCAGATGCCACCTTAGCACTGCCCAGACGGGTCAGCCTCCGCTTTCTATAAACCTGGCCTGGATGTCTTTACTGCAGCCCCTTCTCTAGATGCCACTGTTATACCTTTCAGTTCCAATAGTTAAGAAAATCAAATAAAAATTAGTCATCCTAAAAAGATTAAGAAAAAACTATGAAAGCCAGGTCACTAATTGAAGACTTAAGTCTGTGCTGGACATGACGTTGGGCTCGGACCTCTAGCCAGCCTAGCAAAGCTCACAGATGCAGGAGGCGGCATGGAGAAGGTGCCTTTCTCTTCTCCCCCTGCCCCTTTTCCAGTTTGCTCCCCCTGTTTCCTTTCTGGACCATTCTCTTACCAGTACCTTGTCCATTTCCCTCTGTTTCTTTTTATAGACTAGCTTCTCACTGCTTCCTCCTGTGAGATAAACTAATGCTCCTGTGAGAAGCACATCAGTCTTGGGCGAGTGGAAGCAGAGGGAGGTGTCCTTAGAGTTATCTCAAGAGCTGAGAAATTAGGCAACTCTATTAAACTGTGCTTAGGGCAGGAGAGCAGGTGCAAGAGAGTGAAGAACTTGGAAAAATCTTCCTTCTCCTTTCAGTCAAATAGCATAGAGGAGGAGCCCTTTGGGGCACAGGGACTCACTAACGCAGATGTGACAGATTAAGAACAATTTTTACAGGCCTGGGGATTTAAAAAAAATGAAAGATCTTTAACCAGAAGATCATGGATAAAGACAAAAGTACAAATGAGATCAAATCAGACCAGCAGCAGGCAGTTCTGTATTCCACTTGAACTCAGCAGCTGGCTCTTCCTCCAACATCTGTCAAGTCTGGTTACCACCAATTCTAAGAGGCGCCTCTAAATCACTCTCTATTTTCCCATAAGAACAAGAGGTTAGGTAAAATAGCTCATTGGAGTGAGTTAAAAAACATGTAAAATGCCAACCAGTGAATATGATTATCCTTTGGTTCAAATGTAGTTTCTCTTGTTCGCATGGTAAAAATAGCACCTAGTGTGAATCTCTCACTCGAGGACGGGCGGGCTCATGCTGTGGCAGGCCTTGGTGTTTGTGTTACCTTTTTAATTTCAAGAAACATTCTAGTTCTTTGGCACATCTTAACAAAAATGGGTATAATCAAACATCCTTTTTTCCCCTCCTGCCTCTAAAAAGCCTAAATGGGAGGAAATTTTGGCAGTGGCAACGTCAGGAGCTCAGAGCATTACCTCAAGTTAGTTTCACTGGAACACTCACTGGAAATCTCATCCTACTCCCAGAAAATCTCCAGATACTGAAGCCCATTTCAGAGTGCCATTAGGGATGCTTCCTTCACCACCCCCTGTAGAAGGGGACAGTCTCACAGTCATATCTGTGAGCGTGGTGGTCACACAGGGGTGACTGTCCCCTGGGCACAGACAGGGTCCTATCTCACCCTGGTGCTTCCTCGGATCCAAAGAAAAGGAGGGACAGTTTACATTTGTTACTCACCAACTGGCATGACCGCCAACACAAAGCATCAGAAACAAGTCCAGGGACAAGTTAACTTTCAGAGCAGAATATTTTATGCTGTTTTCCCAAGCTTCTTGTAGAATTTGTAATTCTGGTTTGCCGTTGGAAGACATCTGGATGGGAAGAGAAAATGAAAGGAGTTTCTAGGAAAACTTGCCTTTGGTTGGAGTCATTCTAAGAAGAGGGGAGAATTTAGAAAGCCTGAGTTAGAAGCTGTGAGCCTTAGGACTAGACAGTGTGCTCTCCCGCAGTCAGCATGCTGCTCCTCTCAACCACTAGACTGTGCCCGAGGGTGTCCCCAGGCTTCCCTGCTCTGAAGGGCCCATGACCTTCAGCTTGGTCTTGTCTTCTAATCATCTCCAGGTTGCCCTCTAAGCAAAAAAGTTATTAATTATTGTCATTTTTTTTTTCTGACTGAGTTTCACCCTGTCACCTTGGGTAAAGTGTTGTGGCCTCATCACACCTCACTGCAACCTCAAACTCCTGGGCTCAAGTGATCCGCTGGCCCCAGCCTCCCAAGTAGCTGGGACTATAGGCATCTATCACAATGCCCAGCTAGTTTTTCTATTTTTTGTACAGAGGGGGTCTCGCTCTTACTCTGACTGGTCTTAAACTCCAGAGCTCAAGGGATGCTCCTACCTCCCAGACTGCTGAGATCACAGGTATGAGCCACCATGCCCAGCCTCAGCCTTTTGTTGTTGTTGAGACAGAGTCTCAAGCTGTCACCTTGGGTAGAGTGCTGTGGCATTATAGTTCATAGCAACCTCCAACTCTTGGGCTTAAGCAATTCTCTTTTCCTCAGCCTCCCAAGTAGCTGGGACCACAGGTGCCCACCACAACACCCAGCTATTTTTTGGTTGTAGTTGTTGTTTAGCAGGCCCAGGCTGGATTTGAACCTGACAGCTCTGGTGTATGTGGCTGGTGTCCTAGCCACTGAGCTACAGGTAGGTGCCAAGCTTGACCTTTAAAAAAAAAAAAATCAACTGAAGACCCCGAGCAAGGATCAAACTCATCACCTCCGGTTTACAAGACCAATACTGTAACCACTGAGCTATGGAGCCCAGCAAGGAAACTTTTTTAAAAAACATTTTCAAAAAAGTTTTTAAAAAACTTTTCTGGAGTCCAAGAGATTGGTCTTTGCTCCAATCTCTTCCTGTAGGCTTTAAAATTATTTTGGAATTCAATAAAAACCATTTCCCCTCACAACTTTGGAATATAGTGTTTGGAAGTTCTGCATAACAAAGGGAGGGAGTCCTTCCAGCCTGCCCTCGGGAGCTTTCTTCTTCCACCCAAAGTTCTCACGGGCCTTGAAAGCCTCTTAAGGAATTTCTGTTTGCAGAAAGCTAACTTAGGCACTAACTCTCAAATGTATGACCAGAAAGTTCTGTAATTCATTCCTTAATGTGTCTTTACATACAGGAGATACTTACTAGTTGGTGCATTATGTGTGATTATTCCAGGAACTGTCATAGTTTAAGTCTTCTGTGTCTAAAACCTCAGAAAAATACCATCCCTACTGTTTCCTGAGACTGAGCCTGGGGCAGTGACAGTGGGCAGGGTCTAGGGCTCTGTCAGACCCATCCTCAAGGTCAAGGTTCACTGCCGGAAATAGGAGTCACTCCAGGAAATGTAGTTGGGAAATGGCTTAATATGCAGATGTAGATAATTACACAATTATCTGAGGTAATAACTGACAGGGCAGGTGAAGAGGAGCTGGCCTCCAGGAGAGACCTCTGGGCGATACAGATCTCATCCATAGGGAAGTTCCCAGCAGTGAGGCCACCATCCAGGGCCTCCAACTTGCCCTTACAATTCAATCCAGAGGTGCCTCTTCTTTCCCTCGGGGAACAGGGTGTAGCAGGAAGCCGACGCAGACAGAAGATTCCAGGCACCAGTTGATTAGAGGAAGCGGGTTTATTCGGCCGGGGTACTCAGAACACCAGCATGTTTCCCAAAACTGAGAACCCTGACTCAATCTCTTGCCTCTCTTTTATCCACCTTTCAGGGTGGGAGTGCATGTGAGGGTCATAAGACAGAGAGACATGACATCATCCTCAAGGTCCCGGGCTCAAGTGGGGGGAGGTCAGATTTGCCTTTGTCCTTGAGACCGGTCGGACCATCTGCCCCAAAGGCAGCAGAAACGCAAGGAAGTTACTCGGTTACAATCTAGGCCCCGCGTATGTCAGGGGAGAAACACGCAGACAACAGAAACGCCTGCGGCTTGGCTGAGGCCTACACAGAGCGGCTGGGATAGATTCTTTTAGTTCTGCTTTTATTTTCTTGCCTCAAGGGGAAGGGCATCGTGTAGGCAGGCTCCTGTCTAAAGCCCCCCACCTACGGGACCTTGCTTGCCCACAGAACCAAGTAACAAGGGCTAATCTTTTTTTTTGCAGTTTTGGCCAGGGCTGGTTTTGAACCCACCACCTCCAGCATAAGGGGCCAGTGCCCTACTCCTCTGAGCCACAGGTGCAGCCCACAAGGGCTAATCTTAACTTACATGATTTCACAACAGTGCCTGTAGCTGTGGCACTATTCCAACAGAAAGTTTTAATCATTTTGTTACAGTTAGTTGAACCAGCACCAGCATAGTTACTAATCCTTTTCCTTTGGTTTGATAAGAGCTGTAATTCTTCAAAAAGAATAGAAACTTAAATCCTCTTGTGACTTGTCATAGGAAGTACTCATTTCAAAGATCTTGGCAAAAGCAAGATTTTCTACTGTGTGAAATATAAAGTGTGGATACTTTCTCTATATTTAAGTGAAAAGAACATGACTTTTTTTCTCTTTTCCTGTAGAACAAGATGCCACAGAAACCAGACATTTCAAGATTCTAACATCAGACCTCTATTTTGGTAATGTGGTTTATACGTGATAAACTTTTGTACTGCTTCATTTACGGAATGCTTTTCTCAATCACAGGGGAAACATATACATGTTTAATGGAAGATGATGGCACTTTACAAATGTGTCAACCTGAAGATAGAAACTGAGGCAAAATTAATATAAGTGGAGAGTGTATACAGGCCAAGTGTGAGGACAGCCCAGCAGACGGAGATCTGAGCTTGCCTGGAAATACCGTCTGATTAACAGTAGTTACTAGTAGTTTGTACAGAAAAAAAGAAGGGCTAGTTTTTACATTGGTTCATTAAAACAGAAGCTATTGATTGGCTACAAGGGTTTTTTTCTTTGAATCAAAATTCCAGGAACATGAAGATAAGGGGTGAGGGTCACCTTGTACAACTTGTGATAACAGCTTTAGGAATGTTAATTCAGCAGCTGTCTGGGATTCTGTTATCCCACCAAGAAATCTTCTTTATTGTCATTAGTCCCTTCCCTAAAACGTCATTATTTATCACAGAGGACTGAGGAACGCTACTGTTACCAGACACAGAGGGTCCAGCTGCCTGTCACCATCAGCCAATACAGCGGGACTGGGATAGGCCCACCACACTTTGCCAGAAGGCTGCCAGTTTTGGAGAACAGCCTTTCAAAGACTGTTCTGTTCTTCCATTTCTAAAATTGCAGTTTTATACTTAAAAGTTAAAAGCAAGAACGGTACTAACTCTTATCTTAAACAACACTAATTAACAAATCTTAAACAACACCAATCACCATAACCCATCACCCATAATAAACAATAATTGACGTAATCCATGATCCATGTAACAACATTCCATGTTAAAAGTTAATCTGCTAAATCAGTTGCCCTAAACTACTCAAGATATACACTGCAAAACAACAAGGATAGAGACAGGAGGTGCCGGTTGCCAGGCCCTCAACCTCCGGGATCACTGTCATCCTGGCACATCTCCTTCTCCCCAGGGTGCTCCCACCACCAAGCCTGGACAGACATTTTCATAAGGGAACTCCTGCCTGTGGGCTCATTCAAATTCCAAAGAAAATCCTTTACAAGTTAATTCTGCCTCTAGGGCCCATTCACTCTCCCTAACAATCATTTACTGCCCCTCGAGAGAGAGTATTCTACACTTCCCATCTCCCCTGTCCTGTGAAAAAGGGTACATAAGTTTCTCTCCCCACCGGGTTACGGGGTGACATTGTGCCCTCTCTGTCCTGTACCAGGCATGACAAATACCATTTTGTAAGCTTTTTCTCCTGCTAATCTGCTTTTTGTCCACTGATTTTCAGCCAACCTTCAGAGGGCGAAGAGAAAACCTTCTGTCAGCCCCTGCATATGCTGGGGTTGGGGCTCAGATATGAGTACCCCCTAATGTGGCACACCAGCTTGTTGACCTGAAGAGGAAGGCTTAAGCTAAGGCTTCCCTGCCCTTCCGCCCACCCCCAGTGCTCTGCCAAAGCGCAGGACGAAACTGGCATTCCTTCATCTGCCTAAGGAGGCGTGTCCAGCCTGCAGGCCAGCGGGTCCCTGCAGGTTATTTGGGGGCTGTTTTGTTTGTCTGTGATGTCGGACATTGTGAAAAGTTTACACGGACCGTTTCTTTTCCTCATCAGCTTCTGTCAGTGTTGCGTGTTTACTGTGTGAGGACCAGATCAGCTCCATTTTGTTGTTTCCACATAAGTTCTGTTCCTGG
>NW_003852565.1:2371149-2374857 GCF_000181295.1 Otolemur garnettii
GGCTTGCATGCCAGGAGAGTCCAGGCCCGGGGCCCCCGGGCCTCCCGGATCTGTAATAAAATCTCACCTTATGCCCTTTACATCGGAGCAAGTCTCGAGTTTGTTGGTTGGGGTTAATTTGGGAGGCTTTTTCGGACCCAACAACTGTGTGGCCTGAGTCAACTTTTCTTCCTTCAATGTACAGCAGAAAAGAGTTTGGAGACCTCTGGTCCTGACCACAAAAAACAATCGTGTTTCTTCCTCTCCTTAACCACACATGCACAGAACTTTTCGCTGTCAAAGACGATGATTTATAAGTTAATCTCTGTTCCTGGATCCATTCCTTCTCCCTGGTAAGCCATTATTTCCCTCAATAGAATTCCTCATTCCCCACTCGGGTGCCTGTGTGGCCAGGGTGGTGTGTAATCCTCCGAGCCCTGCTGTCTGTGATGACGCCCTCAAACAAGTTAGCCACAGTGAGAAGACAGTGAGTGTCATGGATACCAGAGAGCAGGCGGCCGGCTGGTAGTGCTCTAAACTCGTGTACCTGCTCTGCTCATTGGCAAAAAGGCTGAAAAGGTGAGCTTCTAGTATTATTAAGGGGAGGTTAAAGAAAAAAGGTACCTGGGCGGTGCTTGTGGCTCCAAAGGAAGGGCACCAGCCCCATATACCAGAGGTGGTGGGTTCAAATGTGAGGACCAGATCAGCTCCATTTTGTTGTTTCCACATAAGTTCTGTTCCTGGGCCCTGGCCTGCAGGGCCCACCTTGTAACTTTCCCCATTCCTAGTAGGGCCCACCTTGTAACCCTCCCCATTCCATTCCTAGTTGCTTAAACCATACCCGCAGGGCCCACCCTGCAACCTTTCTCATTCCTTTCATAGTTACTCAACCAAATAATACCACCCTGGGCAACAGAGCAATAAGCCCCCAATTCCTTATTAACTTTTATTACCCTAACAGGTAATTTCCCTCCAGCCACTAAATCAAGCCCCAGTTAAGAAATCCCCCCCTCACCTGTATTAGTGAAATCATCAGCCACCAATGCAAACCTTCCTTTACTAGTGATCTCACCAACCACCAATCAAAAGTGTACTCATACCCTTTTTTCCCTTCTTGCTTTCTGTACCCTATAAAAACTGCCTTCACCCCGAGTTCGGGACTCATCCTAGGCTTGCATGCCGGGCGAGTCCAGGCCAGTCTGAATAAACTTCACCTCATGCCTCTTACATCGGAGTGTGTCTCGAGTTCGTCTATTGGGGTTGATTTGGGAGGATTTCTCGGACCCAACACAAACCCAGCCCGGGCAAAAAAATGCAAAAAAAAAGGTACCTAAGGACACTATGACTGAGGAAATCAGGGTGATCTGTAGCTTTTTTTGTTACAGTCTCTCCCTCATTGCTTTTGGATCTCTGCTGGAACGTTACCCCACTAACCCTAACCCAGCCCTCGTTCCTCGTTCCTCGACTGCCCTTGCTGGCTGTCACTGCAGGAGCATGTCCTCTGTCCCCTGCTGTCTCTTTCCCACTAGCAGGAGGGCAGAGATGGTCTTTCCTGTTCCCTGCTGTGGCTGGCCCTGATCCCAGCATGAGGCCTCACCCCAGGCAGGCTGAATAGATTCTGAGAGTCCCTGCTATAGTGACTGTGGGTGTGTCAGGCCTTCCAAGTCCCCTAAATTCCTGCCTCTGGTGCAATCATGACATGGCAGCTTTCTAGAACAGATCAATCAATGCATTTGTCCAGAGGAATGTCGTCCTCCCCGAGGACTCATCCTGGTAGGGTACATGTGCACTGACTCCACAGTGGCAGCCTTATCAGAATGCCCAGATATTCCTTCTCATACATGACTTTGGGGCACAAAACACATTTAGAGGTGGTAAATATTTGAGCTTCTAAGAACATATTACACTTCTAGAGACAGGATAATGAATTCTGAGATTCATGTTATTTGATCTGAATAATTTCTTTCTTTCTTTTTTTTTTTTTGTAGTCAAAACACAATCTGAAAATAAAACACGGAGGCCAATCATTTTCCATATGGCACATACCTGGGATAAGAAGGCATCATAATAGTCACACGAGAGATACTCACTCTGGCAGTGTTGAGAGCAGAGGCAGTAGCCTCACGGCAGGTTGCAGCCAGAAGGAGGACTGTCTTCATAGGATGTGCATTTTTGTTTAAATTAGATTGTCAAATATTTTTTAAAAAGTCAATTGCTTCGTAGCTAAAATTAATGACATATTTTCTACCATGACCTCTAAATCTTGCATGTTCTGATAGTCTCAATAGTTGTTAGAATAAGGTATCTTCTTTAACTAACATAAAACCAAATAGTGACATTGGAGTGAGAGAACCAGGCAAACATAGTAGCACAAGCAATGAAATTTTGGAAACAAAATATCAACCATTTCAGAATAGGATTCAATCCCTTAAGTAGTTCATCTTCATTGTTATTCTCCACCTTCATTCACACCTGTTGTTCTGGGCCAATGACAATGTTTTAAATATTACATAAGAAAAAAATGTGGATGATAACAACCCTGACTGTAGACAATAAAAGTATTCAACTCCATATGTAAATTAGCTTTAAAAAGTACTCTTACCACCAATGAAAAACTTCAATTAATACGGAGGTTAAAATGAGGTTCTCTTCTCAGTTTTGATTTTGAAAATTAATGGAAAAGTATCAGAAGGACATCTCCGTCACTTGCTCTTTCTCAAGTACGCTGAGTGGTTTTGCAAAATATTCTTTTGTTTACAAGTATAGTGAGAGTGCCTGCTAAATAAAAATCTTTGTAAAACTGGAAATCCCGGCTAATTTTCCTTAGGTAGGTAAATCTGGAAACCAGAGGAATCTTTTTGATAGCCTCACATTCTTGTCCAATTTTTCACTAGTGATTAACTAGTTGTGTCATCCTAAATTACCAAAGCCTTCTTACCCACGCAAGTTGGCCCCACATCGGCAGGTGCTCTGTGCAGCATTGTCACAAGGAAGTTACCCTGAACTGCCCTGTCACACAAATGCAGGAAACATGAGGCTGGATTTGGAGTCTTTAACTTCTGTTGCAGTGAGAGGCTTATTTGCTCTTTTAAACAATTATTTTCTTTTTATTTTTTTAAATAGCATTAATTATGTTAGGATAAATTTTAACCTGTATTTGAGTCTCCAAAACACACCTATCTATAGGGGCAGAAACACTTTAAATAAATGGCCGATATACTATTGAAATGCACAGGTAACAGGATATTTGACTGGGAAAATAGTTTCACAATCATTTAACCTGGTACCCTTATCTGACAGACAGGACCCAAGGCCCGGAAAGGTCACATGTCCAGCTGCAACAAATAAATGATTCACAGGACAACTGGACCTTATAAACCAGCCTGCAAGCCACAGAAGCAGTGTGGCCATTTGCACATTCGCTCGCATGGGAAGACCTTTTAAGGAAAAACAGGGTATATTTTAAAAATAGGTATACTCTTTTACATAGTATAATTTAGGTAGCATTTTTTTCTCCTCAAATCATGGCAAAATCTCTCTTATGTTCCTATTATTATTTGCTAAAGGAAAAGAAAACTTGAGATTTGTGTTTTAAGCCATATCTAGATGGCATTAGCTGCTACTTTGAAAAATATTTCTGGTTAGTGCCATCAGATTGACTTAATTCGGGAAATTAGTGAAAATACTGGTATTGGCATTAGCCTTAATTTTGCTGATCTACCATTTAGT
>NW_003852565.1:2375480-2377624 GCF_000181295.1 Otolemur garnettii
CCTGATATATGGGGCTGGCACCCTACTCCTTGAGCCACGGGGGCCACCCTCAAGATACACATTTTTAGGTGAAATCTAAGTTTACGAAGTGACAAGGGTGGAAGACATGAGGTGAAGTCCTGTATGACCTGAACCAACCAGAACAGCTGTGCCATCTCAGCTCCAGTCTGAATGACTCCATCTTACTCTCATTACATGTGCTGTCAATTCAGAGTTTGGTAGAAGGGATAAGAAAATTAGAGTGGAGCAGACAGTGGAGTGTCTGTTGAAGGGGGCTGTGAAGGCCTCCACGAGGTTACCGGTGCAGAAGGCTGGGCGGACAGTAAGCACAGACATCCCATCTGCAGTAACTGTGGTTCAGTGTTATATCCAAGCAACAGGACGCTCCAAAAGACGGCAACATGCAGTTTACTGGCACGAGTGCAGGGGGCGATGTGGGACGGAATGTGCAACACACAGTGACTTGCTGTGTTTGCCAAACTAGGAAAGGAGATAAGTTTAGATAAAAAAATGAAACAAATCTTTGGAAGGTTTTTTTAGTATTGCTTTGTGATCTCCAACTGGAAATTTTTCTGTAAATGCAAAGTCTTATATTTTAGTACAAAGCATTATCTAGAATTTATTTCAGATAAAAGTAATTCAATCAGAAAATATTTAATGAGCTAATGTATAGGGATAATTGACATTCAGAATATTGCACTGGGGCACCAGCAGCATGAATCCTCTGAACTGGAACTGGTTGAATCTTTAAGGGTTTAAGTATGAATATATTTCGTTCATCATTTCGATTCTTTGCTAATCAATGTTCCCCTTATATTCTTGATGACTGGATAATTCCTAGTTAACCAGGAGATCAAATCAAGCACAACATCCCCATCCTTAACTTGTGGATAAGAGAGAATTTATCACAGCTTACCATAAAATGTGACAACCCCAAATAAGAGACTGAGTGGAGATCTCTACCAATGGAGGTTTATTAAGCCAAAGTTGAGGATGTGCCCAAGAAAAATACAAACATGGATGCACTTCAGACTGCTTTTTCAAAGGGGGAGTTGGGAAATTCAGTATTTAAGGGGAGAAGAGACACAGGAAGGAAAAGGAGGAGGGGGGTGAGCAGTGAGGTGAAGGATTCATTCTAGTGAGACCCAGGAGATCTATGTTCTACGTAAGTTAAAGTGAAGGTCTGAAGAGAAAAAAGGAGGAAAGGAAGAATCAACTCTGCCGATGTCCCGGGTTGGGTGGAAGAATGCTTGCTCTTGTCTCTGTTCTGCACGTGTGAAGATAAACCTCTAATCAGCGTTATTAGTGTGAAACTTAACAGATTTCAGTTTTAGGAGCTCCTTTAGCCTGAAAACCCAAAGTTACGGTGTATTTGTCCTTGTTTAGGGGATGCCAGCAAGGAATTTCTTTGGGGGCAGCCCTTGTGGATGCCTGAGGTCTTTTATCTTTCCACGGGGAGGTGGCTAACGTGTAATGGTAGGAACTGCAGCTATCTGGGCAGTGCGTGTTGCACGACTCCACCTCCAGGCTTAGCCTTCCTTCTTGCACAAGGATTTGGGGGTGAGGGGGTCCTGAGATTTTTATTTTCCTTTACCAATGACTACTACAGAAGAAATTCTCACCTTTGATTATGAGCTCTTACTCTCCTTGTACATACACTTGAGGGAGCAAGATCTATCGGACAGTTGATGATTATGCAAGGCAGAGGTAAAAATCACAAGAGCTGATAAGGACTTTTCCACAGACAAATCTCCAGAGGCAGTCTTGCTGAAGTTTGCTGTCATTTTTAATGAGCCATAGATTACAATCGTTAGCACAAGGGAACAATTTAGAAATATCTGTTAGAGCTGATGAGATGTGGAATATGAAGCCTGAATTATGCTGAATGTGGTTTTATTCTTAATGCTGGGTGCGAGCTAAAGGTTAGTGTTAACTACCTGCAGCATCTGAGGACCTGAGTAAGCAACAGAGCTGAGACTGAGCTCACCACTGCTGTGATGCCATCAAGGTTTTAGCACACCGCTCTCCACTCAATACGATCAGTGTGATTTTAGTGGGTCATCAGAAGGTGAAGCAAAGAGGCCCTGGGTGGCAAGGAGCCCTATAGCCGTCAGCTGCACAATCAGAGAACTTGAAAATGTGGT
>NW_003852565.1:2377791-2379524 GCF_000181295.1 Otolemur garnettii
AATGAAAAAGAATAAATCAACCAGTTGAGTATATTTACTATATAGTGCTGCTAACCTTGAGTTCTTTGTGCCAATAAAAAATTAATTAACCAAATTAATAAAATTAATAAAAAAATTTTTAGAATAAAAATTAGTAGATGAATAGAATTTTTTAAAATCTGTGTTTCACATTATTTCTTCTGTGCCTAGAATTTCCAAGGTATAAAGGAAGCAAAATAATACTTATCAAGAGCCAGCCAATTCATATACGTTAATTAATTACAGTTCCAACAGACTTACTGGATAGATACAAAATCTCTATGAATAGATGAGGAATTTATCCCTTCTAGGATAATAGTAGCAATCTCATGATATTCCATATTATAAATTCTAGGGTAAAAATTCAAATCCTCTGGTCTGAAACCAAAGTCTTCATAATTCATGAAATGGGTGCAGTCTTCCTCATCAAAGGAAGACTAATAATTTAGCACCGAGTACAAGGTCTAAAATGATTGGCAGTGAAGCATCTGTTGACAGATAATTATTAAGTATTAAGTACTGTATGGCATACCACAATTCTGAATTATGATTTCAAGTTATCGATAATGATCACTTATTTTTTTTAATTTGTAAACTTTTTACAAGGAAAAAGATAGTTAGAACTTGCCCCAATTTTAATTCCTCAGGAAGGGCAGGTGGGAACAATACCCCTGTGTTGCTGAATGTTCATGAAGCTCTGCAACTTTTCTAAATGAAGGGGCGGGGTTCTGAGAGAAGCTTGGTTACTGTAGCCAACAGACCCCACATTTCATAATGACTTAAACACAAAAGCGGTTTACATCCTACTCCCTTAACAGTTTACAAATGAATGCTTCTGTTTGGAAGACAGCTTCCCTCCAAGCAGTGTATTTAGGGACCTCCACCTCTTTTGTTGTGTGGTTCTGCCATAACAATTAAATTTTATGCCTCACACTTACAGAATTGCACCATTAGTGGCTTAATTCATCTCAATTTACAATTGCACCGAGGTTTACAAACTTTATTTTTTTTATTAGAGTAAACCAACAAAAACGTACAAAAAATATGCAAGTTCTAAATTCATGGATTATAAAAAGAAACATATTAAAAACCATAAAAAGAGAGCTATGTAATTAGAGTCATATCATGTATGTATGTGTGTATGGGTACAATCAATATCTTAGTGATGGCATTTTCCCCAAAATAATCTAGAGATTTAAAACAATTCCACTCAAAACACAAAGGCTTGCTTTTTGTTTTTTGGTTACAGATGAGAATACCAACATTTATTAGCCAGGGCTTTCCAGAGAAATTGGACTGGTAGGACAACAAACAGGAGATTTATTGTGGGATGTGCACTGATAATGGAGGTTCATAAGTCTCCTGATATGCCCTATGTAAGCTGGAGAACCAGGAAAGCTCACAGTAGTAGTCCAGGTTAACCCTGAAGGCCTGAGAAGCAAAGTCGGGGCAGAGGATTGGAGTTGGGGTGGAGGTGGAGTGCATGAGGACTGGTACTGGGGCAGAGGATTGGAGGTGGGGTGGAGGTGGGGTGCACAAGGACCAGTACTGGGGCAGAGGATTGGAGTTGGGGTGGAGGTGGAGTGCATGAGGACTGGTACCAGGGCAGAGGATTGGAGGTGGGGTGGAGGTGGGCTGCATGAGGACTGGTACCAGGGCAGAGGATTGGAGGTGAGGTGGAGGTGGAGTGCATGAGGACTGGTACCAGGGCAGAG
>NW_003852565.1:2380802-2381257 GCF_000181295.1 Otolemur garnettii
TGGAGTTGGGATGGAGGTGGAGTGCATGAGGACAGGTATCGGGGCAGAGGATTGGAGTTGGGATGGATGTTGGGGTGCATGAGGACAGGTACCAGGGCAGAGGACTGGAGTTGGGATGGAGGTGGGGTGCATGAGGACAGGTACCAGGGCAGAGGACTAGAGTTGGGGTGGAGGTGGAGTGCATGAGGACAGGTACTGGGGCAGAGGATTGGAGTTGGGGGGAGGTGAGGTGCATGAGGACAGGTACTGGGGCAGAGGATTGGAGTTCAGGTGGAGGTGGGTTGCATGAGGACAGGTACTGGGGCAGAGGATTGGAGTTGAGGTGGAGGTGGGGTGCATGAGGACAGGTACCGGGGCAGAGGATTGGAGGTGGGGTGGAGGTGGGCTGCATGAGGAAAGGTACTGGGGCAGAGGATTGGAGGTGCGGTGGAGGTGGGCTGCATGAGGACAGGTAC
>NW_003852565.1:2382360-2382871 GCF_000181295.1 Otolemur garnettii
GAGGATTGGAGTTCAGGTGGAGGTGGGGTGCATGGGGACTGGTACCGGGGCAGAGGATTGGAATTGAGGTGGAGGTGGGGTGCATGAAGACAGGTACTGGGGCAGAGGATTGGAGTTGAGGTGGAGGTGGGGTGCATGAAGACAGGTCATGGGGCAGAGGATTGGAGTTGGGGTGGGGGTGGGGTTCATGAGGACAGGTACTGGGGCAGAGGATTGGAGTTGGGATGGATGTTGGGTGCATGAGGACTGGTACTGGGGCAGAGGACTGGAGTTGGGGTGTTGGTGGGGTGCATGAGGACTGGTACCAGGGCAGAGGATTGGAGTTGAGTGGAGGTGGGCTGCATGAGGACTGGTACCAGGGCAGAGGATTGGAGTTGAGGTAGAGGTGGGCTGCATGAGGACTGGTACTGTAGAACCAGCCAGGCTGAGTTCAGGGCAGGAGAAGGTGGATGCCTTAAATCAAATAGAGAAAGTGAATTTTCCGTACCTCTGCCTTGTTGTTCTACTCAGG
>NW_003852565.1:2382898-2413035 GCF_000181295.1 Otolemur garnettii
TCCTGTGCACCCCGTCCTCCTATAAATATAACCAGCTCTCTGGGCATCCCTTAGCCCAGTCAAGTTGACATATAAAATTAATCATCACAAAGCATCTTCCTACCCTTACGATAAAAATGAACTTCTTGAGTGAGAGAAGTGTTGTGCTTACTAAAACAAGTAGGTATTTCAGGTTCTATTAAAATTAGAAACTTTTCTTTATTAAAAGTTTATATAGAAAATGTTGGCTTGGCACCTATAGCTCAACCGGCTAAGGCGCCAGCCACATACACCTAAGGTGGCGGGTTCGAATCCCCAGCCTGGACCCGCCAAACAACAATGACGGCTGCAACCAAAAAATAGCCGGGCGTTGTGGCGGGCACCTGTGGTCCCAGCTCCTTGGGAGGCGGAGGCAAGAGACTCGCTTGAGCCCAGGAGTTGGAGGTTGCTGTGAGCTGTAATGCCATAGCACTCTACCCAGGGGGATAGCTTGAGGCTCTGTCTCAAAAAAAAAAAAAAGTTTATATAGAAAATGTTAGCTTTAATTCTCCAATTGTTAATGGTATACAATGGATATTTGTATATTGAACATTAATCCAAAAAATATTAACACACTCACAGTATATATTTTGCAGAAGTATTTGAGAATGTAGGGTAGACATGATACCCTAAAAAAAAAAAAATATATACATATATATATATATATAATAACAGGGGTTAAGAGTAGCAAAAGCCTATCCACAAACCTTGATTCTACCAATGAAGTTGTCTGTGTCCCCCAGAAAACCTCTTAAAACTGCATGTGATATCCAAGCAGGTCTGGGCTATCTAGATCAATACCAGGTAAGTGTTTTGGTTAGGCGTATGGTTTCCAAAACAGGGGAGGCGACTGTCCTATTTTTCCTTCATGTCTCAATTTACACAAAGTGTGTTGTTCTCTGAATGCTGAAAAGGATTCAGGCAAAAAGAGACATGTTGAGAAAAGAGAAGCCGGATGCTAACAGGACAAGAATTTGTGTTTAAAGAACTTGAGAACTTCAGCCTACAGAAGAGAAAGTGCAAGGGGAAATAAAAATCTCTTCTCAGATGGCAAATAAATAAATAAATTGAATTCTCCTGTGTTTTGTTTACCTGGGGGAATTATAGCCAGACCTCAGTAGAAACAGGAAATGTACCATAAATCCCTCTTTAATGACTGTAAATGAATATATTTTATGATGTTTTCAATAGTCACTTGTGGGGGAAACAAGTAAATTAAATTTTAAGTTACGTATTCCCCCCCAAAATGTAAAATCTGAAACACTCCTGCAACCCAGCATTTTGGACGGGTGCACTTGGTCTGCACAATAGACCCCCCGAGTTTAATGCTCCTCAGTGAAATGTTGTATCCTTGATAACATGCCCAACTTCTACCCTAGACAATTTTTTCCTCAGCTTTTCCATATTTCTGTTATTTTCATAATAAAAATAAACTTTACTTTTAAGAAAGTATGAGAAAGAAAATGTGAAAAGAAATTAGGGCGGCACCTGTGGCTCAGAGGAGTAGGGAGCTGGCTCCATATCCTGGAGGTGGTGGGTTCAAACCCGGCCTGGCCAAAAACTGCAAAAAAGAAAGAAAAAAAGAAAAGAAATTAGAAACTGGCAAAGTTACAATGTAGCAATACTCCATGAGGTAGCATTTCTCAAGGTAAATGGTATTAAGCAACTTTACTCATATCCACCAAGAGACACATATAGATACATTTATAGCAGCATAATTTATAATATCAAACAAAGAAGCAAACAAAACGTACAGCGGCAGGTGGTTAAGTTGTGGCAAACTTCCAGAACGAGTATTCAATATCACAGTTCAGGAAACGTTCCCCCTGCAACATACCAGACCAGTGTTTTGGCTTTGTAGGTCGTCTGGTTTCAACTCCTCAGCCCTATCATTGTGAGGGGAGCCGTGGTCAGTGCTAAATAGTGTGTGGGAGAAAGGAGAAAAAGAGAAGAACCTGCCCCAGGGTTCCTTCCTGGCTCTGAGTTGTAGGGGGCCCCTTCTGCCCCTCCTGCCCACACTAGAGGATTCCACGTGTCTCACTGGATCCTCTCCATTGCATTCTTTTCTACGTAGCAGGCTGGGTTGAGGTCAGCCTAGGATACCAGACCCCAAAGTGTTAATTAAGCTTGCAGTTTTTAGGGGTATTTCAAATTCTGCTTCTCTGATCTGCTCATGGTTACTTCTCTCTCGGTTTCCACTAGCTGCTTTTTGTGTCCTCGCCAAAGCTTTTTGCTGAGTTAGTGGAAAATGAAGGTATGTCGTTCCCATCTCTAGAACCTGGAGGACTCACTTTAATGTTCTATTTTTAAGACAAAGAAAAAAGGAGTGGACGAAAAGAAATTTGGCAATTATTGGAGCCATTTATCAGTGTAGGCTCACTTGATAATTCACAACCTGAATGGGTTTTCTAAGCATGTTAAGCAATGAGAAGTAAGGATTGGGCAGTTTTGTGATTTATTTAATTGGGTAACTATTCTTGTGAATTGTGCAAGTCCTCTTTACAAGTGGCTATTGTTTGCTTTGAGGAAAAAGTGAAGTGATGCCTTCTAATCGTATCTGGGCCACAAAGTCTCACCTTGTCACCCAGGCTAGAGTGAGCAGTGGCATCAGCCTAGCTCACAGCAACCTCAAATTGCAAAGCCCCAGCAATCTTTCTTTCTCAGCCTCCTAAGTAGCTGGAACTATAGGTGACCACCATAATGCCCAGCTAATTTTTCTATTTTTATTTGAAGCAGAGTCTCACTCTTGTGTCCCATCCTGCGGGACACGGTTATTCGTGGGGCGAGGGGGACCCAGCCTGAAAAAGAATGGGCAAGAAAGAGAGAACAAGACCAAGCAGATTCCTTGTCAAGGTCTGTTTAATGGAGGTAATAGGTCAGTTTTTAAAGCACTCAGAGAAAGACAAGAGGTGGGGCAGAGGAATGCAGGAGTTAAGGCTGGGATGAAGCTTGCATCAATCTCCTGCTGGGAATGTAAACGATGTGTCTGAAACATTTTATGGCTTCTCTGGGAAGAACAGCTCCTTGTCTGATAAGGGAAAAACAGCTCCTTATCTGATAAAGGTTAGCACACTCTCGGGGGTGGGGATGGGCGGCCATCTGGTGTCATTTGGCTCCTGACACTCTTGCTCAGCCTGGTCTTGAACTCCTAAGCTCAACAGATCCTCTACTTTGGCCTCCCAGAGGCTGGGATTACAGGAGTGAACCACTGTAGACACATTTTCAACACCCATGTGATGCACAGATTTCCAGGAGACACAAGACATATATCCATAAGGCACAGTGAACTGTGCGGCTGATATTTGATTTTCTAAAATGTGTTTAGAGGAGTCTCACTATAGAGAAAATTCAGTGTGATCAATTAACACTATTTTTTGAATCCCTATTCTGTGTGCTCACATTTAGTTTCATTACTGACACTGTTAGTGGAAGAAATACAAAGTAGGT
This sequence comes from Otolemur garnettii, assembly GCF_000181295.1. Lineage (NCBI taxonomy): Eukaryota > Metazoa > Chordata > Mammalia > Primates > Galagidae > Otolemur > Otolemur garnettii. Next base: position 2,386,364 of record NW_003852565.1, read on the forward strand.
TAGGAAAATACATAAACTAAGTGGCTGAATGTTATGAGTTTGAATTTATCCCCCCCCCCAAATTGATAAGTTGAAATCTTAACCACAAGGACCTCAAGCTGTACCTTTTTGGAAACAGGGTCATCGTACATAGAATTAGTTAAGATGAAGTCTTTCCGAAGTGGACTGGGCCCCTGATCCAAGATGTGTGGTATTCTTTTAAAGAGGGAAAATTTAGATGCAGACACTTTACAGGGAGAAAACAATATGAAGACAAAAGCAGAGACTGTAATGATGCTTTTACAAAGGAAGTAACATGGAGATTGCCAGCAAACACCAGAAGCTGGGGTAGAATCATGGAACAGATTCTCTCTCGCTGCCTTCAGAAGGAGCCAACCCTGCTGACATCTTGATCTTGAACTTTTAGGCTGCAGATCTATAAGAGAGCAAAGTTCTGTTGTTCAAGTTACCCCATTTGGGGTACTTTGTTCAGCAACTTAGCAAACCAATATACTGAGAAATGTACTGACTTAAAGAAATATGTTTTTGGAAATGCACTGGTGCTCAAACAATTTAGAGATTCTTTTTGGCCAGCAAAATTATATCTTTGGGAAATCGTGCTAAATCCCATTGAAAATAATAACAGAGTAAAGATAAAAAAAATTGTAGGTTGGCTATCTTAAAAGTAGATGTGTGAAGAAGCCTTAAGAGTAACTAGCAGAAAAATTCTAGGGTCTCTATGTTGCACAGTGCAAAAACAAAATGAAATAAGAAGTCATTCACATATCCAGCCTACAAGAAAGGAAGCCTGGCAGGACACGAACGCCTCTGCCAATAATTACACCCTAAGTGGAGACAGACCACAGCTGGAGCTGGAGAACATTCTGATAACACAGGGAATATGGCACAAGAGCTTACAAATATCAGAAGAGTGTGTGTGTGCACATGCATGTGTGTTTTGAATCGTAGGGGGGAGATCTTAATAATTTGGGAAAATAATGCCAGAAATGCAGTGGCCTAGATGGAAGAGACAAAGTCTTTACACAATAACATTAAAAATATTCTTGCAAATGTTTCTGTCTTTATTAATGTTACGTTTGTGGCTTGTACAGCTGAGAAAGAGACTCGGACCCCACTTTGATGCTTTAATTAATAGAAATTTATTGTACCTGCACAGGGGTCATTGCCATAAAAGACAAGCAACCCTGAGTGCCAGGAAAAATGGGTTTATATACCCTAATTACTGCTTAATCAGCAAGCAAGCAGGAACAAAAGCCAAATTTGCAGTTAGCTTAAGGGGCAGGGGTAACATTAGCTCATGGGTCACATTGGAGGGTCAAGGTGGAGGTACAAATCAGGGGATAATCACAAGCCAAGGGACAATCATAGGTCAAGAACTTGGGACTTTCCACTAAGGGCTTTTCTTGGAGTCCACCCCTCCCCTCACACTCTCTCATTTTAGGCTTTCTTCTCAGAATCTAACCTCTCCACCCCTGTGGGAGCTGGGACTAAAGAGAAACTCTTTTCAAGGGTTGGGGGCTTGTTTGCCTTCCCCACTGGTCTTAGCAGAGAATCAAGGGGGTCTGGTTATCACAGTTACTCTATGAAAAGCTACTATAAGAAAGTTGCAAGAAGGAAAAAATATACTCTCACAATAGTGATACAATGGGCTTGAGGAAGTCTCTCCTGTGGAGACACATATTAAGTTATTAAAAGTAGTAAAGACAATCATTAAACATTTGGGGAGTGTAATCAAGGGCTTACAACTAATGGAGAACCAGTTATAACAAGCTGAGAACCACTTACTCAGGGCCATGGGAGGCTGTGCCATATGGGCTAGGAACTGCCCATTTCCCTTAGATGTGCTTTGGTGGCCCAGCTGCAGTCTCCATCTCCCTAGCTCCCTTGGGTGGGACGTAGGTAGTCTAGTTAGAGTAGGGGTTATGCTAGATGGTCTTGGCAGCCCTTTAACATTGGAAAACTCCACAGCTTGATGTTAAAAAAGGGCTTTATCTTATGAGCACCAGCAGCTGAATCTGGGCAGGGCAGCTGGTGAGGAGCACAGTCCTGCTCCCCTCAGCTCTGAGCTGCAGGATCGTGTTCCTCTGGGCGTGGGAGTGCCAGTCAGGTGGCAGCTCTCATCTCTCCCAGATCCCTAAGGCAGAAAATCTGTTCCCGGTAGATTGGGCAGCCAGAAAGCATTCCTCCATTTCACCTCTGCCCAGCTTGTGGAAGACCCATGGTGGGTGATGTGGTAGTAAATGATAACATCACCAGCTCCTCGCCCCCTACGTAGAACTTGCTGCATGGATAGCATCTATGTGAAGTAGCCAGCAAAGAGCAAAATTCTGCCTCCACTCACAGCCTGCACCACAGCCCAGAGATTCTGCCCCAGGGAGGGTAGTTCTTTGCCAAGGGGGTTGCATTAAATCAGATCAGACTGTAGAACAACTTATGCTCCAGGGAATTATCAAAATAATGCATTAGTTAGCCAACAATTAGTGGTAGCTAAGGCTGAGTATGGTAATAGTAGATGTAGACCAGACAGTTGCTGAATGAGAAAATGAGGGTAGGAGATAGGGAAAAGAGCACAGCTAACATTACAGTCACCTCTGGTGGGCAGGAAACTGATGTGAAAACCCAAGGCTGCATCCTGAGGAGCAACCTCAGAGGCTCCCATTGCAGAGGAAATAGGTATCACTAGAATAGACAGCAAAAAGACAAAGACAACACACACAAGACTAAAGGCTGATCAAAAAACCTGACAAATCTTTAGCTAAACTGACAATAGAAGATGAGGAGACATAGATCACTAATATCAGGAATTAAGAAGGGACATCACTACAGACCCTATGGAAATATAGTGCATAATAAGGGAATCCTATGGGTAATTATATGACAACAAATTAGATAACCTGTGTGAAATAAGTTCCTAGAAAGATTCTAATTACTAAAATTAAATCAAGAATAAATATAAAATTTGAAAAGGCTTATATAAGTAAAGAAAATAATGTATAAGCTTCTCCCAAAGCAAAGCTCAGGGACAAATGCTTTCTCTGATTAATTACATTAAACATTTAAAGATGAATTAACACCAATCCTTCAGTATCTCTTCCATAAAATAACAAAAAGTATAAATACTTTTCTTTTATTCTATGAGGTAATAAGTAGTACCCTGATACCAAAATGAAAGGCATCACAAGAAAAGAAATGTTTAGTTCATTATCTCTTATGAATGTAAATGCAAAATACTTATCAACATGCTACTAAACTGTCAGAATACTAGTATACTGTCAGAATATAACAAAAGATTATACTCCATGGCCAAGTGGAATTTACCCCAGAAAAGCAAGGATCGTTTAACATTCCTCAAATCATTGTACAACATTATATTAACAGAATAAAGTACAAATTACATGATTTTTAAAATAGATGCAGAAAAAGCATTTGACAAAATCCAACACTCTTTCATGATAACATGACTTAATGGAGTAGGAGTCTTAGATAATCTCAAACTCATAAGGGAAATCATGAAAAAGTCTATAGCTAATAAAATATAAAACGGTAAAAAATTGAATGCTTTTCCCCTCATATACCCACTCTTTCCATTTCTATTCAACATTGTAACAGAGATTCTTATCAGAGAGATTAATCAAGTAAAAAAAAAAAGGCAGTCAGAATGAAAAAGGAGAAGTGAAGCTATTATTTTTCAAAAATTGCATGATCCTTATAGAGAAAATTTCCAGAAAGCGTTCTAAAATTCATATGGACTTGCAAGAGAAAAAGCACAGGAAAAAAAATCTTCAAAAAGAAGGAATAATAGGTGAAATCATGCTTCCCAATTTCACAATTTATTACAAAGATGCAGTAATCAAGATAGGTGATATTAACATAAAGCAGACATACAGATCAATGAAATAGAATTCAGAGTCCAGAAATAACGCCTTACATTTCGACTTGTTTAATTTTTAACAAAGGAGTTAAGACCACTCAAGGTAGAAAGAAAAATATTTTCAAGAAATGTGTTTAGGCCAACTAGATATCCTCATGCAAAAAAAAAAGAAGAAAAAAATCAGGGTTTTTTTTTTGTTGTTGTTGTTGAGTTGCTTGAGTTCCTTAAATATTTTTGAATGTTAGCTCTTCGTCAGATGTGTGGTTTCCAAACATAATCTCCCGTTCTGTAGGTTCTCACTCCATGCTGTCGATTCTTTTGTTCCCTGTGCAGAGGCTTTTAGTGTAACTTATTCATATTTGTCCATTTTTGCTTTTGTTGTTGTGCTTTTGGGATCATATCCAAAATATCATTGCCCAAACCAATGTCATGGAGCTTTTCCCATGTTTTTCTTTTAGTAGTTTTACAGTTTATGGTCTAACATTTAGGACTTTAGTTCATTTGGAGATAATTCTTGTATATGATATGAGATAAGGGCCTAATTTTACTTTTCTGCATGTGGATATTCAGTTTTGTCAATACCATTTACTAAAGAGACTATCCCTTTTCCATTGTGTGTTCTGAGCATCTTTGTTCAGAGTTAATTGACCATTCAATTTAATATCAATTGAAATATATATGGAACTTATTTCTGGACTCTGTATTCATTGGCCCATATTTTATGCCAATAGCATAAATAGCTTTTTCAATTACTATAGCTTTATAATATATTGTGAAATTAGGTAGTGTGATGCCTCCAGCTTTGTTCTTTTTGCTCAAGATTGCTTTGGTTACTAATGGTCTTTTGTGCATCTATACTTCATACCACATACAGAAATTACCAGAAAGTAGATAACAGGCCTAAATGTAAAAGCTAAATTTTAAAAATTTTAGAAAAATGGATCGGAATGAATGTTCACTACCTTGGTTTACAAAATGATTTCTTAGATATAATCCCTAACCACAAGTAATGTGAAGGCATCTGGATAGATTAGACTTCTTCAAATTAAAAACTTAAAAAACAATTGTGCTTTAAAAGGCAAAAAGGAATAGAAAACAAACCCATGTACTGGGAAAAAATATATACCATCCATATATCTGTAAGTGAACTTAAATCCAGAACATATAAAAATACTTATAACTAATAAGGAAAGACAAATAGCCCAAATAAAAACATTCATGGCTCTTAAGCACATAAAAAGATGTTTAAAGTCATTCTAAAAGTGAAAAAACCACCATTAGATGACACTTTGTACTCACTATGATGGCTAAAATAAAAGGTATAGACAATAACAAGTGCTGGTGAGGATGCGGAGAAATTGGAATTCTCACATATTGATGATGGAAACATAAAATGGTCCAACTTCTATGGAAAACAGTTTTGCAATGCTTCAAAATGCTGACTAGAGAGTTACCAAATAAACTGGCAATTTCTACCCTAAATATATGTATCTATCCAAGGGAAATGAAAACATATGCAAACACAAGAACCTAAACATGAATATTTATAGCAGCATTATACATAATAGCCAGAAAGTGGAGACAAGCCAAATGTCCATCAATTGCTGAAGGGATAAATTAGGGTATATCTATAAAAGAATATTACTAGGCATTAAAAAGAATGAAGTACAGACATCTGCTGAACCCTCAACACTTTACACTGAGTGGAGGAAGCTAATCATGGCAGACCACACATGTCATGATCTAATCTATATGAAATAGCTAGAACAAATTTGTGAGGGGGAACATTTTTGCAGTTGCCTCCATCTGGTGGGAGAGCCAAAGGGAAGGAGGATGGGAGTGATTGCTACTGTGGGTGGAATTTTTATCTGGAGATGATAAAAAATGTTTGAAAATTTCATTGTGGAGATGGTTGCAAGGCTCTGTAAGTATACTAAAAACTACTGTACACTTAAAATGGGCGAACGTTTTGTATGTAAATTACATCTCAATAAAGTTGTTTAAAAAACTCTGGAGAGGTTGGTGCCTGTAGCTCAGTGGATAGGGTGCCCACCACATACACTGAAGCTGGCGGGTTCGAATCTGGCCTGGGCCAGCTAAAACAACAATGTCAACTGCAACAACAAAAATAGCTGGGCATTGTGGTGGGCACCTGTAGTCCCAGATACTCAAGAGGCTGAAGCAAGAGAATTGCCTAAGCCCAAGATCTGGAGGTTGCTGTGAACTGTGATGCCACTGTACTATACTGAGGGTGACCAGGTCAGACTCTGTCTCTAAAAAAAAAAAAAAAAAAAAAAAAAGAAGAAGAAGAAGAAGTGAAAGACAAATATCACGTGATCTGGCTCATGTGTGAAATCTATGTAATAAAAAAAGTTGATCTCATAGAAGTGGAGAATAGAATGGAGGTTCCCAGAGCTCCTAAGCTGGGGTGGTTAGGAAAGGGTGGTTGGGGAGATGCTTGTCAGAGAATACATATTCACAGCTACCCAGGAGGACTGAGTTCAAGCAATCTATTGGACAGTGTGGTGAGTACAGTTAATGAAGGAAAATGCTAAGAGAATGAATGTTAAGTGTTCTCATCTCATCATTTGGGGTAATGCATTTAGTAATTAGCTACAGCTATCCATTCCACAATGTTTGCACACTTCAAAACATCATCTTGAAAAAGTACATATAACTTTATATAGCAATTTATAAAACAAATACACACATTTGTGGAAAAGGGTTAGAGGTGAGATAAAATATTTTTATAATTTTAAGTTACCCTAAAAATAACAGACTATTAAAGAATTTACTTTCCTCTAGTGATGATGCCTTGAATGTCTCTTACACATGTAGAAATGAAATGTGCAAGGGACAAGGGGGGAGAAGTGAAATGTACTTCACAAGGCCCTCCCTCCACACACTGTGTGTGACAGTGTCATCGAAACATGAATCCAAATTATTTTATCTATTAAAGGTTTTTTCATGACATTGAAAAAAACCCTGACATTGTGAACATACTAGATTACTTTACAATGAGTATTTTAAACACTAGGCCAACTTCTAAAACCATTACAAAATAAATACAAAGGAGTCATACAAACAAGCTCAGAGAAAGTAGTGAAGGAGGAAAAAAGAGACCTTAAAGGAATGAAACAAATAGACATCATTTACCAAAAAGAATTCCAAATAACATACATAAATCTTCTCCTCTCCAAGAGGTGAACTTAATTCCCTTCCCACTGGATGCAGACTGGACTTAGTGTCTTTTTTCTGAATAATTGAGCATAGCTGGGCTTGGTGGCTCACACCTATAATCCCGGCACTGTGGGAAGCTGAGGAGGGAGAATTGCTTGAGCTCAGGAGATTGAGAGTTGCCTGAGCAACCGTGAGACACTGACTCCTAAAACAAAAACAAAAACCCAGCCAGGTGCTGAGGCAAGTGCCTGTAATCCTTGCGGCTTATGGAGGCCGAGACAGCAGGATACCCATAGCAAGAGTCTGAGGTTGCAGTGAGCTATGATGCCATTGCACTCTGCTCAGGGCATAGGTTGGGACTGTGTTTCAAAAACAACAACAAAGCAAAGAAATTTTTAAAAAGCTAGAAAATAAAAAATAATAATAATTGAGCATAGCAAAAGAAACAGAAACTTTTGGAGAAGCCTCTAGGAAACTACCTACCTTGAGGGCTCAAGATGAACGTTGCCAGTGATGTCATGTGGGTATCATGTGATAAGATGTGAACACCTATTTAATGTGGTATTTTTTTCAAAACCTCCTAATCTTTCTTTAATCATGGGAATACATCAGACAAACTCAAATTATTTTATGACATTGCTGTCTGTCATCTCACCTACCTATATTCTGTATTTGCGACAATACTGATACTATTATTTATTGAAACAGTTATTTTTTAGATCAATTAAGGATAAGAAAAATAAAACATTTACTCTCCAGTGCTCTTTCTTTCTGTATGTAGAACCAAACTTCTGACCTGTATCATTTTCCTTGTGCTTGAAGAAATTCATGTCTTGTCAGGCAAGTCTGCTGGCGACAACTATTTCAGTGTTTATTTGGAACAAGTCTTTATTTCCCTCTCATTTTTGAAGAATAAGTCCTCTGAATATAGAGTTTTAAGTTGGTATTTTTTTCTCTCAACTCTTTAAATATTTTATTCCACTTTATCTGTGTTTGGATTGTTTTTAATTTTCATTCTTGTTCTATAGATAAGGTGACTGTTTTCCTCTGGCTTCTTTATAGAGTTTCTTTGTTTCTCTGTAGTTTGAATACCATGGTATGAATAGGCGTCTTGTTGTTGTTGTTTTTTAAAGATAATCGCCCCACTTGGTGTTCTCTGTGCTTCTTAGGTCTGTGGTTTGTGTTCATCATTATTTTTTGAAAGTCCAATCTACTAATGAGCCCCTCACAAGCATTTTTTATTTCTATCAGTGTATTTTTAATTTCTAGTATTTCCTTTTGATTCTTCCCCAGTGTTTCTATCCCTATGTACATTATCTCTCTCTTCTTGGAGTCCTGACTATACTATCATATTAACAGGATCATTTTAAATTATTATATTTTAAAATTATTTAAATTTTTATCTGAAAATTATTTTAAATTTGTCTCTGATAATTTCAACATCAGTGTCATGTCTGAGTGTCTGACAGTTTGGCAGTTACTCAGAATGTTAAGCATAGAATTGCCATGTGACTCAGAATTCCTGCTCCTCCGGATACTGTATATCCAAGAGAGAGGAAAACGTGTTCACACAAAAGCTTGTGTAAGAATATTTTTAAGAAGCATTTTTTATAATACAGGAAAGTTAGACTAACACAAATATCCATCAAATGATGACTGATAAACAAAATACAGCATATTACTTTGTTGTACCCATCGTGACCTGAAAAGATAGACTCGGACCCCACTTAGACGCAATTAATTGGTAATTTATTACACCTGTGCAGGGGACTGCTGCCCTGAGGGTCAGTTGACCCCAAAGTGGAGGGCAGGTTGTCTTTTATACCCTTTTTTTGCGTAGCTAAGCAAGCAATCCAGTACAGAAGCGGAACATTGCAGCTAGCTCCAGGCAGGGTTATAGCTTGAGTAACTATGGATACAGCTTGAGTACCAATTGGTACAACTTGGGTAGGTTTCCACCATTGTTTGCCCACCAGGAACTTGGGGATTCTTTTGTGAAACTTGGGACTTTCTGTCCTTCCTTGTTCTGAAGCCTTTTCTCAGAATCAACCCGGGATGCGGGGGATGGGCTGGGAGCTTACCTGTTACAACTTGGCAATTGTGGTAGGCAGAATAATGCCAGTGCCCAAGACTTATCTGAAACCTTATTCTGAGAATCTGTGAACTAAATATCCTATCTTACATGGCAAAGAGACTTTGCAGATGGGATTAAGGTAAAGATTTTTATGACAAGATTTTTTTTCTGAATTATTTGAGTGGGGTCAATATTATCACCTTCAAGTGTCCTCAAAAGTGGACAGGAGAAGGAGAACATAGCTGATGGGAGATATGACTATGGAAGGATGGCCAGAGAGTTGTAAGATTGCTGGATCTGATGATGGATGTACAAGGCCACCAGCCAAGGAATGTGAGCAGCCTCCGGAATCTGGAGAAGGGGAGAAAATGGATACTTCCTTGAGCCCCCAAACAGAAATTTGCCTTGCTGACAACTTGGTCTTGATCCAATGAGTTCCATGTCAGAGTTCTAATTTATAGGACTATATAGTAGTAAGTTTGCATTGTTTCAATGCTGAATTTGTGATGATTTGTTACAGCAGTGTCTTGGCCTACTTCATGCTACTATAACAGAACGTCACAGACTGGATAACTTATGAAGAACAGAAATTTATTTCTTACAGTTCTTGGAGCTGGGAAATACAAGAATTTGGTGTCTGGTGAGGACCAGAATTTGGTGTCTGGCGAGGGCCAGAATTTGGTGTCCGGTGAGGGCCTTCTTGCTGTGTCCTCACAGGGAAGAAGCATGACCATACCCGATGCTGTGGGGACCCAGTGCACAACTCCCAGTAAGGGGGAAGGAGCCCACAGGCTTAATAAACTCTTAAAGGCCCCTACCTTTTAATGCCATCGCATTGGCAACACCTGAGTTTGGAAGGGACACAGTCAAACCATAGCAAGCAACAACAGAAAACTAATACAACCATAAAAATGAAAGAAGTGTTGACTCAGGCTAACACAGATGAAACTGGAGAACATTGTGCTAAGTGAAAGAAGCTAGTCACAACAGACTGCACATCTATACTTCCTTCATGTGAGAGTCCTGGATAGGCATGCCTGTACACACAGAATGGAAATTAGTGGTTTCCAAGGGCTGGGGGTGGGCCAAAATGGGGACCTACTTCTAATATGTACAGTGTTAATTTTAGGGGTGATATAAATATTCTGAACTTATATTGCAGTGATGGTTGAGTAACTTTATAAATATAATAAAAAGCATTGAATTGGCTCGGCGCCCATAGCACAGTGGTTATAGTGCCAGCCACACGCACCAAGAGAGCTAGATTTGAATCCAGCCCAGGCCAGCTAAACAACAATGACAACTTCAACAAAAAATAGCCGGGCTTTGTGGCCAGCACCAATGATCTCAGCTACCTGGGAGGCTGAGGCAAGAGAATTGCTTGAGCCCAAGAGTTTGAGGTTGCTGTGAGCTGTGACACCACAGCACTCTTCCAAGGGCAACATAGTGAGACTCTGTCTCAACCAAGAAACATTGAATTATGCAGGTTAAAGGGGTGAATTTTATTTCATGTGAATTAAGTAAATCTGTTTTTAAAAGAGTTTTGAAAAAAATGAAGGAGAGACACAAGGATCGATTCAGCCAATCTTTCACTTTAATGTTACTGCACAGAAGAAACAGTCTGGGAGTACCAGTACTCTGAGACACTGGAATGCCATGATTCCCTAAATTCATTGGATGTCTTTTTCTCCGCTCCTGTGGGTAACGTCACTGATTTCTTTGTCAACCTCATACTTTAGGCTGTGAAGTCTTAGAAGAAAGGAAATGTGCTAACCTTTTTATTTATAATGCTTTGCATATGGAGGGATCAAGTCAGTGTTTTGTGAGAAACAGGAGAGAAAGGAAAAGAACAAAAGAAAATTTAGGAGGTCATGAAGCAAAACCTTTGTGAAAAAAGCAATCCACATTATAGGGGCCTCTCACCTTCTCCAGAAAGCAAACTGTCTATTCCCTGTCATGAGAGCATGACCTGAATGTTAGGTCAACACCAAATGACCAAATGCAGGGTCCGGAGACCCAAAGGCCAGAGTGTGGGAGTGCTCAGCCTGTGATTGGTTTCATACCCGCAGATTTCTCCCCTAGATGAGCTGGCTGGACAGGAGGAAAATAGCAGCGACTGAGAGAGATTAGAATGACCCATATTCCCAGTTCCTGGTAAGGAAAGGGAGCTGGTGTAGCAGGTTAACAATGTCTGGGAGTCAAATTGAAAATTAGGATATTGCATCCTCACTTACAAGTGAATATGTTTGTAATTTTTCCTTTATAATAATATATTTTCTCCAATTTTAATATCAGGTGTATACAGATTAAGTAGAATGATTTTGAAGTATTTTTTCTATTTCTACTGTCAGTAAGATTTAGTATGATCTGTTTTTTGAAATTATCTTTTACTTTTATTTTTAAATATTAGTTGTCTATTTTTTGAGACTTTGGGGAAAAAATAATATTAAGAAGTTAACTGATGACTCCATACTGAACCTCAGAGTCAAAGCATTCTATAATAGACATATTCTTATTTGACAATGTGAATGTTACTTTCTTTGCATTATTACTATTATTGCTTAATATTTTGATGCTGCAATTGTCTGATTTCTTTTCTGAATGTATTTATCTTCGTTCATTCTTTATGAGGTTTTTGTTTCTAGTCCTTATCTTAAACATTGTTACTGTTATTAAATTTTAAGCCTTTTTAATTTTGTGAAGGCAAAAAGTGTAAACCTAATAAACACATGTATATGTAAAAAAAAATAAATAAATAAATAAATAAGAATGTCTGGGAGTCACAGCTAGTAGATTTGCTAGGATGGAATCACATTTTTATACTACTGCCAGAGTTATTGCTAACATTACTACTTCAGGACAAGTGCCGGTAGAGTATTACTGGTGCCTGTGCTGCTAGCTGCTCCCACCGCTACTCACAGCTGCTGTCCCCAGGAGGCCCGCTGTTTGCTGTGGGATTTGTGCAGCCTGGCTGAGTCCTGGTGACAATCCCGTGAACTCACTGAACGTGTGGAAGTTGAGGCTGTGGGCGCCGTCAGCAAGTTGGCCCTGAGCTCTACGACTGGCCCAGCCCTGTCTGTCTTCTCAAAGTCTCTGCTCAGACCCCGTGCTGGGCGGACACGGAGCGGAGCAGAGATTGGCTCGGTGCGGAGGCGCCGAGGAGAGGGATTAACTCTGGCAGGCTGCTGAAAAATTACACAATACTTTCCACACTGTCTGGGAAGGTGTCAGGGATGAGAAAAGCAAAATAATTAGAAGAAAACACAAGCACAGCACAGAGGAAATAAGGCTGAGCTGTGTCTAAGGCTGAACTAAGGCTGGAACGGGGGGTGGGGACAGCGGGCAGTGAGACGCAGATTGAGCAGGGCTGGATGTCGTGGTGCGGGGTGCTGCAGGTGCCGTGGTCAGGACCTGTGCCCTGCGCGAAGGCTGCACTCCCAACGCGTGTGCCCCCAGACTCACTGCTGGACCCTAATCCCCAGTGTGGGGGTACTAGCAGGTGGGGCCCCAGGGACGGTTATTTCCCATGACCAGCTCAGTGTCCTTGTTCAGAGGCTCTGAAGAGCCACCCAGTCCCCTGTGAGAGGCTGCAGTGCTGTCCGTGATTTGGGGAGTGGGCCCTCGCAGACCCCACACCGGGGAGTAGGCCCTTGGAGCCCCCGCACTGGGGAGTGAGCCCTCGCAGTCCCCGCATTGGGGCACCGGGGAGTGGGCCCTCGCAGACCCCACACTGGGGAGTGGGCCCTCGCAGTCCCGGCACCCGGGAGTGGGTCCTCACAGTCCCTGTACTAGGGAGTGGCCCTCGCAGTCCTGGCACCCGGGAGTGGGCCCTCGCATTCCCCGCACCGGGGAGTGGCCCTCGCAGACCCCACACTGGGGAGTGGCCTTCGCAGTCCCTGCACTGTGAGCACGACAATCCCCTTTGTTGGAGCCATTTGTTACCGCAGCCAGTCGGACTCGGGCACTGGGGGACATACCAGAAAGCGGAGAATGGTGAATTAGCAACTTTGTCCACTTGGACCCACATTAGATTACCATTTCTCTTCACTTAGGGGTAGGGGAAACCCTTTTCCAACTGACACGAAGGCCACAGGAGGGAAGGAGATGTTTCCAGGGGCCTCTCACATGTGCCCGTCACATGGGCCGTTGCCACGTGGTCTAAAATGCTATTTGCCCGTGTCCGTGGAGAAAGATGTCATTTTGAATGGTTCTTCACTCTTTGCAGTAGTACAGGCCAGGCTCCTTGCTCTTCCTATGCAGGGAAATGGAACTTAGAGAGGGCCTTGCCGGGTCTGAACTGGGTCTGCAGGCGGCTGCTGCGTGGAGTGAGGCCCCCGGCTCTGCTCTGGAGTGGCCACTCCAGGCTCTGGCGCGGGCTCAGGGGCTGGCGTGTCACACATGGACACTGCGTGCTCAGTATCACCTGTACACTCTCTGCATGCTGGTGGGCATGAGAGGTGGCTTTCCCCATCCCCCCACCAAGGTGGATTCCACTTTACTGCACTTGGGCTGGCTGTGTGACCTCCTGTGACCAGCAGTATGTGGCCACCCAGGCCTGTACAGCTCCTGAGATGGAGAGTCCCAGCTCCTACTTTCCCCCTTGCAGAATGCTGCCTGTGGCCCATCTGACCTGCTGGAGGTGAGCGGTGCAGAGGAGAACCAAGGCTTTTCACTAGAAGACACAGGCGGCTGCCAGACACGTGAGTCTGGCTGTAGTGGGCCCGCCAGTCCTGCCGACCCTGACACAGTGTGGCTGCATGAGTGACCCCAGGCAAAGCCAGCAAGAAACCAACCCACATAATTGTGAGGAATACCATGTGGTGGTTGTTGAAAGCTACTAAGTTTTGAGATGGAGTGTTTGCAGCTATAGGCAGCTAATATTACTGTCCTGAAGAGTCTGTGGCCCAGCCTGCCTCTGCGCTCTCTCCTCCACGCCCCCAGCCGCCCCGCCCATAGCAGTACAGCAGGCCTCAGATGGGTAGGCCTGTAGTACTGAGATGGGGAAAAAATAGTATTTCTAACATGTATTTTTTCCCTAAATAAATTTGGGTGGTGGGTGGTGCTTGTGGCTCAAAAGGGCAGGGCACCAGTCCCATAGGCCAGAGGTGGCAGGTTCAGACCCAGCCCCTGCCAAAATAAAAAATTTGGGTGGTGATGAGGGAAGAGGTTGGGGTGAGATAAATCAGTGTGATGTATATTTATGTAATTGGTCCTGTGTGTCAGTCAAGCGCTGGGCGCTTTAAGAAATAACATCATGAACCCTAAATATGTTTCAGTCTATGGGGTGAAATAATTAAACATCAATGAGTCTGATTCCAGGCAAAATGCAATATGTGCTCTAACGCAGACAGCAAGAAAGAGATCTTCTCACCAGACACGGAGGCGTGCCCCAGTGCTCCCCCGTGAAGGGGAAACTGCAGCAAATGGACCAATTCACGCAAATATGCTAAATCTTTTCATTTTGTGCCACTGTTTTGGTGGGTTCTGTGCAGCTCTCAATGGACTCAACCAGCTGACCCATTCTGATGCCTGATGTCAGTCCTATAAATAAGTGTCAAGCACACATAACACATATGTGGACACACGCATGGAAAGTTCCAGAAGAGAAACAAAACTACAAAGAAGGCAGCAGAGCCGAAAAGTAGGGGGCAGTTGTGGAAGTAGCAGAGTCAGGCAGGAGTGTGAGGAGAGTGCGGACCCCTGGGCCGCAGCCTGGGGGTGGTGCCTTGGGAGGTCTGCACAGTCCAGCTTCTCAGTGGGGGCCCCAAATGGCCATTGGCACCAGAGCTGCTGTGGTCACTCATGCCCCAGTTTTGATTCTCTGTGGGACCTGAATGTGTGCCTGCTGTGGGGAAGGGGTCCCAAGCATTTGGGATCCCTGACAAAGTGCAGCTAGCAAGGAAATGTCCACGCTGCTGTGCTCCCCAGACTGTGTCCAGGGTGTCCCAAGTCTGGTATTCCTTAGCTGGCTGCATGTTCATGGGTCCCAGAGCTGACCGTACCCTGCAGTGTGGTAGAGGTGGACGGGAACGGTCATCATATCACTTGTTCAGGGATTAGGGACACTCTGGGACAGGACATAAACTGGACTTTTCTCCTTGGGCCTGTTGGGATGGAATGCCGAACTGCCCAGGACCAACCAGGAAGTTGGGAGGGGCCAGGAGCTGGGCGGCATAAGACCCCTGGAAAGCCTGGGCCTGTCCCTTCTCCTCTTGGGCAGTTCTGTCTTTCCCCAGTCATCATCAGTGACCTCCATGGTGCTTTTGGGACCATGGATGGGTTGGTCCATTGAGAGAACAGGGCTTTGATCCGCTGGCTGGTCTCAGGCTGGGGACAGCAGAGGCACTGAGTTTGCTTATGTTCCCAGAGACAGCACAGTCCCATCCGGGAGTACAAGTGGGATGTAGGAAGTGGTCAGGGATAGGACCAACTCAGTGGGGACCATTCTTAACTCACATACATACACATTCTTGTGTGAATTTTAAGGGAGGGTTTGATTCAATAAAATCACAACTTAAATTGCATTATTCTCCTTTTAAAATGTGGGTAAAAATGATTAGGCTACATTATTTGTGTTTGTCAGGTAAAGTTCAAGTTGTAGTTGAGCCCCTCATGCAGGAGTGTGCTGTAGACCCTTCTTTACATTCTGCCTATTAGGTGGGAGCTCACCAACCCCCCGTGGTTGCCTCCCCCTCACTTGAATTTAATTTCGTTTTTCTCTCATGTGGGTGTGTAGTTGTTTATCTATTGGTTTCATGTTACTATTGAATACAGTGGATACTTGTGTTTCCCTTCTTGTGATACTTTACTAAGAAGAGTTCTTCAACTCCATTCAGGTAAATACAAAAGATGCACAATCTCCATCTTTCTTTATGGCTGAATAATATTCCACAGTGTACATACACCACAGCTTGTTAATCCATTCATGGATTGAGGGGTGCTTGGGTTGCTTCCACATCTTGGCAATTGTGAATTGAACCGTGATATAAAATGATTTTTTTTTTTTTTTTTTTTTGCAGTTTTTGGCTAGGGCTGGGTTTCAAGCCACCACCTCTGGTATGTGGGCCAGTGCCCTACTCCTTTGAGCCACAGGTGCCACCCTATAAAATGATTTTTAATACAGATTGGACAACTATGGCATCAGAATTACAACTGCTTCAGTAGTGCCTTTCATCAGGTCCTACTGATTTTTTATGATTTTTATGTTGTTGGGCCCATCTAACTCAAATGCCTGGGCCCACCATTCATTTATTCATTGATGATTTCACCACAACTTTTGTTGAGCACCTACAACATGCCAGCCAAGCAAACCATATTCCTGGCCTTCCTATATGTAAGGCCTTTGTTTTAATTATAAATTACTTTAGCTTCATTTTTTCTATGACAAAAAGAAAATTAAATCACACATTCACGTGTATCTTAGATTTTGGAAAGAGTGAAATGCTTTTTGTTCCAAATGAGAGATGCCTTTAGTGTTCCTCTCTCAAAGATATTTATTGACTTTATTTTGTTAATTGTTGTAATTTGCACTTGTTTTCTTTTAATATTTTCTTGGGGTTCAGCCTACATGGTGGTGAATACTTGCATCACATGAAAGTAAACAATATATTATTTACACTGTCAAATATATGCACAAAATACATAAACCAGACACTAAGGGACAGAGAAGGAAAGAAAATAAATGACTGAATCTAAAGCTAGGAGGTGGATTGTTTGAAATCGTTAATACTTTTTATTTTTAAACAATGTGAACGTTTATTTGCTTAAAAATAAAATAAAATTTTAAAGAAGAAATCTTATGGATGCTTAGGGTTCAGACACCAGCAGAATCAGAGTCCCTGGGAAGGAGGCCCAAGAAGGCATCTTCAGCACGTCCCCACACTTGGAGGCACCGTGAGGGGAGCCCAGTGTGCCCTGTCAAACCCTGGGCTTCCTATTGCGGGGTGGAGGGAACCATAGGCAGGAGGCCCAGCACCACCAGATTTCACCATCTTAGTTTGGAGACTTTGCTCCATAGTATAGTTGAGGAGCAGAAGATGGACTGAGGTGAAGAGTCTCATTAGGAGGCCCTACAAGTGGTCAAAAAAGGAGATTGTGAAGATCTGACTCAGGGCATTGGCAGCTCCCGTGTCGATGGCCTTCTGGGCCCCCCACTGAGGCTGGGCAGTGCAGGCCTCACCAGCACCACCTGGAGGCTGAGGCCCAGGGCTCTGTGCTCCCCCCACACTCCTGCCTGGTTCTGCTGCTTCCTCCACTGCCCCCTACTTTTTGGCTCTTCTCCCCAATTTGTAGTTTTGTTTCTCTGGCTTGCACTGCCTTGCGGGTTCTTCTAGAACTTTCCATCCATGTGTGTACATGTGTGTTGTGTGTGTTTGGCAATTATTTTTAGGACTGACATCACACATCAGAATGGGTCAGCTGGTCCAGTTGTCACTGAGAAATGCACTCGCCCCCATGTCTCCCTCACTCAGCTGTCCTCAGGACTGTGGCATCTGGAGACAGAGGTCAAGGAGACCCCGGAGGGGCTGGGGGCAGAGCAGGTCCGGCTCATCCTTGGCTCAGCTCCAAACATGGAATATACTTATGAAATGGCATAAAATGAGAAGATTCACCATATTTGAGAAAATGTTCAGTGATACCTGTACTGACATTTCTTTGTTGTTTCTTCTTTATTTTTTAGAGGCAGGGTCTCACTCTGTCCCCAAACCATGAGGACAGTGTCATGATCATAGGTTGCTGCAACCTCAACGATCATCTTGCCATCATCTTGCCTCAGCCTCCCGAGTAGCCGGAACTACAGGCAGGTGCCACCAGGCTGAACTAATTTTTCTAGTTTTTGTAGACAGGGCTGGTAGAGAGGCCATGTTGCTCAGGCTGGTCTCAAACTCCTGACCCAAAGCCATCTTCCCACCTAGCCCTCCTAAATGTTAGGATTACAGGTGTGAGCCACCATACCCAGCCTATATTAACGTATTAGGGTGAAATTGACCTACTGAGAACTGAAGTTCCCTTTGCTAGGACCATCATAAGACAAAATGTTTGATTCTTTAAAAAAATCAAATGCACATAAGCCTGCCCCCCACCAACCTGTCATTCTTGCTTGTTCATTTCCTATAATAGCTTTCCTTAAGACTATTTCTTAGAGAGGACATAATTATATATGCTTAGCATTTAACTCATATGAACGAAATGGCATTTCCCAAAAGTGAAATGTGGCTCAGCGTGTGGCATTTAGTCCATAGGGCATTGTGCATCACGACTGAGCACTGGCAAATGTTTCCATCCTGAGAGCTGACTAACTTCATGTTCTTTTTAGCATTGTCATAAGGCAGAGCTCTCTGCTGATAAATAAGTCACTATTGCTAGGAGGGAGGACTCCCGGATTGAGAACAACTTTACTCTTTTTTTAATTGAAATTTTTTTGTGGTCATGGTAGAGGTGCGTGCAGCTTGAGGTATTAAAGCAGAAAAACCTGTCACACACTTTGCTGTGTTGTCACTAAGGGTAACACTTTGCAAAATTATAATTTCAAAATCAGGATGTTAGCATCGATTAAACCCACCAGTCTTATTCAGATTTCCCAGATTTCACTGACACTCGTTTGTGTGTGTGTGTGTGTATGTGATTAGGTTATTGGTTGATGGAGGTCAGCATATCTACTGTAATAGTAAATTAACAGCAGTTCCAACACCATGCAGATCTCTGATATTACCCCTCCATAACTTCATCCCCATGCTTCCCTCCTGCCCCCTGCAGCTACCGCTCTCTCCCCATTTCTAAAAATGTTTCATTTGAAAGGATGTTATATAATTGAAAAATACAGTATGATATCTAGGAGAAATAAATGATTTAGGAGACTTGTAACTGATTGAACATGATGGAAAATAAAGATGCAAGTTGTAATTTCCAAAAAGAAAAATACAGTATGTACCTTTTGGGGATTGGCTTTTTCCCCCCCAAGAAAGCGTAATTCCCTGGAGATTCACCCAAGTTGTTGCATGTATGGGAAGTGTGTTCCTTATTTTCTGAGTGTATTTCATGTGTGCTTGCAGAACAATTCGTTCACCTATTTTTCTGTTCAAGGACATGGGAGCTAATTCCTGTTTTTAGTGACTACAAATAAAGCTTCTTTCATCTGCAGGGTTTTATTTTTAAATTTTATTTATTATTATTATTTTCCATTAAATCATAACTTTGTACATTGATGCACTGGTGGGGTTCAGTGTGCTGCTTTGATATGCAATGCAGGTTTTTGTATACATATAATGTTTTATTTCTGTGGCATAAATGCCAAGCAGTGCAATTGTTGGATCACATAGTAATTGCATGTTTACTTTTATAAGAAACTGCCAGAGTGGCTGTATCATTTATACTCTCATGGGAACAGGTCCGTGCATCCTTGCCGGCACTTGGTGCTGCCAGTAGTTTTTCTTTTAGCCATTCCAATATGTACATAGTGACGTCTCATTGTGACTTTTTTGTGCTTTTTTGTTGATGGCTAATGAGACAGACATCTTTTCCTCTTCTTATTTATCATTTGTACTGTGTGCTCTTTGGTGAAAAAATCTCTTCATGTATTTGGCTAATTTTCTAGTTAGATTGTTTGAATCAATCATGAATTGTAGGAGCTCTCTGTAGCCGAGGTGCATGGCTTGCAAGTTTTTTCTCTCATTGTGCAGCTTTTCTTTTCATCCTCTTCACAAGAGGTTTCACAGAGTGAAGTTTTCCATTTAAACAAGGTCCAGAGTGCTGATTTTTCCTTCTGTGTATAGTGCTTTTTTGGCAAAGCCGAAAAATTTTTTTTTTTTCTGAGTCAGAGTCTCAAGCTGCCACCCTGGTAGATTACTGTGGCTTCATAACTCACAGCAAACTCCAACTCTTGGGCTCAAGCTATCCTCTTGTCTCAGTTTTTTCTATTTTTAGTAGAGACAGGGTCTCCCTCTGACTCAGGCTGGTCTGAAACTCCTGAGCTCAGGCAATCTATCCACCTCAGCCTCCTGGAGTGTTAGGAATCCAGGTGTGAGCCACTGTGCTGAGTCCAAAGTCTGACAATTCTACTAAGCCTTTTTTATTTTTTTTCAGTTTTTTGCTGGGGCTGGGTTTGAACCCACCACCTCCAGCATATGGGGCTGGCACCCTACTCCTTTGAACTACAGGTGCGGCCCAATTCTACTAAGTCTTATATTGCAAAGATTTTCTTCTGGATTTTTAAAACTCTAAAACCTTTATAGTTTTACATTTAAAATTTAATTTTGAGTTGAGTTCATTTGAAGTGAATTTTTGTAGACGACGTGAAGTTTATGTTTATTTTCTGCCTATGGATGTCCCCTTGGTCAAAAACCATTGGTTGAAAAGAGTACCTTTCCTTCACTGAATTGCTTTTGTATGTTCATCAAAAATTGATTAAATGTGTCCATTTATTATGTGTCAGTTATAAATAAAATAAAACTTTAAAGAATCAATTGATCCTTCTTGTGTGGGTCTATTTCTGGGTTCGCTATTTTATCCCATTGGTCTGTTCTTTCACAGCATCTACTGTTTCATAGGAAACTTTCGCATAAGGCAGAGGAGTTCCTCTTACTTTATTCTTTTTGTTTTTGTTTTGAGGAACTGCCAAACTATGTTCCAAGTGGCTGTACCATTTTACACTCCCACCAGTAATACATGAGCTCCAATTTCTCAAAATTCAGGTTAATGCGTGTTATTTTCAAAGATTTTTTATATAATAGCCATCCTATTTGGAATGAAGTGGTATTTCATTGTGCTTTTGATTTGTGTTTGTCTAATAACTGAGATATACATCTTTTCATTTACATATCTTTTTTGTTTTGTTTTAGAGACAGGGTCTCTCACTCTGTCATCCAAGCTGGAGGGCAGTGGCCTGATCCTAGCTCACTATAACGTCCAATGCCTGGATTCAGACCAGCCTCCAGCCTCAGCCTCCCAGATTTCTGAAACTAAAGGCCTGCACTACCAAGCCCCATTGATTTGTAATTTTTGGGGTGGGGGGTGGAGTCTTACTTTCCAGGCTGGTCTTGAACTCCTGGCCTTAGGTCATTCTCCTGCCTTGGGCTCCCAAAGTGCTGAGATTACATGTGTGGGCCAATACACCTGGCTATTCCTATTTTTCAAGATTGTTTTAGCTACTCCATTGTCTATTCCTTTTTGTATAAATGTTAGAATAATCCTCTCTATATCTACAAAAAGCTTTTTTGGATTTTGATAGGTATTGCATGAAAACTATAGATCAATTTGGTAAGAATTGACCTCTTTCAGTCCATGAACGCAGTATACTTTTATATTTGTTTAGGTCTTTGATTTTTTTGCATCAGCTTTTAGTAGTTTTCATTGTGTGGACCTTGAGGATCTTTGTTAAGTGCATACCTAAGTATAACATTTAATTTGAAGTGATTGTGAATAGTATTGTGTTTTTATTTTTGGTTTTCACATGTTTTTATTAGTATATAGATATGCAATTGACTTTTCTGTCCTGTGATTGATCTTATATCTTGTGATATGCTGAAAATCTTTATATGCTGAGAAAATAATGACTTTTAAGATCATCAAAAACTCAGAATTTTTACCCTGACAGATTTTCTCTATGAAAATGAGCAGAAATTATATTTTGACAAGAAAGAAAGAACAAGAGAAAGAAATGGAATATAATAAAATAGTGATCAATAGCATTAGTGTAAGATATTTTTCCCTAAATGAGTTGCTTTTTAGATTTACAATATAAACCCAACAATAAAATACCTCAGGAGGTAGAACAGAGGTAGTACAATTCCCTGCTGAGACTGTCATCCAGTTTGGAAAGCTATGGACATTTAATTGTTTATTTTTTTCAAGTATATATGTTAATAAATTATAGGCAACAGCAAGAAAAGAAAGAGAATATATAACTTCCAATTAGTAGTTTAAAACTGAAAAAGCAATTATGAAAAATAAAATCAGCAATGCACTGAAGTTTTTATTTAATTCTAAAATGTACTTTTTGGTGCACATTTCCATTTCTTTGAAAGGATCCAATTATATGAAAATGGTACCAGCCATTCAGATTACATTGCAAGCAATAGTTTTCATTATTTTGAATGCAATAGCAAAATTCTTACCTGGTATCTGATTTGTGTTTATTGAAATATCTCTCAAGAGACTCAAAATGAATTTCTGAATATGGGTTCATAGGAACTCCATTAAAATCACTAAACTTTGAAAGTCAGAAATCAAAGAAGTGCTGTTTTTCCTTCTGTACTAGTGCTGTAGTCAGTGGAAAGAGACTGCAGAGTAAGCTGAACCTGAGCTGTTCACACTGTCTGATGGTCGTAATTAATGAGCTGTATTGTTATCTTACAAAGCTCACACGGAAAAAGTAAGTCATGTTAATTAACCATTTCCACATGAAATTTTGAATACCTTACCATTTATATAGAGAAATAAAAGATAAAATATTATGAGAACATAGGAGGCAAACCGACTCTCCCCTAGGCCCTTGAAGGAGGGGGACTCTTAAAGGAGCTTTAATTTTTCTTTATAAATATTGGAGAAAATTGACCAGACTTAAATGTCCATTGACAAAAGATAATATTGAAAGTATTTGTACAAGATGGCCACTTAACGGGATGATTTGGATATATACTTTTTGACAGAAAAATGTTTTTAATAGTAGAGTAGATGGGAATAATCAAGTTATAAAACTAGATATGCAGAAGGATTCTATTTCTAAAAACATGACCTTTAACAAACGTAGTGTATATCCATAGCCACATCTGTATACAGAGGGAAGATGGGGAGCAAACGTATGCATGTGGTGCTCTGTTTTGATGTTGCATTCTTTTGTTTCATTTTCTTTTTTATTTTCCTGATTTTTGAATCTGATGAGGGTATATTACCAGTATATGAAAAACAAAGGAAGGAGAGTAACCCCCCCCCAAGGTGAAAAAGACCATGGCAACTGCCTATATCTGTATCTGTCTTTGAAACACAAAACAAGCAAACAATAAAACCATGACCAGCAACTATAAAGATCAATAAGAAAAATGCAACTAGAAAAAATTAAATCCCACAAAGATTGTAACTAGAAGGTTAGAAACACTAAAAAGGTCAAAGTGCTTGTAAGCAATAAACAAACACGGAATTTAACAGAGCCTTAGCTCAGGTTTCCACTTACAAGAATGTGGGGCAGCAAGAAAGGTCTAAAATAAACCCAGTGGAAGGAAGAAAAAGAAGAAATGAAGGGCAAGCCTCAGATTGAACTGTAATGCACACCCTGAGGAAGAGTCCTTGTGTCTCAGAGAACTGATTTCATGGATGAGATTTAAAAGCCCTTGAAGTGTTTCAACGGCCCCCAAATTTCATTGCTTCTGGAGGTGGAAAATGGATAATAATGTTAAAAAGGGAGATGAGCCCTTTGGGTACAAAAAATAAACAAGAGAGAAAGTTTAAGATACGGAAAAGAAAAAGCAAAAAAAAAAAAAAAAAATTCCCCCCAAATCCCATTGTCCATCCCTTCCTATGAAGGCAAGAGTTAACTCAGCAGATCTAGGTTCCTCAAACTCCGCATACTCCAAAAAAGGCCTGTGCTAATCTCTGGCCCTTGGCTGCCTCCTGGAAGAGGAGCTCTGAGCTCTTAGAATATTCTTCTAGACAAGAGTGTTTTTCTATGCCTGAGGCCTTGTGCCATGTGGCATTCTGTCTGTTCAGAGGGTTTATGCTAACATGTGTGGCTCCCAGTGAATGACTGTGTTTTCTGTGGGAGGCTGGAGTCTGGGGAGCCCAGGTAGGTGATGCTGCAGCTGCATGCCTACCTGGCTGACCTCCAGAGAAAACCCTGGACACAAGGTTCTGGTGAGAAAGGGTACCTGAGAAGGGTGAGGTCTAAGAGAACAGGTCTTCTCAAGGAGACGACAGGATACACCTGTGAGGTCCTCCCCATGGTGACTCAGCTCTTGGGAATTTGTAAACCTAACTTCCTGGAATTCTAAGTTCTGTGAAATCCTGTAGTTCTGTAGGGGCTAGAATAGCATCTCCTGCTTGATTCAAACTGGCCAATGAGAAGGGTACCTATGAGTTGGAACTTTTTGACTGTCAATAAAAAGGGAAAGACCAAGCCCGTCGGAGAGGGCGGCCATTTGGAATTCTATGCTGTAAGCTCCTGGCCAGAGCTTCCTCTTATAAACATGGCGTTTGGGTTCTCTTTCTCTCCATTGGGCCTCATCTTCCTGCAACATTTTTGGTTCCCTGACCAGAAAGTGAGATCACCCTTGGAGAGAACACTTACCTAGTAGTTGCCGCCAATCCTCTGGACACCCACATGGGGACTCCTGATTGGCCTGGGCTCTGTGAAGCACTGAGTGAGTGTGCCAGGGAGGCGATTTGGCTTCCCTGTGTGCATACCTCAGCTGGGTGGAGAAAGGACCCCCTTGGCAGGTTGTCAAGGAGTCAAACACTGGGAGGAACTGGCATGCAGGAACAGGTACATATACAGGGAGACATCTAAGGCAAGGTATTATCCATCTGGGGACCGCACTACAGTTTTAGTGGAAGAAGAGCCCTGATCAACTGATTGGGAGTTAGATCACTGGCAAGTCTGTTGAGAGGTGTATGAGAGTGTGTGGATGTGGTGTGACTGAGAGAACTCAGAGGGTAGAGTTGGACCTCCCTTCATAGGGCCTGGGGAGTGTTGGTTTGGCTCCTATGGCTAAGTGACAGCTCAAGTGGGAAATCGAGGCTGCCCAGGTAAAGAAATGGGTTGGAATTGTGTGCATGTGAGTATTTGGGGACTGACTGAGATGGGTAACAATAGGTGGGGTTTTGCTCCCCCCCATTTATGGGTGAAATGAATGTGTGAGTGTCCCCTTCTTCCCTGCTCCAACTTTACCCCCTGACTATTTTGAGAGAAACTGGAAGTTCCAGGTTTTCTGCTTTCTGTCTTTGGTGGCAGCCACGTGGCCATGTGGGACTTGGGGGAAAATGAAAAGACATTAAAAAGGATGTTGTTGTAGTTTTGTTACTGAAATTTCTTCAATGAATCCTTGGTCTCAGGAATTTAAGAATTGCGCCTATGGGCCACAGATCAGTGATAAAATGGGATTTTGTTGGACTGAGGGGCATGCAGAGGGAGTGGAGAGTTCCAGAGCTATCAGCAGATGGGCTCTGCCTTGGAAAGTGTTGCGGTTTGGCCACTCTGGTGAGCTGTGGATGGCCCTTGAAAATATGGGGGAGAGAGTGTAAATCTTGTGCCAGGCAGGGTTGTGTCCATATCAGCAACAGGTATCCGGGGTGAACAGCCTCTGGAAGGGGGGAGGAGGCCCAGGTTGGAGGTTTCCTGCATGTGTCCTTTGTCTAGGGGTAAATAATTGGCCCTGAGAGATATTTTGGCCAGGACTTGGTAGATGAAAAAATACCTTTACAA
The DNA here is from genome assembly GCF_000181295.1 of Otolemur garnettii. Lineage (NCBI taxonomy): Eukaryota > Metazoa > Chordata > Mammalia > Primates > Galagidae > Otolemur > Otolemur garnettii. Next base: position 2,411,900 of record NW_003852565.1, read on the forward strand.
ACTGAACCAGTGTTCTAGCAAATGAATGAATGTAGCCCCTCACCTTGGACAAGGTTATTAGGTCCTTGCTGCAGTTTTTGACTGGGGAGGGGATTAGAGTGTGTGCTCTCTACTCAAGGTGGAGCAGTCCAAAATGTTTGGGGCTGCTTTGTTCATGACCTTGCTAGGACTCTAAGGGTATATACGGCCTGTAACATGTTTGTGCCTGGAGATGGGAGTCTGATGTCTGAGCTCACCTGAGCCTAAAAAATGGGGGTTCCCTGTCCAGCCCTGAGTGAGAAAATCCTGTATCAATGTTATATTTCATAAAATGTCTCTCATTTTTAAAATGTAATAATTTGGTTGTTTAAATTGTTGGAGAAACTGAGTCTTTGTCAAAGAATAGATTCTTGCCTTTTTAGCCTTCTAATTATAAGTTTGGGGGAGTGAATGGGTGACTTCATAGTAAACTGGGATCCTGTTTTGTGAGAAGTGGAAGTGGGTTTTTGAGAGTCAGAGAAATCAGACAGAAAGGAAAATGGAATTGTGTAAGGAAAGAATCTTGTGTGATTTGTCCTAAAACAGAATGGTTGTTTAAGAAAGTCAAAGGCAGGGCAAAAGTTAAAGAATGTTTAGAATGTTTGTAGACTGTGCAGGTTAAATGAAACTCATAAAAGAATTTGTGAAGGAATTTACATGTGATCCAATTAACTATGTATTTCCTTTAAAAAATTTTGGCTTGTAATTTCATTTAAACAAATGTTTTAAGCCTTAGATATTTTACAATACTTCCAAAATCAAAACTCTAAATTTGGGGCTTGGCACCTATAGCACAGTGATTGTGGCACTGGCCACATGCACCAAGGCTGGCAGATTCAAACTCAGCCTGGGCCAGCTAAACAACCAAAAACACACAACTCTAGATTTGGTCTTCTTGACATATTAAGACCACTGAAAGTCATAGGAAAACAAATTAAACTTATTTGATTTATCAAAAATGTATAGGAAACATATGACATGGTGATTAATTTTGTATGGGTTATGGTTATATATATATTCTAATATTATAAAGCATTTTGTCTGTCCTAATGTATAAAGCATTAGTCTATCCTCACCTATAAAGCATTGGTCTGTCCTAACATAGAAAACATTGGTCT
>NW_003852565.1:2413081-2420811 GCF_000181295.1 Otolemur garnettii
AAAAAAAAAAAAGGAAAGTGTTTTTTGTAATTGACTGAGTCCAAAGTTTGTCTGAAAAAAGAAAAGAAATTATAAGAGAGGCTAACGAATTCTCTCGAATTCAAATTCTTGTTGTCTTTGGAAATTGAGTACCTTCGGACTAAAAGCAGATTTTTAGAACTTTCATTGGAAAGTTAACATGTCTATGAGTATTGCTAACCTAACTTCAAACAAAACAGAAATCAGTTATGTGGAACTGGGCTAGTTTGTTATGGCTTTTTGTTTGAAATATTGTTGATTGTTTCTATGTTATGTTTTCCAGAAGTCTTTTGAGCTATTAGTAGATTTTCAAATAAAGTATGTATTTATGAGCAGAATTTGAAACATGTATTTTTTCTCTCTCTTTGATTTATACAGAATTTGAAAGCCTTTTTATAAGTATTAATTTCTGACAATATACTATTCACATAAGTTCAATAAGAATCTGTTTTGTTCTATAGGACACGATGAAGGCACTGGTTATTTTACCAAGGCTTTGGCTGGAATAGCATTTCCAGAGGGGTCCAGACTGCATTAAGGAATTCAGTTTGACTTTATAAGGCCAATAAAAAAAACCCTTTGGAAAACTGGCCAGATACCCACCAGTAACATTTTCTGATCTATGGTAAGTAATGAAGGTTGCTTGCTGATGGATCTGGGAATTGAAATATGCTTGGGGACCTCAAGAGAAGAGGAATTTACCCAATGCATACAGGTATCTAATGGCACAAATGAAACCTGGGCTTGTGAACAGCTTTCAAGAAAGTCCATCCTGAGATTCCTTATAAAAGGTTCCAGCAAAGCCAATTTTAAAGGAATGAAGAGCCTAGATGGCTAATAATTATTCTTATTGCACCTTATGCAAATAATCAGACCCAGTATACTGAAGATACAGTTTATTTTGGCAACTTAGTTCTGCTATAATTTGTCTTTAGTAAAGAGAGAAATTGAAGAGAGAAAAATGATTCAAAGAGAAAAGAGGCTATGGCCCACCTGTATTAAATCCCAGCCTTGTCTATACTGTAAACTCATTAAATGAGTTTACTAAACTGATCTGTTAAATGGGACTAAGAGACTGGCTAAAGAGTATAGAATTATATACAGTAGTTATATTTACTCTGAAGCCTTAAGACTCAACAAAGGTTGCCTGTTGGCTACACTGGAAAAATTTGTGCAGTATTAAATGTTATCTACTGTGCCTATATAGATAGGAAAAATTAAAACCTATAATGATAATTTCCCAGTGAATGCTATAACTGTAACACTACATCGTACTGTGCCTAATCTGTATACTCTGCTGAGTCTGCTGCCAGCAGAAGCCAAGTGGCTCACTTGTCTGCACTTAAAAGATGCCTTTTTTAAGGATGGCTCTGAGAAGCCAGAGGCTGTTTGCTTTCCATTGGGCGAGACCTGACACAGAAATTGCTGTCCAGCATACACGGACCAGGTTGCCACAGGAGTTCAAAGCACCCATGATTTCTAGAGAAGCACTGGCTCGTGACCTCCAGAAATTTCCAGCTGAGGAATTAGGGTGTGTACTGCTCCAATATATTGATGACCTCCTCTCACAGCACCCTACCAGGAGGGCTGCAACCAAGGCATGGACTATCTTTTATGACATCTAGAGGTATGTGGCTATAAAGTGTCCAAACAAAAGGGCAGATTTGCCAGCAGCAAGTACATCATCTAGGATTTACTATCCAGCAGGGGGAGAGGAATCTAGGCATGGAGAGGCGGCAGGTCATTAGTCGCCTCCCCACCCGCCACGAGCCAAAAGCAGGTTCAAGAACTGTTAGGCGCAGTCAGCTTTTGTCGTCTTTAGATCCCCAACTTTGCTGTCTTGGCTAAGTCCTTGTATGAAGCAACTAAAGGAGAGGAAGAAGAGCCCTTAGAATCAGGAGGACAATAGGAACATGCCTTCTCCCTGCTAAAGATGAGGCTGATAAATATACCTGCACTGGGGCTACCAGACTTGGCCAAGCCCTTCACTCTGTATGTCTCAGAGACAGGAAAGATGTCTGTAGGTGTGTTAACCCAGCTGGTTGGGTCCTGGCCAAGGCCTATACTTACCTCTCAAAACAGCTGAATGAAGAGGCAAAAGGATGGCCACCCTGCTTACAGGCTCTAGCTGCTACTGCTCTTCTTATTCAAGAAGCCGATAAACTGACTCTAGGGCAGGATCTCAGAGTGAAAGTACCCCATTCTGTGGTCACTTTAATGGACACTAAGGGATATTTTTGGCTCTCTAATGTAAAAACACCGTGAACCAAGCCACGCTCCTTCCACTTAGTGGAAGAGAAACTGAGCATGACTGTACAGAAGTTATAGATAATGTGTATTCTAGCAGACCTGACTTGCATAACCAGCCTTGGACATTTGCAAACTGGGACTTGCATGTAGACTGAAGCAGTTACATGACAGCGCAAGGTGGGCGGCAGGCTGTGTATGCAGTGGTTACCTTAACAGAGACTGTAGAGTCTAAGCCCCTACTCCAAGGAACATTAGCTCGGAAGGCTGAGTTAATTGCCTTGACTTGAGCCTTACAACTAGGTCAAGGCAAATGTGTGAATATCTACACAGGCTCCAAGTATGCTTTTCTAACTCTCCAAGTGCACAGGGCATTGTACAAAGAAAAGGGACTATTAAATTCTGGCAAAAAAAGACATTAAATATCAGCAGGAGATACTTCAGTTGGTAGAGGCAGTATGGAAACTCCAGAAGGTGACAGTGATGCCCTGTCCTGGACATCAAGGAGATGCTTCCACCTTCACTAAAGGGAACACTAGGGTCGGTACTGAGGCAAAAAGGGCTGCATCCAAACCATACCAGGTGCTAGAAGTGGCTCTCCTCATTCTGTGGGTTCCAGAGCTCTCACCTATCTACTCTCAGGAAAAGAAGGAATAGTTGGCAGCAGAGAGGAGCCAGGAAATGGAATGAGGATGAATAAAGACACCAGATAAATGAGTAGCAGGCCCCTAACTTCTAGGAGCCACCGTGCTAAGAGGAGTATTTGATGAAGTTGCTGGGCTGGTACCTCTATATCTCCCACCCGGCAGCCCTGGCCAAAACTGTCAGTCTAGTGTGTCACCAGCAGCCAGTTCAATGCATGCCAAGGACTGACAGTACCTCCAGGAATCCAGTCATAGGGAGGAGCAATGCCCTTTGAGGACTTCCAGAGACTTTATTAAAATGTCCAGGTTTAGACGGAACAAGTATTCGACGTGATGATCTGCACATACTTGGAATAGGTAAAAGCCTTCCCCACCAGGGTAAAAAGGACTCCTAAAGTAGTAAAAGTGTTGCCCAGAGAAATCGTCTTATGGTTTAGGTTGCCACTCTGGTCTAAATTTGACAATGGGCAAGACTTCATAACAAAAATAGTGAAAATAATAGCTAAAGCTTTGGATATCACCTGGAAACTCTATATAATGTATAGGCCTCAAAGCTTGAACAGGATAAAGTACATGAACAGGGCCATAAGAACAGGAATCGGTAAACTCTGCCAGGAAGCAAAGCTTAATTGGATATGGGCCTTGCCACTGGTATTGTTCAAAAAGGCCTCTGTTAATCCTCTGCAATTTAGCAGGAACTCCTAAAAGGAACTGGGAGAGAATGAATTGAATAGACAAAAACCCTAGAAAGAGTAGCAAGGAAAATCCCCACTTGGGTAATTAACCATGTTCTGTTTAGTTCTTTGTGTCTGTACATCCTTTCTCTCTGGAGGACCAAGTCTAGGTCCAGAATCAGAAACTCGTCCCCCTCAAACTGAGGTAAAAAGGACTTTGCACCATCATCCTGACCACATGCACAGCAGTGAAGGTGGAAGGAATCCTCACCTGGAGTCATCACATCTGGCTGAGTAGAGCTTCACTGCTCCTTGAGAAGTAAAGGTAACTTTTAAGACAGTCAACATGCCCTGCTCCAGCCACATACTGGGAGCTGGCTGGTCAATGCATGGCTGAAGCCTGAGGAAACTCTTCAAGCGACTTGTCTTAATTGGACTTTGGGACAAGGGGGTGAAGAATGTCATACAGGGAAAAAGTAAAAACTTGTAAGTGTATTAGCCCACCACCACGGTACTATTAAGGCCTGAGTAGAGAACCCAAGAAGAGTCACAGTCCTTAAAATCTCAGTACTGAAAGGTAATTAATATCGGCACCTGCAGAAGCAAGCTGATATCAAGACCCCAAATTAAAATATATTGGAGACTCAAAAGGAGAGAATGAGAGATGATACCTGAGAAGGGTGAGGTCTAAGAGAACAGGTCTTCTCAAGGAGACCACAAGGATACACCTGCAGGATCCTCTCCATGGTGACTCAGCTCTTGGGAATTTGTAAACCTAACTTCCTAGAACTCTAAGTTCTGTGAAATCCTGTAGTTCTGTAGGGGCTGAAATAGCATCTCCCACTTGATTCAGACTGGCCAATGAGAAGGGTACCTATGGGTTGGAACTTTTTAAAAAGGGAAAGACCAAGCCAGTCGGGGAGCACAGCCATTCAGAATTCTATGCCTAAGCTCCTGGCTGGTAAATAAAGCCCTTTCTCTTATAAACATGGGGTTTGGGTTCTCTTTCTCTCCATTGGGCCTCGTCTTCCTGCAACACCAGGAACTTCCCTGGCTGGGGCCACTTTGCACCTGTGTTCAGGCATCAGTACTGGGATCATGAACTTCGTTGTCCTCCTGGAAAGGACACCCAAAAGCTTGCACTTGGTTTCTCCCGGTTTTTGGCCCTTTGACCTTTTCCTTTTGTAAATTTTAAACTAAAAATTTTCTGTATTGAACTGTAACGAAGACTATCTCAGATTTTCTGAGTTCTGTTGAGTCCTTCCAGCAAATCATGAAGACTGAGGTGGTCTTGGTGACCCCCAGCACACCAACCATGTTCACAATATGAATAGAAAAAACTTTAATCTTTATCTGTTTAAAGCTACTGTTAGAAAGTGTTCTAATAGAAAATTAAAATCAACATATATCAATTAAAGAAAATTTCTACCCCAGTGAAGCAGCTGATCTAACACTCTGGCCCTCAACCTGCAGGCTGAGGTCCAGTACTGGTCTGTGGCCTGAAGGAACCACCTGCACAGCAGGAGGTGAGCAGTGGGGAGTCAGTGAAGCTCCAGCTGCATTTACAACCCCTCCCCAAGGCTCACATCACCCGCTGAGCCCCGCCTCCTGTCAGGTAAGTGGCAGCATCAGATTCTCCCGAGAAGGGACCCTGCTGTGTACTGTGCTGGGAAGGATCTAGGCTCCTTATAAGAATCTAATGCCTGATGATGTGAGGTGGAGCTGTGGCTGCAAGCACAGCCCATCATTAGCAGAGAGGCTTGATTGCACGGAGACCACAGTAAATCAACTGTGTGCAAACTCACATCACAACCACCCCTCCCAACCCCAATCCATGGAAAGATTGTTTTTCATGGAACCAGTCCATGGTGTCTAAAAGGTGGGGACAATCTAAGTTGAATTAAAGATCCTTAAATCTTGAATCAGAAAACAGAGACACTACTAGCCCCCAACTCTATGTTGCTAAGAGCTGCAACACTCCCCTTTAAGACAGGAAGCTCAGCTGAAAGAGTTTAGTAATAACCACAACCCCCCTTGTAAGCACTCCCCTTCTCAGGTGTTGGCTCTTGTCAAATTCGGCTTGCATTAAGGCAGTGGTTCTCAGCCTGTGTGTTGTGACCCCTCATGAAAACACATCCTGCGTATCAGATATTTGCATTACGATTCATAACAGTAGCAAAATTACAGTTATGAAGTACCAATGAAAATAATTTTGTGGTTGGGGGTCCCCACAACATGAGGAATTGTATTAAAGGGTCACAGCATTAGGAGGCATTAGGAAGGTTGAGAACCACTGCATTAAGGATTCTCCCTCCCCTACAGAAAGCCCCTTATAAAAGGTTTCTGCCCCTGTTTCTAGGGGTGGAGGAACTTTGAGGCATGAGCCTACTCTTGGCCTGGCCGATTAGTAAAGGACTGGTGCTTCATTTGGAATTGGTGTGCTGGTGTTTCTCTCTTCCACCGGCTTCAGGTATAACAACACTAAGAGCCGAGGTGGACAGACACACACATACATAGACACACACATACACACAGAGACACGCCTACACACACATACACACAACACACACATACAAGCACATACACACACATACACAGACACACACATACACACACATACATAGACACACACATACACACAGTGACACGCCTACACACACATACACACAACACACACATACACGCACATACACACACATACACACACATACACAGACACACACATACACACAGAGACACGCCTACACACACATACACACAACACACACATACACGCACATACACACACACACACACACACACACAAAGGAAAAGAAATGGAAAGAAGTTTTTAAACTTAGGAAAAAAATGGGAGGAAAAAAATAACTCCTATATCAAATTAGAAATGAAAACCAGCTTATAATTTGCCCAGAGGAAAATAGATTTGAATACAGTAAATGGCTTTTAGTTTTTAAAAAGGGTAGAAAAACATTGAAAAAATTTTTATTTTTTCAAAAGGAGAATAAATTCTACCAAACATTTTAAATAAGAACTAGCACCAATCCTTCACAAAATTTCACAAAATTAAAGAGGAGGTAATGTTTTCAAACTCTTTTTACAGGGCCAGCATTACCTTATATCAAAGGCAGACCAGGACATACTAAGAAAAGAAAACAGGCTGGTATTCTTGATAAACAATAGATGCCAAAATACTAGCAAACTAAATTCAACAACACATTAAAATGATCAGTCACTATGATCAAGTAGGATTTATTCCTGGGATGCAAGGATGATTTAATAATTGCAAATTAATAAACTGATATATCACATTAACAAAATAATGGACAAAAAAAAGATCATATCATTAGATGCACAAAAAAGCATTTGACAAAGTTAACATCCTTTCCTCATAAAAACTCTCAACAAATCAGACATAGCAGAATTGTAGCACCACATAATAAATGCTATATAAGCCCAGAACTAATATTATACTGCACACTGAACAATTGAAACCCTTTTCTCTAAGATCCAGAACAAGACAAGGATGCCCATTCTTGTCTCTTCTATTCAACACAGTATGGTATTGAAAATCCTTCTCAGAGCAATTAGGCAAAAGAAAAAAAAATCCAAATAGGAAAGGAAGATGTGAAATTGTCACTGTGAGCTGTTGACATAATTTTAATATACAGAAAACCCTAAAAATTCCACCAGAAAACTATTAGAACTAATAAACAAATACAGTAAAGTTGCAGGATACACATGAAATTGGTAGGGCTTCTGTCTGCTAATAACACTTTCCAGAAGTGAAATCAAGAGAACAATCCCATTTGCAATAGTTATGTTACCAGACAAAGAGGATCTGGCAGGAGTCTGTCGCTGTCAGCCAAACACAGAGCCAGGGATTAGACCCAACAAACTTTATTATCAGAAGGCTAGTGATTCTGGAGAATGGTGCAAGTAGCCTCTCCAAGACCATTCTGCCCTTTCATTTCCAAAACCATAGTTTAATACATAAATGTTCAAAGCAAAACCATGATAACCCTTATCTTAAACAACAATAATTAACCCTTATCTTAAACAATAATGGGCATGACCCAGGACCCCACATAACATTTCTAATTCAAAAGTTAATCTGGCTCAGCGCCTGTGGCACAAGTGGCTAAGGTGG
>NW_003852565.1:2421037-2437695 GCF_000181295.1 Otolemur garnettii
AAAAAAAAAAAAAAAAGTTAATCTCCTAAATCAATCACCCTGAACTGCTCAAGATATATAGAGGTTCAGGTTAAAGCTGAATTTACAAGACAATAGGGGAAGAAGACATGAGTTGAAGGTCACATCGGCCCTAAACTGACCAGACCAGCTGTGTCGTGCAGCCCCAGCCTGCACTGAATTATACTTAGCAATAAATTTAACCAAGGAAATGAAAGATCTGTACAATGACAACTATAAAATGCTAATAAATCTGGCAATATTCTGTTTCGTGACCAGGGAAGTATTGACCTGGGTGTTGACTTTGTGATAATCAGTATAGTGGCTACCTTTATTTGGGGTATTTTTCTGTACATAGAATAGAAGAGGAGTAGATAAGAACTGTAAAACTGTAAAAGCTCTGCTGACGAAAAGCAGCCAGGGGAAGCAGTGTCCCTGTCTGTGGTAACTGAGACTCCCCTTCTCAGACTCTGGGCAGCCGGCCAGGAAGCACTGGGAGGGCAGATCCTGGCATAGGTGCCCAGCCCTTGAAGACATTCAGGGCCCAAAGGCGGGCCTGAGACTCCCCTCTCCCACAGAGAGACACCAGGTGGCCAGGAGGTACCCACACAGAAATTTCTGTCACAGCAATTACCTGGGCTGGAAAACGTCTTTGCCCAAGACTCCAGGGACTCTGGTGTCAAGCAGCCCTGAGAAGTCCCTTCTTCCCTGCAGTCCAGAGACTCTCTTCGTCTCATAGAGGGACCAGGAAGTCCAGCCTCAGGAAGCCTCTGTCTCAGGAGGGCCTGTGAGTACCCAAGCAGCATCACAAAACCCAAGCCAACTGAAATAGCTCTGGAAAGGTTGTGAACTCACATCGGAACCCGGGCTCACAGAAAGAGGCCGTGATCTGTGTGCTAATCCCAAGCAGTGAAGCTGCTCGCTCATAATGAAGCTTAGATGGGATCCCTGGTCTCATAATATATATATATTTTTTTTCTTGCATGGATTGTGTTTTTGTTTCTTTAATCCAAAAACTTATTGCCAAATATGAGGTCACATAGATTTGCATTCTATATCTGCTAGAAATGTTATAGTGTTCAAGTATATTTAGGTTTAGAATCCATTTTAGCTGATTTTTGTATAAGGTATAGGGTCTATGTGAGGACTCCTATTTCCGTACATGGACATCCAATTTCCATAACACGACTCTTGGAAAAAACCTCGTCTCCATTGAAGTGCTTTGACATCTTTTTGAAAAATCAGTTGATGATATTTATTTGGGCTTATTGGTGGAGGCTCTCTTTTATGTTCCATTGATAAATATGCCTATTCTCTTATAAATACTCTGGTGTCTTGATTACTATAACTTTATACTAAAGTACTGAAATCAAGGAATGTGAGTCCCTCAACTTTCTTCTTTTTAAAAATTGTGTTGGCTATTCATTAATAGACATAGGCTACTTGGGTCACTTATCTCTACTTAAATGGGTTTCATAATTAGTGTTTTTTAAACAATTGGTCCATTTTGTATAAATTATCAGATTTATGGGACTAGAGTTGTTAATAACATTCCTTTATTATTATTATGTTTTAATGACTACGGGATCAGGAGTAATTGGTAATTCATACCTCTTCTCTTATTTTTCTGGATTAGCCTGGCTAGAGGTTTGTTACTTTTATTGATCTTTTCAAACAACCAACTTTTGATTTCATGGAGTTTTTCTGTTGCTTTCTTATTTTCAACTTTAGTGATTTTTAACTCTAATATTTATTATTTAATTCCTTCTGGTGTGCTTTAGTCTTTTTCTTTTTAATTAAATGATAGCTGTGTACATTAATGCAATCATGGGTTAATCAGTGTGGTGTTTTCATATACAATTTGAAATATTTTCATGAAACTGGTTAACATAGCCTTCATGTCATTTTCTTAGTCATTGTGTTAAGATGTTTAGATTCTACTCTTAGAAAGATTCACTTGTACCCTTGTAAGATGAACCATAGAGGTGATCCCTCCAATCACCCTCCCTCCAACCATCCTCTCTCCCTTCCCCCCTCCCCATATTCTTAGGCTATAATTAGGTTATAGCTTTCATATGAAAGCTATAAATTAGTTTCATAATAGGGTTGTATACATTGGATATTTTTTCTTCCATTCTTGTGATACTTTGCTAAGAAGAACATTTTCCAGCTCCATCCATGTAAACATGAAGGAGGTAAATTCTCCATGTGATTTTTTTCCTCTTGTTACTAAGGTAGAAGCTTAGGTTATTGATTTCAGATCATTCTTTTTTGTTAATAATACATGCATTTAATGCTACAAATTCCCTTCTCATCATGGTCTATATCTCACCAATATAGATAAGTTGAATTTTAATTTTCACTTAGTTTAAAATATTTTTAAAAATTTCTCTTGGAACTCCTTTGTCCCATGGGTTTGGGGATTTACAAATATTTGGGAATTTTGCAGGTTTTTTTTTTTTTTTCCTTCACAGAATTAAAAGGCTAAATTTAATGACAATAATAATATTTAACATAAGGACTGAGAACAAAAACCTCATAAAGAATGAAAGAAGATAAATACATTCAGAAAAAAATCAGATGATTGCTGCAATGAATAATAGTAATGATGCAAAGAAAGTAACATTCACATTGTCAGATAGAAGTATGTCTATTATAGAATACTTTGATCAGTTAACTTCTTCTTATTATTTTGTTTTTTCCAAAGTCTCAAAAAAAAGACAACTAATATTTATAAATAAAAGATAATTTCCAGAAAAACAGATCAGACCAAATCTTATAGACAATAGAAAAACAAATACTTGAAAATCATTCTACTTAATCTGGATACACCTGATATTAAAATTAGAGAAAATATATTATGGTAAAAGGTAAATTACAAATATATTTCACTTATAAATGAGGATGCAATATGATAAACAACATATTAACATGTTGAATTAAAAATTAATGTTTAAGTAATATACTTTGGTCAAATTTAAATACAATTTATATGAGAATTAGTCACTATTTTCTTTTCTTCCATTTTTTAATACATAATCATTTACTACTTATTTGTTACAGAGTACACAAGACAAAATAAAAATAGCAAACAAATTTTTTTGAATATGCATTTTGTTGATATTGGAAGCAGGGCTCTGTAAAGGTTAATTAGATCAGCTGATTGATTGTACTGTTCAGATCATCTCCATCCTTACAGATTTTCTGTCTTCTTTATCACTTACTGAGAGAGATGTTGAAGTCTCCAACTATCATTGTGGATTTATGTCTTTTTCTTTTAGTTGTATAAATTTTTGTCTCATGTATTTTGATGCTCTGTTTGTTTGATACACTTTGGGATTGTTACACTTTTTGGAGAATTGACTCTATTATGATTATGTAACATCATTCCTTATCCCTGATAACCTTCATTGTGCTAAACTCAGCTGTGTCTTTTGTATTACTTCAATATAATTTTCTCAGCATTCTTTTGATTCGTGTTAGCGTAGTAGATGTTTCTCAATCCACTTGCAATGTATCTGAGTTTTATGTTTCATGTGGGTTTTCTTAAACAGCACATAGTTAAGTCTTTTAAAATATATTCTATCTGGCAATGTCATCTTTTAACTGATATATTTAGATGGTTAACTTTAAAAGCAGTAATTAATATAATTGGACTAAAATCAGATATCTTAGTAATTGTTTCCTATTATATTCTTTTTCTTTCCTTCTTTTTTTTGGCCTTTTGGGATTTAAATTGCATATTTTATATTAACATAATTTCATCTCTTTTCCTCATAATTATTTATACTTGCATTATAAGCTTCTTCTAATGATTGTTATAGGGCTTACAGTATATATTTTAAAATAAGTCTCTTTGCTTTTCTTTTTCTGTCCTTCCTTCCGTCCATCCATCCTTCCTTTCTTCTTCTTTTTCTTCTTTTTCTTTTTGAGACAGAGCCTCACTTTGTCACCCTGGGTAGAGTGCCATGGCATCACAGCTCACAGCAACCTCAAACCCTTGGACTCAAGCAATCCTCTTGCCTGAGCCTCCTGAGTAGCTGGGACCACAGGCACCTGCCACAACACCCGGCTATTTTTAGAGATGGAGTCTCACTCTTGCTCAGGCCGGTCTCGAACTCTTGAGCTCAGGTGATCCACCCGCCTTGGCCTTCCAGGGTGCTGAGATTATAGATGTGAGCCACTGCTTCCGGGCCTAAGTCCATTTTCAAATAGCTATATACCACTTCATGTGAACTGCTGGTACCCTATAACAAAGCATTCCAGTTCCTCCTTCCATGCCGTAGGACGTTGTTTATTTCACTGATCCCTTATGTTATCAGCGCCAGTATGTTATTAGGATTATTGTTTTAAACAGTTTATTTTAGATCATTTTAGAATAGAAAAAATAATATTATTTATTTTGCCTTCATTTATTCCCTTTGATGCTTTTCCTTTCTCTAGTGAATACATGTTTCTGACCCACATCATTTTTTTATGCCTGAAAACATTTGAACACGTTTTTGCATGGCAGGTCTATCGGCAATGAATTCCCTGAGATTTTCTTGGCTGAGAAATATTTTTTCTTCACTATTAATGAAAAACCAGTTACCAAATTCACTAGGGATCAAATTCTAGATTGGCAGGTTTTTTTCTTTTAATAGTTTAAATATTTTACTCCAATATTTTCCTGCTTGAATAATGGTTCCTATTATTTGTATTCTTGTTCCTCTGTAGAAAAGATGTTTTATGCCTTCTGCCTTCTCTCTAGATTTTCTGTTGTTTTAAATCATTTGAATATGATGTTTGCAATATTTTTTCTATTTTTTATATTTGGCTTGTTATTCTGTGAGCTTCTTGAATCGGCAGTGTAGTGCCTGCCATTAATTTTGGAAGTCCTTAGACATTTATCTCTGTAAATATCCTTCTTCCAGTATTCTGTCTACCTGTCTATATGCAGGTCATACCTTTCTATCTAGTGCCACAGTTTGGGGCAGGTTGTTCTGGTATTTCATTCTTTTTTGTGTTTACATTACCATCTGTGAAGTTTCTACTAACCTGTCTTCAAGGTCACTGATTGTTTCTCCAGCTGTGTTGATCTACAGGTGAGTCTGTCAAAGATACTCTTCATTTCTATCACTGCCCTTTTTATTACCAGCATTTCCTTTTGATTTTTGTAGCTTCTGTATCCCTGTTAGTGTCCTCGTCTGTTCGCATATATCGTTTACTTTTCCCAGCAGTAACTTCACCATATTAGCCATTGTCTCAGTCTGTTTATGTTGCTATAAGGGACTATCTGGAGCTGAGTAATTTATAAAGAAAAGAGGTTTATTTGGCTCATGCTTCTGTAGGTTGTACAAAAGAACAAAACAAAACAAAACAACAACAAAAAAAGCCATGGTGCCAGCATCTTTGTCTGGTGAGGGCTTCTACTTATGGCAGAAGATGAAGGGGAATCAGTGAATACAGAAATCACACAGCAAGAAAGGAAGCAAGAGAGAGAAGCACTGGGCAGGTGCCAGGCTCCTTTTAATAACCAGCTCTTGAGGGAACTACAGATGGAGAACTCACTCACCACCACCCCCAGGAAGGCATTAATCAATTCATGAGGAATCTACCCCCAGGACACAAATATCTCCCTTTATGCCCCATCTCCAAACATTGGGGATCAAATTTTCTTTTTAAATTTTTATTTAACTATTTTTTATTTTGAAATATTAATCAAGAGAGTACAAGTGTTTTTGTTATATGGGTACTTTGAATAATAATTAACTCAGGTTTTTTGGTGTGCCCATCCCCAGAACAGTGTTCATTGTATCCCACAGGTAAATTTTTATATCAGTCCCCCTTTCTTGGTTTCTCATATCTGTTATATCACTTTGAGGTTGTGTTTAGCTCCTGGTTATTACTGAGAACATAAGGTGTTTGGTTTCCATTCCTGATCTCCATTCCTTCACTTAGGACAATGGTCTCCAGTTCTATCCAAGTTGCTGCGAAAGATAACATTTCATTCCTTTTCATGGCTGAGTGGCCCTCTGTGGTGTATATATATACACCATATTTTCTTTACCCATGCACGAATTGTTGTGTACTTAGGTTGATTCCACATCTTTGCAATTGTGCATTGTGCTATGGTAAACGCTCATGTGCAGGTGTCTCTTTGATGAAATGACTTCATTTCCTCTGGGTAGATGCTTAGCAGGGATTGTGGGATCAAGTGGTAGGTCTGTGTTTATTTCTTTACAGGGTCTCCATTCTTTCTTTCGTAGAGGTTGTACTAATTTGCAGTACCACAAACAGTGCATAAGCATTCCTTTCTCTCTACATCCATGGTAGCAACTATTGTTTTTTGATGCTTTTTTTTGAAGATCAGTGTTTCACTATGTCACCCCAGGTAGAGTTTAGTGGTGTCATCGTAGTTCACTACAACCTCCAACTCCCAGGCTAAGTGATTCTCCTGCTTCAGCCTCCCGAGTAGCTCAGACTACGAGTGTGTGCCACAATGCCAGGGCAATTTTTCTATTCTTACTAGAGATGGGGTCTTGCTCTTGCTCATCCTGGTCTCAGATTTCTGAGCTCAAGCAATCTTCCTGCCTCGGCCTCCCAGAGTGTTAGGATTATGGGTATGATTATTACACCTGGCCTGACTTTTTTAATAATAGCCACTCTCACAGGGGCAAGGTAGGATCTCACTGTAATTTTAATTTGCATTTCCCAACGATTAGTGATGTCAAACACTTTTCATATGTTTGTTGGCCATTTGTATGTCTTCTTTGAAGAACTTCTGTTCATGTCTTTTTACACACATTTTTGCTGGAATTTTTTGTTGTTGTTTGAGTTCTGTGTAGATTGTAGATATTAGACCTTGGCTGGATGTATAGTTTGAGAATATTTCCTCCCATTATGTAGGTTGTCAATTCACTCTGTAGATATTTCTTTTGCTGTTTAGAAGCTTTTTCATTTAATTAAGTTTCATTTAATTATTTTCACTTTCTCGTGTGGCTGTATTTACCTTTGGGGTTTTATTCTTAAGTTCTTTGTCTAGGTTGATGGTTAGAAGCATTTTTCCTGTCTTTTCTAGAGTGTTTATGGTTTCATGTCTTACATTTAAGTCTTTTATCCATTTTGAGTTAATTTTGGGGTCCAGTTTTATCCTTCTGCATGTGGCTGTCCAATTTTCCCAGCACCATTTATGGAGTAGAGCTTTCTTTCCCCATTGTATGTTGTTGTCGGCTTTGTGGAATATCAGCTGATTGTAGGTGGCTGGTTTTATTTCTGCATCCTCCATTCTGTTCCAAAGGCCTATGTCTTTATTTTTACACTAGTACCACACTGTCCTGGTTACTGTGGTCTTGTAGGGTAATTTGTAGTCAGGTGATGTGATATGTCCAGCTTTGCTCCTTTTACTTATGATTGCTTTGGCTATTTGGGCTCTTCCTTTCTGGCTCCAGATGAAGCTTGAGATTATTTTTTCTAGATCTTTGAAATATGACATTGGTATTTTGATGGGGATCACACTGACTTTGAGCAGTGAGTACATTT
Organism: Otolemur garnettii; assembly: GCF_000181295.1. Classification (NCBI taxonomy): domain Eukaryota; kingdom Metazoa; phylum Chordata; class Mammalia; order Primates; family Galagidae; genus Otolemur; species Otolemur garnettii. The sequence goes on from NW_003852565.1 coordinate 2,428,556, forward strand.
TAATGAATAAGAGGTATTTTTCCGTGTGTGTCATCTGAGATGTCTTTCACCAGTGTTTTTTAGTTTTCCTTGCAGAGATATCTCACCTCCTTGGTCAGGTATAGTTCTAAATATTTTATTTTCTTTGTGGCTGTTGTGAATGGTAATAATTCCTTTATTTCACTTCCAGTTTAGCTATTATTAGTATATAGAAATGCTACTGATTTGTGTACATTGATTTTATAACCTGAGACTTTCCTGAATTTGTTTATCAATTCCTGGAATCTTTCGATGGAGTCTTTAGGGTTTTCCAGATTAAAGATCATATCATCAGCAGGTAGGAATAGTTTGAATTCCTCTTTCCTAACTTGGATACACTAATTTCTTTCCCTGGGCTGATTGCTCTGTCTAGGCCTTCCAGCACTATGTTGACTAGAAGTGGTGACAATGGGTAACCTTCTTTAGAGGAAATGTTTTCAGCTTTTCTCCATTCAGTATGGTTTTGGGTGTGGGTTTGTCAGAATGGCATTTATAATTTTGAGGTATCTTCCTTCTATGCCTAGTTGTTGAGGGTTTTTATCATGAAAGGGTGCTGACTTTTCTGTCTCCATCGAGATGATCAGATGGTCTTTGTATTTGTTTCTGTTTATATAGCAAATCATATTTAAATTTGCATATTTCAAACCATCCTTGCGTCCCTGGGATAAAATTCACTTGATCATGATGGATTATCTTTTTGATGTGCTGTTGAATTCAGATTGATAGTATTTTGTTGAGGATTTTTACATTTGTGTTCATAAGGGACCTTGGTCTGTACTTTTCTTTTTTCATCATGTCTTTTCTTGGCTTTGGTATCAGGGTAAATTGACTTCACAGAATGAGCTAGGGAGGATTCTCTCTTTCTCGATGTTATGGGATAGTTCCATAACATGGATACTAGGTCTTCTTTGTAGGTTGGGTAGAATTTGGCTGTGAATCCATCTGGTCTGGGGCTTTATTTGTTGGGAGTTTTTTTTTTTTTTTTTAAATTACTGCTTCGGTCTTGCTTCTCATAATCGATCTATTCGGGATTTCTACTTTACCTTGATTCACCCTTGGGAGGTTGTGTGTTTCCAGGAATTTGTCCATTTTCTGCAGGTTTTCTAGTTTGTTTGTGTAAAGGTTCTCATAGTAGTTGAGGATCACATTTTGAATTTCTGTAGGATCACAAGTGATGTCTCCTTTTTCATTCCTGATTGAGGTTTTTTGAGTCCTTTCTCTTCTATTTATCATTTTCTGGCTGGTTTTCTATCAACTTTCAGAAAACAAACTTTAGTTTCATTGACCCTTTATGCTGGTTTTTTTTTTTGGTTTCCATTTTGTTTAGTTATGCTCTGGGCTTTGTTATTAATATTTCTTTTCTTTTTCTGGCTTTGGGCTTGGTTTGTTTTTCTTTAAAAGGTGACATTAGGCTGTTAATTTGTGATCTTTCTTTCTTTTTGATATAGAAATTTAAAATGTATAGGTATATAAGTCCCTAAGAACTACTTTCACTGTATCTCATAGATTTCAAAAACTTGCATCAGTTTGTCATTTGCTTTGAGGAATCTTTTAATTTCCATCTTAATTTCATCATTGGCCCAAGACTCACTCAGCATCAGGTTGCCTTATTTTCATGATGGATAGTGTGTGGCTTTGAGTTGTTTCTCTTGGGATTGATTTCTAGTTTTATTTCACTGTGGTCTGAGAAAATACATGGTATGATTTTGATTTCTTTTAATTTGCTGAGACTTGTTCTGTAGCCTAAGATATGATCAATCTTGGAAAATGTTGTTAGTGCTGAAGAGCAAAATGTGTATTTAGTACGTTTTGGGTAGAATGTTCTATAAATGTCTGTTAGATCCATTGGTTCTAGAGTCCTTTTAAGTCATTGTTTCTTTATTCATTTTTTATTTCAACAATTTGTCCACTTCTGTCAGTAGGGTGTTGAAGTCCAGGCAGTTAGGATAGACTCTTTATTTTTTTTGCTTAGATCTAGGAGAATTTGCTTAATAAAACTGGGAGGTTCTGTGCTAGGTGCATATATATTTAGCATTGTTATGTCTTCTTGTTGAATTTCTCCCTTTACAGTTACACAATGACCATCTTTGTTTTTTTACCATTGTTGATTTAAAGTCTATTTTATCAGATATAAGAATGTCTACACCTGCTCCCTTTTGGTGTCTAGTTGTATGAAATATTATTTTCCATCCCTTAACCTTGAGTCTATGTGAGTCCTTGTGGTTTAGATTTGTTTCTTGGAGACAGAAAATAGTTGGGTTGTATTTTTTCATCTATTTAGCCAGTCTATGTCTTTTGAGTGGAGTGTTCAGTCCATTCACATTGTGTGTTAGTATTGGTATATTCATCATGTTGGATGATACCGTATTGTTTTCTTTTGCCTCTTGTGCTATTGTTGTATAAGAGCTGTAAGTTATAACTTTTGGGTGTTTTTACCCTATGTATGCTATTGTTTGCATAATGCACTTTTGAGACTTTCTTGTAAGGCAGGTCTAGTAGTGACAAATTCTCTTAGTGTTTCCTTGTCTGAAAAAAATCTTTATTTTGCCATCAAAACTTAGTTTTGTAGGATACAAAATTATTGGCTGGAAGTTGTTTTCTTTAAGAATATTAATAATGGGGCCACAATCTCTTTTGGCTTTTAAGATCTCCATTGAGAATTCTGTTATTATTCTAATGAATTTTCCTTTATATATTAGTTGGTGTTTTTTCTTCCAGCTTGTAGAATTTTCTCCCTTATTTTGACATTGGCAGGTTGATGACTATGTGTCTTGGGGTCTTCTTTGGTTATGAGTCTTCTTGGTATTCGATGATCATCTTATATCTGGATATTGGAATCTCTGGTGACACCAGGGAACTTATCCTCAGTAATTCTCTCAAATAGGTTTTCTATGTTTTTTGCTTTTTCTTCTCCTTCCAGGACACTTATAATTTATGCATTGGCTTGTTTCACATAATCCCATATTTCTTTGAGTATTAGTTCATTCTTCTTTATTCTTTTTTCTATATCTTTGACTGACTGAGTTCGTGAAAAAGACTTGTCTTCAAACTCTGGAATTCTTCTGCTAGGTTCAGCTTGTTGTTGAAGGTTTTTGCAGTATTTTGTCATTCCCTAAATGACCATTTAAGTTCTGTTATATCCTTTCTTATGCTGTCTATCTTTTCAACAAGTTTTTCTTCTTTTTGCCATTCATGTCCTGAAACATATTTTTGGCTTCCTTATGTTAGTTTCTCTTTAATTCCATTCGTCTTATTTGCCATCATATTCCATGAATTCCATTTCTGACATTTCAATGGCTTCCTTTTGGTTGGGGTCTATTGCTGTGGATTTATTGTGATCCAACAGGGTTATTGAACTAACTTGTTTTTTCATGTTGCCCGAATTTTGGGGGGTCATGGTTTCTTCTCACCTGAAACATCTTTTTTTTTTTTTAATTTTCTTTACAATAAAAGAAAGTAACAAAGATTTTTGTTCTGTTTTTAGTCTGGGACTTGATGTTTGGGATATAAGAACCTAACTCAGTATGTTCAAATCTGGAACTAGAAAAACAAAACAAAGAGTACTGAAAAACACCAAAATGTGATTCTCATACGAGCTGAGAAACTATCGTGTATAGTATAGATATGCTAATAGCTTCCAAACACCTCACTGCCAATATATGTATTATTGGTGACCCAAAATATTCATTGAGGTTCCTGTGGAAAATGGCAGGGTTATAATTTGTTTGCACAACTCTCTTGTCTAAAATTCACTTAAATGAACAAAAATGGAGTCTGGTTTTGGTTGGGTCTATTAAGTTTTTCGATTAAACAATCAAATTTATTTACAAGGAGAAAAGTCTATAATTGTGTGTTTGGGGGCTTTCAACCTTAATACAGAGGATCATTAGATCATATATCTAAAGCTTACTATGTTTCCCATCCAGTTCTGTTCCTGGAAGCATCTCAAGTTTGCATGTCAAGTTTGCATGTGTTGTACAATTTACAACCTCACACAGTAACACTGAGTGACAGTGTCAGGGGGCAGAGTTGTGATCTGGCCCTCGCTCAGGTGCCTCACAGGGGCCTCCAGGATCAGATCCTAGGGTGGCACACACTTCCTCACCTGATTCTTACAGCACATTGAGAGTACAGCCACCTGAAACCTCTTTTCTCATCTAAGGGTTGTCAGGTGTCAGTGCACCTGCTTGCCTTTGCTGGAAACTCTCCTACTTATGAGAAGGAGATAACACTTTTGTGTCCTATCTAGAGGGTCAACCTGGCAGGAGCAGGGAAGATGCCCTGAAAGCCTATAACACAGATGTCCTCCTGCACTGACTCAACCCCCTGTGTTTGTCACCATCTATGCTGAGGCTGGGGAATATTTGTTCACATTGGTGTATTGTCTACAGACCCCTGCAGGGAGCTCAGGCTGTGTTAGTCTCTCTCTACAGAGGTGGGTGGGCATGACTTTGGTCAGCAGCTGAGGACTTTGGTGGGTGTCTGAGCAGGTAGAATCTGGGCCAGTGCTGGACATCTTCATCCTGAGTGGTGGGTTGGATCCCAGGCCACTGTTAGAAGCAGGGGGCTGGGTGAGCTCCTGTCCACTGAGGTTGATGTTGTGGGAAATTGCTCTGCCTGGGTCTCTCTGCTGTTGTGGGAGTGGCTGTTAGGCAAGGATATCCAGGCAGTTACCACAGGTGTCGTGGCTGTAGGTGTTTGCTCTACCTAGGACTACATGTACTGGCAGGATGTGGAGGTGTGGCTTATAGACTGGCATGTTTATAGTGCAGAGCTAGACTGCAGGCTTCTCATCTAACAGTGCTCTGGTGGTACACCCCACCTACTGGTGCATAGGGCTAAGGGGGGTTGCTTTGGTGGTCTGTGTTTCAGGCTGCATGAGTGTAGCCCTCCAGCTGGCACATAAAATGAAAAGGTGTGGCCTGCTGCATGGCATGTGGGTCTGGGGAGGGGGCTGCTGGACCACACAGACCCAGGTATATGGCCCACTGCAGAGCATGCAGGGTTGTGTGCCAGGGAGTGTCCTGCCCATCAGCCTGCCAGACTGGGGAATGTGGCCTGCTGCACAGAGTTCAGGTCTGCAAGAGTGTGGTCCTTGGTGCGGCAGCTCACAGGTCTCAGGGCTTACTCTATACTTCGGGTATGGGGCTGTGGAGGCCAGGATGCTAGACAGTGGGGGCTCTCTTCCCACCCTGGTCCTGCCAAGGCTGCTACTGTGGGACCCCTCAGTCTCTGCTAGAGTTCCCTGGTGAGGGGCCCCTGACGTCCAGTCGTGGGTATGTGAGTGTGTTTGCTCCCCCTGTTCCCTCATCAGCCTGACAAGGGGAGATTTGGAGACTACTAGAGTGAAACTGACCCCTGTATAGAATGGGAGCTCTGGACACAAGAGCACAGTTGCAGCAACCTGGGAACAGAGGCCTGCTTGGGTCCCTGCTAATCTGCAGCTTCAGTTCCTAAGCAGCTCCCTGAACAGCACAGAGCCCCATGGCAAGGGTGGTGAGGGCTCCGCAGCTCAAGTCCAGTGCCGGTCTGGGGAGTATGGGACCCTGGGGTTCTCTGCCTTATCAGACGTCTCCCCAGGGATCTTCCTATCTTGGTGGGTGGAACTCCCTGTCTCCATCTCCCTCACTCTTCATGTCTCCCACTGGTTCTCTGATGATCAACAACAATGCTTTCTGTGAGAGGGTCTGTCTGCAGGTGAGCATCTGCGTGCAGTGTCCAGCCCTTTTGGGTCCACATGCAGGTGATGATCTGCAGGCAGTGTTCAGCCCTTTGGGGCCCATGTGCAGGTGAGCATCTGTGCACAGTGTTCAGCCCTTTCCCAGATAGCAGCAGTGTGGCCACTTCTATCTACTGTGGGAATGGGAATAAATCACATTCAAACTATTGCTGTCATGGTAATTTCAAATTCCTCATCTAGCATCTGGGTCATATCTGAGTCTGGTTCTGATCATTGCTTTGTGTCATCAGACAAGCCATCTTGCCTATTGGGATGGCTTTTAATATTTGTAGAAACCAGTCCATGTTTTATGGGACCAAGTGCAGTGGGATAAACGCCTGTAATGTGTGATCTGAATATCCATCGGGCCAAGTTTAATGTTTGATACAGGTGCAGGTAGCTGAAGCTTTAAATTACTCAGGGGGGTTGTTTTTTCACCGCCCTGGGGTTTGGGATTTCCTTCTGTACTGCTCCTCAGGGAGTGCGTAACTTGCAGCCCTTTAGACTGTGATCCACTGTTACTCATGGACGGCCGTGTGTTTGCTTCTTGTTATGTGAGGAAGAAAGTATTCTCTAATCTTATGATTAAATATCAGTCTTTCAGTGGGCTTGTGACTCAGCACTCATGTGCAAGGTCCTTTTTCACTCCTTGACCCTCTGTTCTTTTCCTGGCTCCAGCATTCTTAGTCTGTTTCTTTTATGTTCTCTCTTCCATTAACTATGGAAGATAAAAAATAACATTTTTTTATTCCTTTCATGAGACAAGAAGGCTGGGGAAGCCTGTGTGGGGCAGAGGTTCCTTTGCCCAACAAGAATTAGGGTTCAGAATTGCCCTGTGATGGACACTCCCACTTCCAGGGCCATGCTGGGAGCACTCTGTGTCCCCAGCCCCATGATGACCTAGTGGGGAGCCCAGAGGCAGAGCCTGCAGAGATGCAGCCCCCGGGAGACTTCAGTCTCTGATGAGGCATCACGACTGCTGTTGAAGTGTTTCCTCTCACGTCTGGCATTGAAGTAAGCAAATCTTTAGTGCCCCGCCTCTCAGGTTGTGCCAGATTATCCCGATTCTGTGGTTGTGACTTTCTCTATGACCTCAGTTCTCTAGTGAATTCAAGAAAAGTAACCAATTTCCAGTTCATCCAACTTTTTCTTATTTTAAGGAAGACTTCCAACTGTTTTTTACATTTGAGCAAAAATTGGAAGGCCTCCCTGTCTTTTTATGACCTTGGCTGGCCGTCTTCCCGCCACGTGGCCCGTTGTTTCCCACCCAGTCTCTCTTCTTGCCTTGTCTTTCTTGGTGCCCTATAAATGCAGGGGTTCCTTTGGGGTCTGGCCTTGGAGCTCATCTTTATAAGAAAACATCTATTTGGCCCAACATATTTACCCCCATGACTTCATCTGTAGTATATTATAAAACATTTCTAATTTCTCTTTCCAATGCTTCCCTCCTTCCTCCACCGTAGACACCATTTTTCAGATTCCTCTCAGCATCTTACAAACATTCTGAGCTCATTGTATCCTAAACTGAAGTTGTAATGTCACTTTCTCTCTCTCAGTCCTCACATACTCCTTCCCTAGCTCCATCTCCCACTTAGTTATCAAATCTACCCAAGAGGCAACCTTGCTCTTCAGTCCCACATATCAGGTTAATTGTTATGCTTAAATCCATCACTGCTACTGACTTTTCCAGTTTAAATTCTCAATGTGATTTTATGGCAGGCCAAAACAATAATCCTACAAAATGCTTTTCTCAAGCCTCAGTCTTTTTGGCATAGTGTCTGTATTTATCCCACATTTGTGCCAATGAGACTGCCATCTTCTCCCTGGTAGTGTTCTTCCGGGCTTCCTGGTTGCATCCATGGTAACTTCTTTCAGATCTAGCCCCTGCTAGTCATGCCTCATCAAGTTTCTTGAGCAGGTCCTTCTGATTCAAGCGATCCTCCTGCCTCCCAAGTAGCTGGGACTACAGGCATCCACCATAATGCCTGGCTAATCTTTATATTTTTAGTAGAGGGGGATTCTCATTCTTGCTCAGGCTCGTCTCCAACTCCTGAGCTCAAGGAATCCTCCTGCCTCAGCTTTGCAGAGAGCTGGGGTTACAGGTGTGACCACTGCACTGGCCACAGGTCATGTTTTCTTAAGCCTTCCACCAGCTCTGCCCTCATTGGGACAGCCTCTGTCCCTTAGGGTCCCAGCCGCTACTCTCAGTTCCTTCAGACTCAGCACCAGGTGGCCTCTTGAGGGAAGGCTTCTGTGGTCCCTTCTGTGTTCAGAAGGCACCTAGGAGTGACTCTGCAGTCACTCAGTTGTGTTTGAGCATCTTGAGGGTGGGAGCTGTGTTGCTGGGCCCTTAGTATATGCTCAATGAACATGTACCATGAGTGGAAGGTGAGTAAGAGCACAGGGCCCTTGAAATCTTTATCCTAACTTAAGTCCCTAGGAAAGCAGCCTGCAGTGGGGCTGTGAAGAAATGCCTACAGCCGGCTGCTGCTCACCCCCCTGGGCATGCAGTGCGCTGGCTGCAAGGTGGGCACGGCATCCCACCTTGCGGCACAGCCCAGGGTGCACGGACAGACCCGCGGGCACGTTAGCCTGCCTCCCCTCTCTGTGACCCTGTACATGCCACATCTGTGAGCCCTGAATGATGGTGGTGATATCAGATTGCATAGCCTTTCTCTGATTCAGTTAAGAAGACAATTCCAAGAGCATTAACCCTGTCCCTTAAAGTAGAACATTTGAAGAAACGTCACCTGAAATGGACAGAGGGGAAATGCTGTAATCTGTACAAGCCCAATACTTCTTGGGGCCTTGTTAAGTAACTTGCCAGAACGCCAGATTTTACTACTAATAATAACAGCCTTTGTCTGAATACTGCAAGAGGGACTTGCCAGGAAAAATGCCTGGCTTCTGGGTATGGGCTGTCTTTGCATAACAACAGTAGTGTAGCAAGTTGTGAGGTAAGGGAGGGAGCAGGTGGAGGAGGGAGAGAGGCTGAGTGCAGCGGGAGGTGTGGTCAGCTGCTCTGAGCAAGTGGGGCTGCCTGTAGGAGAGAAAATGCCCTTTGTTAGAGTTATGAACATCCAGACATGACCAGTTTCAAAGCATAGGCAGAAACTTCACGTGTGGAATTTTGCCGTGTTTTTTGAAAGCAGGGAAGAGTGCAGATATTTGGCAATACATTTGCTATTTAGGGTAGCATAAATTTAGGGTTGCTATCTGGGTTTATTTCTGTCCCTACCATTCATAGCTGTGTGGCCTCAGGCAAGCCATTTAATGTCCCCTGAGCCCCAGCTACGGGAAGGAGGGAAGGAGATATTATAAGGTAATACCTGCCTTGTACAGTTGTTATGGGAGTAAAAGGAGGTGACACCTAGCCGGGCGTTGTGGGGGGCGCTTGTAGTCC
>NW_003852565.1:2438273-2450394 GCF_000181295.1 Otolemur garnettii
CACAGCAACCTCCAACTCCTGGGCTTAAGTGATTCTCTTGCCTCAGCCTCCCGAGTAGCTGGGACTACAGGCACCCGCCACAATGCCCAGCTATATTTTTGGTTGTAGTTGTCATTGTTGTTTGGCAGGTCTGGGCTGGATTTGAACCCACCAGCTCTGGTGTATGTGGCTGGCGCCTTAGCCGCTGAGCTACAGGTGCCGAGCCAGCACTCCAAGTTTTAATGCTGTACTTTCTTTTTGCTTATTTCCCATTAATATGAGTGCACGTATGATTAGGTCCCATTGTTTGCATTAGTATTAGTCAGGTAACGTCCCAGTTGTAGCTGAGCCCTTCGCCCAGGAGATGTGCCGTACACCCCTTGTGCCTGTTAGGAGAGAGCTCCCCAAGCCCCCTCCCCTCCCCCCTTCTTGAATCTAATTGTGTTTTTCTCTTGTGTAGCATGTGCTTCTTCATCTGCTTTTGTTTATTAGTACTGAGTATGCTGGATGCTTGCTTTGTCATTGTTGTGATACTTTACTGGGGAGGATGTTCTCCAAATCCACCAGGTAAAAACAAAAGATGTGAAGTCTCCACCTTTCTTTATGGCTGAATAGTATTCCATGGTGTATGTGGACCATAGATTATTTATCCATTTGTGAGTTGTGGGCACTTGGTTTGTGAACTGAGCTGTGATAAACATGCTTAGGAAATGTCCTTATAACACTACACCTTCTATGAAGAGTAATGTTTGGTCTAAATACCTTTGGAGGATATTAATTTTAGATGTTCTTACTGAAGCAAGATCACCCTATCCAGCCTTGCAAGGCCAATGAGAAAGTGGTAAGGATGCATCCTAGTCCTCATTTGAGCATGTCGACTAAGAAACAGAATAAGTCCTGATTTAACATCTAGTGAGAATATTTCTGGTGGGCTGTAGGCGCAACTTTAGTCTCTTAATTTGAGTCCAAGTAAGTCTTCTTAAAAGGGTGATCTTATTTCTGTTGTTGTCTCTCGTCTAGCTTAAGAAATCGGTTTGACAGTTTCTGAGTAAACTCTTCTTGGTATCAATAATATATTAATAGAATGGGGCATTGAAGGCGCTGGTTGGGCTGCCCTCCACTTTTCTCTGGATTTGATGCATTCTGGGAATACTTTTCCTCTTTGGGGGTAAATTAGAATCAATCAGTCTTTTTAGAATACCTTTGACAAGGTGACGATTCAAAGTGCAGCAGCCCGGTGGGGTATGTGGAAGCTCCTGTTATGAAAGCCATCAGTCAGGGCCTTTATCTCATAGCTCATATATTGCAAAGACAGAGTTTGAGTCAAGAGCCTCGTGCAACCAGATAGTTTCTGCATTTACTGGCATTTCAGTGGCTACAGTTAAAGGCAGTTCTGTGGATTCTTAAATTAGAAAAATGATTTATATGTACACATAAGCGCATAGATAATAAAAACAAGAATAATCGCTTTATATTCCCAGAAATACACTTTTTGAATTAACTGTATAAAATAAATTCATATTAAGGAATTCTGATAGAGTAACCGAAAAATCCTGATATAAGCAGAACAGAGTCCTAAATCAAATTGATTTATAGTTGATAATAGAATCCAATAAATGTATAGGAACAGAGCTGTGCTGAGGAAGCAGTTCAGCCCCCCGCCCCCCGCCCCGGCATCTTATTTGATTGTGCTATTTTCAGCATGATTCTGCTTACAGCACAGGAACTCAGGTGAACCCGGCTATGGTGCAACCTGCTACCCCTGGCTTTCTCTCCCTACCTTCTAGCGAATGACAACCTTATCTTCTCCATGAAAGGTAATTACTTGTCAGAGAATGCCTGTTCTTGACCTCTCTGCACACACCAACGGGAGAGACTGGGACCGTGGTATGCTTATGAAAAATTAGCAAGAGTTTTGGGTATTAAAACTTAATTTACTCTCTTGATTCACTTTCGTTGAATAAAAGCAAAGTCTACCATCCCTGGGTGTACATTACAATCACCAAAAGGGCTTTGAGAAAAAATATGTGGCTTCTCTCTTTGCTCTGTCCTCTATCCCCAGACATTCTGGCACAGTCAGGTCCCAGGCACCAGCATTTTTTAAAAATTTATTATTATTATTATTATTGCAGCTTTTGGCCAGGGCTGGGTTTGAACTCACCACCTCCCATATGTGGGGCCAGCACCCTACTCCTGTGAGCCACAGGCACCAGCATTTTAAAAAAGCCTCTCCACCCCTGAGATTCTCTTGTAGGGTCAGAATCGAGAACTCTGCCAGCTTGAAGAGACATGTACAACAGTTGTTCCTCACACTGTTTTTCCTAGACTTGGGCCTCTTGAATCTCAGCATTTATTAAGGGTTTTTAAATAATTAGGTATGGAGTCTTTAAGAGTACTATTGTATAAAATTGTACAAAATTGAAAGATATGATAAGTCTAAATGCCCTAGAGGAATTATCTCAGAAATAGTATTCTATAAGAATTGAGACACTAAAAAATAAGAGAGTAAATTATCTGTTTTATTAGTGACAGGTGACTGTTCTTTAAAATGCCTTGTGTTAGATCAGGATGGCATTCTGAATACCTGTCTGAGGACAGATGTAAGCGTGAAGCATCCTGACATTCAGATAGAACTTTGCCTCCCAGGCTACTACAAAATACCTCAAACTGAGAGATCCATTTTGGAGAAATGTGGTAAGTTAAAAGCATTCTTGCCCAAAACATTGCAAAATAATTTTCATTCCTGCAAGAAATGTATTTAGCTGAACTATGTTCTTCTTTCTTTAAATATCTTTGCATGACTGTGGCCCCGAGAAGACAGAAGACACGGCAGGGCACTCGGTGACCACACAGGTGGGACGTGGGCTCTGCTCAAAATCTCTTAATGAACAATGTGCACAACCTGGCCCTCCCTGGAGCAAGAGGAGACCCCCACCCAGCTGGGCCACACCTCTAGTCCAGAAAGGGCTCATGTATCCTTAGTGAAATCACATGTGTGTGATTAACAATGGAAGAAATAAAACATACACAAAGGGAATGTAAAAATAAGAAATCTCTCTCACTTTGTGGGATCCCTGGGGGAAAGGACCACGGCTTTGTACTTTGCAACGATCTTTTCTTGGCTCTCTGATTAACAAGTGCCTAATGACCATGTCTTCCAGGGTGATGAAGCTAATGGATGCAGAAAGCATATGAGAATAAGAAATGAAATCGTCGAGTGTGGCCCTTTGAAGATGAAGAGAAAATTGAAACCTTCCTTGGTTGTCCTCCTCTGAGTTACAAGGAGGAAGACTTTCCCCTCTGCCTCCCTGCCTCCCCTCAGCGTGTGCCCGGCACCTTTGGCAGCCTCTCAGATGCCCGTGGCAGAGTTTTGGATATGCATGAGAGAGGGCTGTCATTCCAACACCTTTTCTGCCATAACCAACTGAAGTCAACTGCTTTACATGACCACAGACCTTTCTTACAATGTGACACAGTTATGCTGATCACAACACGAATTATTTGGCTCACTTCCACAATTTTAAATAGAAATGCCATTCTTCCACGGAACCGATACCTATGGATAACTTACTATGTATCAGATGCTGTTCTGGATACAGTATAAAAAATATCCTACTTCATAATACAGAAAACCAAAGATCAGAAAATAAAGTCTTCTGCAATTACATAAGATTCATCTCCTCATTTCTCACAGTACAGTATTGCCGGGTCTAACCCTGGCTTTGGTTACTCTTTCTTGCCTCCAGCCCTCTAACTGCATCTTGGGCTAAGCCGGAGAGTGAGAGGGAAGCATCATGTATCACACGTCTAACCTGCCCTGCATGCTCTACACCAGGGAATCTCTACTCTTTATTCCTCAATTTCTATTCTATTCACCCTTGACCAGCATCTCTGAGCCACCTTTTTACAATGGAGACAGAATAGATCCCCCTGTGTCTGTCTCTCCATTCCCACCTGGGGAGCACGGTGTGATTCAGCGGTACAATGCCTGCCTCGTGTAAGATACTAGAGCCCTTTACTACCAGAACCAGATTCTCCTGAGTGATCACGTTACACATGTTTGGTTAAAACAAGAGGCAAGAGCCCATAAAAGCAACTCCTCAAGGCAGATGGGAACCAGTGTGCCTCCTGGTCAGAACAGTAAAGCTCATTAGTTCCGGGACAATCTGATGTCTGAGCTGCCTACAGACGGCCTGGGGTGACAACTCAGTTCTGTACTCTCCCTCTGGTCTGAGGTCCTTTCAACCCATCCGAATGAAAATCTGGTGAAGGAGAGCTCAAAAGACTCTAGGTCAGGGGTCCTCAAACTTTTTAAACAGGGGGCCAGTTCACTTAGACTGTTGGGGGGCTGCTAAGCAGGACAGGAAGCAGTGGCAAAAACACCCAGCGGGCCGGATAAATGTCCTAGGTGGGCTGCATGTGGCCTGTGGGCCGTAGTTTGAGGACGCCTGCTCTAAGTGGTCAGAGAGTGTTTTTGTTATTATTATTATTTTTTTAATGGTCACTTACATATCCTGGTATTTTCTGATATTGTGATGGTTTCAATCAGTCTCCCAACAGAAACAGGTGGCATGCTGTGGAGAATTTTAATAAAAACTATAGCTTACAGTGACCTGGGGAGGTGATGGGGACAGCAACACATGGCACCCAGGAGCAGCAGCTGCCCCACGGGTTTGCAAACCTCAGCAAGGACACAAACACTGTGCTCCCACTGGAGGAAAGCAGCCCCTCCATCCCCAGAGCCTGGTGGGGAGGGACCCGGTGGGGTGAGACACGCTCTCGCTGTGTCCTCCACAAGCCGAGCTGGAAGTCAGAAGACCAGGGCGCTCAGGAGGAGCTTGTCCCAGGAGCACATCCTGGGCACAGATGCATGCAGACAGCGGAGGGTGGGTCTGCAAGGGCAAAGGTGGACAGTCCAGGATGGCTCGTCACTTTCCTTTGTCAATACCCAGTATTTCTGTGTTTGTAGGAAAAACACAGGTCCTTAACCAGGGAAATGACCAAGTTCCATGAGCTACAGGATCAGAATGGAGAGATGGCAGCTGAGTCACAACGTGGCTGAAACCCACAGCGCCCAGAGCCCTAGTGTGACCCTCTTCATCTGCCTGTAGCTTCAGAGGTACTGAACCCCAAAGGGGCAGTCTCAGCTCCCTGGCACCATGCCCATGCTCCCCAGTGAAAGCATTTCCCTTCATCGCCAGAACCCCCAAAGCTATTAAGGCCAAGAAAACAGAGATGGGGCGGTGCCTGTGGCTCAAAGGAGTAGGGCACTGGCCCCATATGCTGGAGGTGGCGGGTTCAAACTTAGCCCCAACCAAAAACTGCAAAAAAAAAAAAAGAAAAAGAAAAAGAAAACAGAGATGAAAGCCGCAATTCTGAGGTGGGCTACATATGGGGCAACATGGACAGCTTTCCTTTCCTCTGCCACGGCTATATATCTCACAGACAAGTTACAAACAAAAAAGCTTTGTGCCCTCAAACCAGAAAATACACCTAAAATGATAAAACTAGAGAATTTCCTGTCAGTTGCTGATTCCCTAACAAAAAGAAATTTTCAACTCAGACCTCTAATAACTGAAGATATCTGAGGGCATGCCACGTCTCTGTGGGGCGATAACCTGTGAGAAATTTACTCTTTCTCCATTGTAAACAGGTGGGGTGAAAGCTCATCAGGCTGGACAGTTTTGCAGGAGACTTTCCCATTAAAATGCCCACTATGTTCTGACTGGCTGAGTCTTCTGAGGCCTGACTCTCTTGCACTTCTACAAGAAGTCTTTTTTTTCTTTTTCTTTTTCTAAATGTGTTTGTATTTGATTCTTTTTTCACGTGTCCTTGAATACCTCACTGATGTGCCAGGTCCCTGAACTTTTTTTATAGGACTTATTTCCCTGGACTAGGCATGGGGCTTACAAGTCTGCTTGCTGCATCTGACTTTCAAGATCCAGTCAGTGTGGTGACACCAATATAATGCACTGGTGTGAGGCCCTACGGGTAAGTAACATCATCAAAGTCTCTCCAAACAGTGTATTGAAAGATATCAGGAGAGCAAACTTAGCTTGGAGTAAAGAAACTAAAAGTATATTGTGCCTCTGTTGGAAGAAAACTGCATAAAATAATTATTATCTTTGCGGATAAGATGTAGGGAAAAAATGCAGTTCAATAGTTGAATAGTAGGTGCCAGGCACTACGCTGATTCACTCCAGTTAAACTATTATATCCTGAGCAGCTTCACTATCTGGCTAAACATTTAGTCCTTGGCCATTGTCTAAGATCTTTACAATTTCTGTCCTAGTCATGAAGGAGAGTTAAATGAAATATGCTACGAGTTGCCATACCTTTATTTTTCACAAACTTTATTATGGCATTAACTTCTGAAAATGTATCCCATGAATGTCATATTATTTTTTAAACACAACTTGGAGAGTCAGGAATTCAAGCAACATCCTTCCATCTGGCTTTTTCTATCAAAATAATATTCATCACACAATAGGAAGTTAACGTGAGAACCCACATGTTATTATGTGTGGCTAGTCCCACTTACATTCTGGGACTCACAAAATTACCTCACAGTGTGTCCACAGTACCACAGGATCCAGTATGAGTTGAGATCAAGTCAGGACCACGTTCTGCTGTACTGTCTACGGCACACACTCTGGACGATGGGCCATGGCAGCCTTCTGGGCACGTGGGGATAGGAAGGGAATATTTTCCTTTCCAAGTGCACAGTAACTGGCAGGTGGCAGCTGCCCTTTCAGGGAAGGGGCAGCGTCACAGGGCCTGTAGCCATGTGGCAGGCTTCTCCCTCATGTTTCTGCCCAATCGACTTAGAGTATTTCTACTCAGAACACTTTTAATCAAGGGCGCTTTTATTCTTGAGGAATTTATGGTCAACTAACCACACCATCGGTACGCACATCAAAACAGTGATTTTTCAGGGAGCAGATATGTCCTACTTCCCAGACTGGCATGATAACAAAGATGGCATAAAAATAACAGGGAAATACAACTTGGACAGCTACAGAGTTAGAAGGCACAGTCCCTCTTTAGCGAGCTGCACATATATATACCTCCCATTTTCTTCATCTACTTATCTACTGATGGACACAGGTTGTTTCCACATCATGTCCATTCTGCGTAAAGCTGCAGTGAACTTGGGACTGCGGATATTTCTTTAATATACTGATTTCATTTTCTTTGGATATATGCTCAGAAGTGGAAGTGCTGGATCATATTATTTTTAGATTTTTGAGGAAACTCCGTGCTGTTTCCCGTAATGGCTGTACTAATTTACATTCCTGTCAACAGGGGTACAAGTGCTCCCTTTTCCCCACATCCTTGCTAATGCTCACTTACTATCTTTTGTATTTTTGATCACAGTCATCCTAACAGGTATGAGGAGATACTTCATTTTGTACTTAATTTGCATTTCCCTGAGGATTACTGATGTTGAACATTTTTTCGTAGAAGCGTTGGCCATTCTTCTGTTGAGATATGTCTATTCAGGTCCTTTACCCATTTGTAAATTTAAGTTATTTGTTTGAGCTATTTGAATTCCTTATATATTTTGGAAACTAACTCTTTGTTGTTTTTTTGAGACAGAATCTCACTCATTGCTCTGGGTGAAATGTGGAAATTAACTCTTCATGAGATATATGGGTTGCAAATATTTTTTCCCATTCCCATCTGCAGATTAAGAAATTGAAGAAAACACAAATAAATGAAAATGTCTCCTATATTCACAAATAAGTTGGAAGATCTAATACTGCTAAAATGCCCATACTGCCCAAAGTGATCTACAGATTCAATGCAATCCCTATCAAAATTCCAATGACACTTGGGTGGTGCCTGTGACTCAAAGGGGTAGGGCGCAGGCCCCATATGCTAGAGGTGGTGGGTTCAAACCTAGCCCTGGCCAAAAACCGCAAAAAAAAAAAAAAAAAAAAAAAAAAATCCAATGACACTTTTTAAAGAAATAGGAAATATAATCTTAATATTTGTACAGAACCATAACAAATCTCAGATAGGCAGTGCCTATATCTCAATGGGTAGGGTGCCAGACACATACACCCAGGCTGGCAGGTTCAAACCCAGCCCGGGCCCGCCTAACAACAAGGAGAATTGCAACAGAAAAATAGCTGGTCATTGTGGCGGGTGCCTGTAGTCCCAGCTACTTGGGAGGCTGAGGCAAGAGAATTGCTTAAGCCCAAGAGTTTGAGGTTGCTGTGAGCTGTGACGCCACAACACTCTACCTAGGGTGCCATAGGGACAATCTGTCTCAAAAAAAGCAAAAGCAATCTTGAGCAAAATGAACAAAGCTGGAGGCATCATACTACCTGTATTCAAAAGTACTTACTACAAAGCTATGGTAATAAAACCAGCATGGTCCTGGCATAAAAATAGAACCATAGGCCAATGAAATGGGACATTAAAGCCACAAATAAACCCATGCAGTTATGGTCAATTGATCTTTGACAAAGAGCCAAAAACACACAATGAGTGTCTTCTTTTAAAAATGGTGTTAGGAAAACTGGATATCCACATGCAGGAGGATGAAATTGGACTCTTATTTTACATCATACACAAAAATCAGCTCAGAATGGATAAATACTCATAAGACCTGAAACTGTAAAACTACTAGTAGAAAATGGGGGAAAAAAGATTTTGGCATTGGTTGTGGCAAAGATTTCTGGATATAACCCCAAATGCAAATGTGACAAAGCCAGATAGACAAGTGGAATTGCATCACTAGAAACTTCTAGTAAGAAAGGAAATGACTGATAGAGCAAAGAGACAACTTGGGACATGAAAGAAAATCTTGGCTCAGTGCTCAGATCAGTCACTCCCACACAGACTTCCTCATCTACCTCCTACAGATAAAAACCCTCAGACTGTGGCACCTCCTTCGCTCCGTCTCTGTTTGGGCTCTGCTGGGTCCTACCACACATTATGGACCATTGGTGGCAACATGGAGGGCTGGGGGCAGATGTGAGGAAAATGAACAAGTCCCTCTGAACAAACTGCCCTGGCTGCAGTCACTGGAGGAACATTTTACTGGAGAAGCTGGGTCCCCATGGACTTGTGGGTAGGAGGGTCAGTTAAGGAAGAAAATTCAAGTGGAATTTGAGATTCAACATTCTCAGCTTCAACTCTCTTTGGCCAAATTTTATGCATGAGTTATCTATAGCTGTGTGATAAGATGTCCACCAACCTAGTGGAGTAAAACACTAATTTATTGGCTGAAGGTGCCTGCGTGTCAGGAGGCTGGGCCAGCGTGGATTAGCTGGGTTCTCTGCTTTGGGGTTGCACAAGATGAAATCAAGGTGTCAGCTGGGGCTGCAGCCTCATCTGAGGCTCAACTAGGGAAGGATCTAGTTCCAAGATCAGCAGGTTGTTGGCAGTGTTTCTTGCAGGATGCTGGGTGCAGGGTTTTGGTTTTGTGCTAATTGTCAGCCTGTGGCCCCTTTCAGCTCATTGCTCCTCTCCCAGGGCAGTTCACAGTATGGCATCTTTCTTCTCCAAAGTCATCAGGGAGGGAGAGCAAGACAGATTTGAGTCTATGCAACACCACCCAGCTGGGTGCTCCTGTCACTTTTGCCATAGGCCCCTGGTTGGAAGCAAGTCAGGGGTTCTGCTCACACCGAAGAGAAGGGACCCACACAAGAGCATGGATACCAGGAGGGTGGATCTCAAAGGCCTCTAGTCTGTCCCGCACAGTCCCAGTCCCTTACCTTAGATTCTTCCTATATCCCCCTGCATCCTGATCTTAGCTGAAGGGACCTGGGAGTTGGGGGTGAGTGATATTGCAGTAAAAGTGAAACTCCATAAATGATGATCAGAGCTCACACTGGATCCTCACCACATCTGCTCTGCAACTAAAGAAAATAAGGATATCCTTTCTTGTATTATGGACTCTTTTTGATTTTTCTATCCATGTTTTGAGTTGGGTATTTAAGCCCTTCAAATTACTTTTTTCCTTTTGCACGAGGCCCATCTAGAGCAGAGCTTAATGCCACATCATTGTAATTATCATTGTCACCATAGTAACTAAGTTGCATAGCGACCCCACTGCTCAATGCCTGGCCATCATGTTTCTTTGTATTCATAATTAAACATATATTGTATAAAATCCCTTCAGGACTGAAGCTTTGTTTTTTTTTCATTTCCACTACTAAAAATTAAGTTAACTTATCATAAAGCATAGTAACTGTAGGAAAATGGTCCTTATGGAAATTCCACATTTTTAGAAATGGAATAAGAAATTCCACATTTTAAGAAAAGGACTAAATACCTGCAGTTTTATTGATGTGGAATTATACCCTGCCATGAGATGCTACAGCTTTTCCAATGAACAATAGAAAAGCTCTTTTAATTCTTCAAATAAGTGCTACGTTTAGGCTCCAGAGTAAGCCAGGAATGTCGCTCCTCCTGCACTGTCTCCAAGAAACAGCAGCAAGCTTCAGAAGGGACATCCCCCAGCTTCGGGCCCTGGGCCCTTTGCTAAACCAAAGAGGGAAGAACATGAGAAGGAATGAAGTCCTCTCAGGTTTCTGTGAGAGTCTGTGTAGGGGCCATTCTGTGTAGTCAGAGAGGAGGTGGTGCATTAGGCAGGAGAGGCCGGAGCAAGTAGCCATTGAGCTTCTAGGGACCTCACAAAATACCCTTTCTTCAAAGGGAGTGGGATTTGACCTTCTCAGAGCTTCAGTCCCCTCGTCTGTCCATCTCCCACTGAACTGGGATCTCTATGTTGACTGCCCGTGGTGGGCTTCCCAGTCTGGTCACCTTTGGAGTCCTGGTAGTCACTCAAAGGGACAATGTTTAGTCTCTGCCCTTAAGAACTGTACACTCTAGAAGAGAAAAGCCAGTGAGAACGGCATAGCAACTGAAGATTGAAGCAAGTACTTTTGGCCTTGGCTGGAGTGGAGCTTACAGACAGTGTCAGAGGGTAGTGGGACAGGGGTCTGAGCAGGAGAGGTCCCGGCAGGGTACAGAGGCCAAGGGCCCCTCACAGGGAAGCCAGGCTTGGACCTGGAGGCCACAAAGATAAGCAAATATGGGAATTTAGTCTGGTTGCTGGAAAACTGAATGAGATTGAGAATCAGGAGCTGAGAGTGCAGTGCTGCCCAGCTAAGCCTTGGCAGGCCACCCATTTCCCCTTTTGGGCCATCACAGCAGGTATGTGGCTGTGTGGGCATTTTCCAGTCTCCCTCCAGCTCAGCATTTTGTGCATGTGTCCTCAAAGGGCCCAGATGAGTATGTCATGAATGCCATAATTTTTTCAGTTTCTGTCTTTGTCTAAACTTCTCTAACGTGTGAAACACACAGGTGTCTCTTCCTCAGGTGGTTCATTTCCCATTATGGCCTCACTTTCATCTTGCTTTATAATCCATGGTGCTGAGTCCTATCTGTCATACCCATTCTATCTTTATTCAGAATCATCAACCTGACTGAAGGCCAAGAATGTAAACTTTAAACCTGATCCACTTTATTTTTTAATTTTTTAATTTTTTTATAATTAATTATTTTTTATTAAATCATAACTTTGTAAATTGATGCATTTATGGGGTTCAGGATACTGCTTCGATATACAATGTGAACTGTTTACATTGAACCAAGTAACACATCCATCACAATTATACTCATTTCTTAATAGTTTTGAAATGTACCATTGCATCATGCACATTAGGTGAGTTCCCCCCAAATACCCTCCCTTCTCTCATATCCACTCTTTCCACCCCTCTCTCTCCTCTTCCCTTCTACTTTATGGACTATAGTTATGTTTTACCATTCATATGATTGTGTAGGTGGTTATATATTGATTTCATAGTAGTATCAAGTACCTTGGATACTTTTCTTTCCATTCTTGGGATACTTTACTAAGAAGAATATGTTCAAACTCCATTCAGGTAAACATAAAAGATGTGAAGTCTCCATCTTTTTTTATGGCTGCATAGTATTCCATGGTGTACATATATCATAATTTGTTAATCCATTCATGGGTTGATGGGCACTTGGGCTGTTTCCATGCCTTGGCTATTATGAATTGGGCTACAATAAACATTGTGGTGCAAATGTCTTTGTTGTACAATAATTTTTGATCATCTGGGTATATACCTAGTAGAGGAATTGCAGGATCAAACAGTAG
>NW_003852565.1:2452924-2454940 GCF_000181295.1 Otolemur garnettii
TGTGTCTTTGTTTTCATTTAGTTCCAAAAATTTGGTGATTTCCTTCTTAATCTCATCTTTGACCCAGCTATCAGTCAGCCTAAGATTATTTAGCTTTCATGACTTTGAGTATGGAGATTCCCATTGCTGTTGAGTTCAACTTTTATTCCATGGTGGTCCGAGAAAATACAAGGAATAATTTCTATACTTTTAAATTTGCTGAGGTTAGACTTGTGTCCTAGGATATGATCTATTTTGGAGGATGACCCATGGGCTGATAAGAAGAATATATATTCAGTTTTATTAGGTTAAAATCTTCTGTAGAGGTCTGTAAAGTCCATTTGTTCTAGGGTCAGGTTTAAGTCTAATATTTCTTTGTTTAGTTTCTTCTTGGAGGATCTATCCAAAACTGTCAAAGGGATGTTAAAATCTCTAACTATTATAGTGCAGGAAGATATCAAGTTGTTCATATCCATTAGGGTCTGCTTTATGAATTGAGGAGCATTCTTGTAGGGTGCATAAATGTTAATTATTGAAATCTCTTCATGTTGGGTGTTGCCCTTGACAAATATGTAGTGACCTTCCTTATCTTTCTTTATCTTTGTTGGTTTAAAGCCAATTGTATCTGCTACTAAAATTGCAACCCCTGCTTTTTTCTAGTTTCTATTTGCCTGTCTTATACAAGTCCATCCCTTCACTTTGCACCTATTTTTATCCTTTAAGGTAAGGTGAGACTCTTGTATACAGAAGATGTCTGGTCTGAGTTTACGTATCCAGTCAGCCAGCCTGTGTCTCTTTAGAGGACAATTTAAACTATTCACATTAATTGAGAGAATTGATAAGCTTGGTTGTGATTTGGGTGTCATGATTTTTGAATGTCTAGTGGACATTTTTAATCCTTTCACCACTGTGGAAGTTGGGTTTTATTCAAAAAATTTCTGGGTGAGTTTATGTTGGAGGTAGAGCATTGCACTGGTCATTGTGGAGAATGGGTCTGAGAATATCCAGGAGAGCTGGTTTAGTTATGGCAAAATTCTTTGACATGTCTATGTCATTAAAGTATTTGATTTCTCCATTGCAAATGAAACTCAGTTTAGCTGGATAGAGGATCCTGGGCTGGAAGTTGTTTTGTTTTAAGAGATTGAAGGTTGATGACCATCTTGTGGATTGAAACATTTTGGCTGAGAGATCTGCAGTTGTTCTGATATTTCTCCCTTTGTAGGTGATGCCTTTCTTACATCTGGCTGCTTGCAGAATTTTCTTCTTTATCTTGACTTTGGCAAAGTTAATCACAATGTATCTAGAAGATGCTTTATTTGGATTGAGTCTTGCTGGAGTTCTGAAACTGTCTGCTATCTGAAGTTCTGAATCTCTTGCAATGTTTGGGAAATTCTTCTCCAAAATCTCTTGAAGTAGAGCATCTGTACCTTCTCCTTCAGGAATTCCTAAAAGACGAATGTTTGATCTTTTGGAGTGATCTGACAACTCTCTGAGGGAATGATCAGTTTTTGTCTCCATTTGTCTAACTTACTGAGTGTTTGGGAACATTCAAAAGCTTTGTCCTAAGTTTCAGAGATCCTTTCTTCTGCCTGGTCAACTCTATTAGTGAGGGATTCCACTGTATTTTGGAGCTCCTCAACTAACTTTTCCATTTCCTTGAGCTTTGTTATCTCTTTTCTCATTATGTCCATATCTTGGGTGACTTGAGACAACTTTAGGACTACTCTTTGGAATTCAATTTCCATCTCTTCTTCCATTCTATTTATCTTATTTGCAATCCACATTCTGAATTCAGTCTCTGACATTGCTGCCATTTGTCTTTGCATGGTATCTTTAATTGTATCTCCTTTGTCATTTCTTGGAAGGATTGATCTATTCTGGTTATTCATGTTGCCAGAGTTCTTCTGTTGAGTCTGCATCATCCTTATTTTCTACTGTTTGGTTATTGGAACTGGTAGGGTGATTGAATTGGGGTTCCCAGGTAGTAGAGATAGCCCCTTACCAAAGCTCTAGGCTTTGTAATTGTGGCTTATCTCC
>NW_003852565.1:2455140-2456345 GCF_000181295.1 Otolemur garnettii
CAGCCCCCACCTTTCAGTTCTTTTCCACTACAGAACTTCAAAGGTCAACCTCAGAATGTCCCAGGGTAGACAGCCTCAGACACAGGTTCGAACCAAATTGTCTCTGGCAGTGCAAACCCTGCCCAATGGAGAAGGATTCAAGGACAATTCAAAACAAATAGATTCAAAGCACAATTGGAGTCCCACCTGCCTGACTCAGTCCTCACTATTGTCTGCCTCTCTGCTCACAGGCCCACCTAGAGCCAGGGGTAATGCCCCTGCCTACCGGTCTCAATCCACACACAGCTAGCCTCTGGAGTAGGGTCTGGAGTAGTGCCTCCCAAACCAGTTGGAGTCAGGAGACCATACACCCTGTTGCCAGTCTCAGTCCACTGCCTGGCAAGCCTCTGTTTGTAGGTTCTGTTGGAGTCATGGCACTGGGCCTGCTCTCTCTTCTCAGTCCACACACAGCTAGCCTCTGCTTGCCAGACCAGTTGGAGTCAGGGGACCATGCCCCACCTGCCAGTCTCAGTCCACTGCCTGGCAACCCTCTGTTCGCAGGCTGTTAGAGTCATGGCTCCACACTCCACCCACAGGTCTCAGTCCTCACCTGGTAAGCCTCTGCTCACCAGTCCCACTGGAGGCAGTAGAGTATGCCCTAGCCCTCAGTGCTTGGTTCACACCCAGTAAGCCACTGCTTGAGGGTTCTGTTGGAATCAGGAGAGCATGCCCTTGCTCTCAGGTCGCAGTCCACACCTATTAAGCCTCTGCTTGCAGGCCCAGCAGGGACCAGCCTTGTCTGCCAAACTCAGTCCACATGGGGCAACCACTTTCTTGCTGTGGGTGCTATCAGATCCGGAGGTTCTGCACCCCATCCCACTAGACAGCCCAAACCAAGGGTGAACACTACCATTGGCCGGGCATAGTCATAACCAGGGGACTGCTCTTCCTCCCACCAAGTGTCCCTTTCTTCCCACACCTTCTTTCTTCCATGTTAGTCACAGATTTTGTCCTGATGGTTGGTGGTCCACACTATGCCCAGATCTCTCAGGACAAAAGCAAACACTCTGTGCTCTGCAGCAGGCAGAGCTTCAGACCTCCATGTAAGGGGGAAAGGGTGGACTGGGAATTTGGACTTGTGGGAAAAAATATCTGTTCAATGTTATGCCTGGTCTAGGACTCAGGATGAACCTGGTGTCTAGGTTGAACCTGGACTTGTGGGAAAA